>NC_051310.1:112342003-112642025 GCF_015220235.1 Choloepus didactylus | reverse complement strand
GGGGCTCCATCTCACTGGGGACTGCTGGGAAATGATGTAGAACATACCTCAAAGTTGTCCTCTTGACCCTAAAGGTGAGGAAGCTGGGGTATTTACCCACCAACTCCCCATCTGGCAATGGTTGAGGATGCCTCTGAGGGTGTTAGCTCTCCCAGCACTCTGGCCTGCCTGCCCCCACTCTCCTCTGGCCAAGAAAAAAAGTCCTCAGCACTGCACCACAGGTGCTCAGGGTGAGAGTTCCAAGAGGATAGGGGAGGTGGACCAGCAACATCTGCTACAGGGGCCTCTTTCTAACTTGCACAGAGGCTCTGCGTGGGCCAGCTGCAGCCCTGACAGCTGTCATCAGAGGGAGGTACTCACCGGTG
Organism: Choloepus didactylus; assembly: GCF_015220235.1. Classification (NCBI taxonomy): domain Eukaryota; kingdom Metazoa; phylum Chordata; class Mammalia; order Pilosa; family Megalonychidae; genus Choloepus; species Choloepus didactylus. The sequence continues at coordinate 112,641,660 of NC_051310.1, read as the reverse complement.
CCTGGTGCACTTGAACCAGTTGAGAATGTCTGTGCAGCGCGTGTAGTAGATCTGGTCGAAGGGGTGTGCGTACGATTCCTGGACAGTCACGGCATAGCTGAGAATAAGACAGAGGTCAAAGGGCATGGTCAGCACTGCGGAGACTTAGCTGAAATTCACCCTCCCTGGGGGAGCTGGGTCTGCACCCTGAGTCCTGGCCCCACAGCCAAGTGTTTAGGGCGGGCTCCAAACTCCCCTACTATCCTCCTCCTGCCCTCAGAGTGGGGGCAAACAGGGCACCCAGCCTCCCTCGCCACAGGCTGGATCTAGAGCATGCCCCTTACTGCCCTTTGATCGAGCTCATTTTCTGAAACTCTATTTCATGTGTTCGTGTAATGGAGAACAAATAAAGGAGGGCGTAGATTTATTCTTCGTGGCTCTGGAAGGCAGAGCCAACAACTTTAAAAATACTTGATGCTTGTTCAGATCTTTACGGTTCTCAAAACACGTGCACAGAAGTTGATTCTTGGAGCAACTCTATGAATTAGGGGGTCCCATTTTATAGGGGAAGAAACTACAGCTCAGAGAGAGGGGGCTTGCCAGGTCACACAGCTGGTACCAGTAAATGCTAATATTGATTGAGTGTCCTGTGTTAAGTGCTTTACAAATACCATCCCTTTTAATCCTCACACATTCTTGTAAGGTAGGTAAAAATCGTTATCCTCATTTCACAGATGGGGAAACTGAGCATCAATCAGAGAGGATAAGTGAGTTCCGCAAGATCACCCCGTTACCTTCTACTTTGTTCTGCCTCTGGTAATTCTTGGGGGTACCTCGAGGACATGCCCCTAGACCTCCTGAAATAACTTCCTTGTTACCCTGCCTGTTAGCTGCAAACCTGAAGCAATGGGTGGAAGCCACAGGGAAGCAAATCTCAGCTTAACCAAAATAAACCTTTTTAGCTGCCCGCCCCTCGCAGGGCGGCATTCGGAGCCAGGATGCTAAAGCAAGGATGCGTATTTCCTGTGCAGGCTGGAGAGAAGACCTCAGCTGAGATTTCAGGAATTAATTTTTATGAAGGTTGATTTATTCAGTGTTTTCCCCGGAAGGCTCACTGGCCTGAGCCAGATGGCCAGGTCCAGGCTATAAAAGCCCGTCTGTTTCGCCTGAGGAAACTCTGCTGGTTTACTTGCAAGGGGGCCGAGCAGCCCAGCAACCCAGGTGGGTCCATCGCAGCCTCTCTGTGCCTGAAAGGTCAAAGGTCTAGAATCAAGGAGGCCAGGAGCCGTCAGCTATGCCCAGGGACCCCGGGTGGCGGGAAATTCTATTTCTTTGAAGCACTGAGGACGTAAGGAGGGCTATTGGGAGACAACCCTCAATGAGCACCCACAGCCACACACATGTATGCAGACTGGCCCAAATCCCCGGTTTATCTCCAGGCCTGGGGAAACTGAGGCACCTCGACACCTACCCCCTGCTTTCCGACTCTGAAATTCCATGACCCTAGGCCCCAACATGCCTACACACCTACACATCTGGAGTCCAAACACGTGGGGTCAGGTTTGAACCCTGCTGCTTGCTAGCAACACGTCCTTAGTCCTTAGACATGTCACCAACTCCTCTAAGCCTGTTTCCTTCCCTGTGAAGCTGTGAGAAATATTACCAAGGACTTCATGCAGTTATGGTGAGGACTAAAGGAAGGCAACAACAGTGTCTACCTCTCAGGGGTGGAGGCAAGATAAAGCGAGATAACATACGCAAAATGCTCAACACAATGCTGGGTACACAGTAAGTGCTTAATAGATGTTGGCCATCATTAGTAAATCATGGGCACTGATCTCACCTCCCATGCCAGGCACCAAGGACTGTTTTCTCCCCAGCCATGGTTGGGGGGAGAGAGAGCAAGACCTGCCTCCGAACAGAAACCCCCACTCCCACCCTCGTTAAGGACTCAGGGGTCTGGGCACCCTTTCCCACACTGATGGGGAGAGGGGATGCTCAGAGGAAAGGCAAAGCCCAACAGACGGGGCTGGGGGGGTGTGTCACACAGGATACACCCAGCTCTGCAGGGGTGCCCTGGACACAGCAAATCTGGCAACGAGTCCTTGTACCAGCTCCAAGTCTCCGACCTGAAGTGCGTGTCCCTGGTTTCATGGCTGGGTGGTTTAAAGTTGGTCATTTGCCAACATGCTAATGAGGGGCCAGATGAATTTCAAAGAGCTGGGCTTTACTAGCCAGGGGAGGTCTTTACTCTAGGTTTTATGGTAGAGGGGCATAATTAACAAGGAGCCCGTCAGAAGCACTTAGTCCAGCTGGGAAATTCTCCATAAGAGGTCCCTGGAGCCCAGGCTGCTTTTCTGTAATGCCACACAGACTGGATCCATCCACATGTAACATGCAACGGAGCTCAGCCAGAAAGTCTGCTCTTGGTGAGCTGGAAAAGGAGGTGCCCTAGTATCAACAGGCATCGCCTCCAGGGCCTCCTCTCTGGGGGCTGGAGAAACCCTGAGGGTCACCAGACCTCATGTGAGCTGTTCGGCTCCCTCCCTGTCCTGCCCTCCAAGCTGTGACCTTGGATAGCCTAATGGACATGAAATGCCGGCTGGCTTCAGACTTGGCTCAGAATAATTCACATTCCAAATTTATTCATGTGGGGCAGGTTAAGAAAATTAGAGAGTTTAATTTGGGCTTGAAATGATCCACCGGTGCCAATGGGATTCAGGGAAGAGGGAAGTCAGGGTGGTCCTTACAATCAGGAAAGGCTTTCTGGAAGAGCTGCTGGGGAGGGCAGCTGTGAGCAGAGGGGAAGGAGGTCTTCCAGGGCTGGGGTAATGCACACACCACAGCAGGAGCAACTGGTCAGAAGGAGGAGAGGGGTTTGCTAACCAAAACGAGTAACCATGCTCCTCTGACCCACTGGGAAATAAAGATCTAAACTCACCAAAACCAGAAGGGGAAAGGGGCCTGAGTAACCTCAGAATCGCAGGGAAAGCTTTTGAAAACACAGATTCCTAGGCTCTACCCAGACCTACTGAAGCAGAGTCTCGGGGGACTGGACACAGGAGACCCCAGTGTTGGTAAGCACCCTCTAGTGTGTCTGATGTGCACTGAAGTCTGTGAGAGCTGGTTCCTGCAAAGCCAGAGTTGTCAACAACAGAAGACAATAATCGAGCTTTATGGTCCTCAAAGCACTTTCATGAAATTGTTGCCCGTGGTCCTCCAACAAGCCTGAGAGCAAACGTCATCATTCTACCCACTTTGGAGAGGTGGGAAGTAGGCTCAGAGTGGCTCAGAGAATCCCCCAAGGTCGTACCGCTAGCAGGTGGAAAAATCCAGACTGGAATGAGCCAAGGTTTTCTCCCCACACATCTTGTGTTCTTCCCACGTCACTGTAAAGGGGCACATGGCAGCATTGCCTTCTGCCCCAGCCTTGACTTTAGTCAAGATCACTGGAGATCAAGCCCAGAGTGGGCACCGTCCCTCGGCCTCCCCAGCCACCACTCAGCAACTCCCTCCTGGCCCACAAGTGTCCAGGCAAACCGGACCCAGTCCTGCTCGGATGAGGTGCCTTTCCCTGCCACAGGGCTGGACTTTGACCCTTGCAGGGTACACTGGGCGTGAAGCCTGGGCAGCCTGCCTCTCCTTTCCTCCTCTGCCATCTGCTCCCCACATCGGGCCTTCATCTTAATTTTATTCATTTGATTTATTAACATCTAAGTGGCAGAGTCGTCTTGGTCAGCACAGCCAATCAATTCCAGGGTTTAATTCGGTTTTTCCTGATTGGGTCTCTGGTCACTGTCTCCCTGCTCACCAAAATCAATACTTTAACCTTGGGCTTCAAAGTCAGGATGACTGCAGGACTGGGCCAGGGCCCCAGGACTTAGTGCTGCAGCCAGAAGGCTCTTCCGCCCTGCCCCCTCTGCTGCACTCCTTGGGACAGCTCCCACACCACCACCACCAGATTGGGAGCAGCTGGGCCACTCACCCACCCCCCTCAGGGCGGGCTGCTGGCGGCCCCACACATCCAAGCTGCAAAGGCATCCTGGGATCCCAGACCAGCACGTCTGGGATCAGAGGCCACCCACCCCCTCCTCTCCCTGCACCCGCCTGGCCTGCTCTGGCTGTGGACAAGCCGTGGAGCCCCTCTGGACCTCTGTTTTCTGGTCTGTAAAATGGCAGGGAAATGCCAGTGCAGGGAGGGGCGTGACAGCACATTGTCAACTACTGGACCGTCTACCCTACCCCCTCCACCCTGACCTCCGGGGCAGGGTCTCGGACAGCACCCACACCATTTGGGCCTGTCCTTCAGCTTAAGCACCGTCCCCCCAACCGGACCGCAGGCCCCTCATGGACAGTCGTGCCCCAGCGGTGAGTGCCAAGCCCAGGCGAGGCCCATGGGGAGCCCCGGCCGACTGTGACCCGCATCTTACCTCTCCCAGTGACTGCACACGTTGGGGTCCTCAGGGTTCAGGGAGAGGGTGGGGTGCAGGAAGAAGAAAACAAGCACTGCCGTCGTCGGGAGCGCCATCCCGGGCCCTGGGTGGGAGAACAAAGGAGGCAGTGTCATCACTCAGGTCGCTTTCCCAGGCATCTGATGAGCGCTGAGACTCCTCAGGAGGCAGCAGAACAGTCTCGCTAAGCAGACTGAGTCTCCCACCACCATCGCGTAGTGAGCATCTGAGATTTTACACTTGCAAACTTTGACTAACACGGCAACAATTCACCGACTCTGAGTCAGAGCACAGCAGGAAGCCTGAGTCAGGGGAAAGTTGACATTCTGGGCCAGGGGATCCTAAAGTTCTGAAATCAGTCACTGACACTGAGAGTGAGGCAGGGCACTGCACGTCATCCCCACCACGGGTGAAAAGCTTAAGGTAGCAGCTTGCAGAGTTTGATCCCAGTCCCGGAAATTACAGCCTGTGGCAGGTGTGAAGGAGCTACATGGACGGCCAACCCCTCGGGTTCTCTAAAGTGAGGATCAGGCTCCCCGCAGAGGGGCAGTGTAGCTGAAATGGCCCCAGGCGCTCCTTCCTGTCTTGGCACTCCAGGACCCCAGCCTTCGAGAACTTCCAGTCCAAGGGCTCCCACCGGGTGGGCCACCAGCCTTGGGGGGCATAGGGATCCCCAGAACCACCTCGGGTGGGGGACTGGAAATTCAAATGAATCATGAGCATCATCGTTTGAATGAACACTGTGACTCAGAAAGACAGTCCTTATTCATGTGTGCATAGATGCTATCGTGGTTTATTTTAAAACTTTACTGCATCCAGAGTAGCTCTTCTTCTCAATCCATGATACTAAAAAAGGCAACTTCTAATAGCTGGGGGTGGGGGTAGTATATAAAATATTTTGACATTGCAAAGGGGTCCCCAGGCTTGAAATGGCTGGGGATCTAGTCTATTTGCCCTGAGTTTACAGATGAGGAAGCACTTGCCCTATTTAGGGAAGCAAAGAAGAATGGCATGTATTTGCACATACCCCCGTTTGTACCCAGAGGGAAGTTAAATGGAGCTCCTTTCTTCGTGAAAGGTCCCCACCCCCAATAATTTCCTTATTAAACTCTTTCCTGGCACCTCCTCCAAAGATAAACAAATTGTCACAAATTCTGTATGACTGTGGGGGTCCAAATTAATGACTAATGAGGTTTTTTCCTCTATTTGAGATCTAGAACTAATCTGGCTAAATGCATTCTGGAAATTGGTTAGGAACAGAAGAGTGATTCTGGTGTTTCTGCACAATTTGCAGAGTCCAGGCATACGCAAACCACAGCCGCTCGTATATCACCCACCCCACCCGCCCCATCCCCAGTCCCCAGAGACCCAATCGGTACCACAATGGAGGGCCCTGCACAAACCGAAAGCCATACACTTGGGCTGCAGAAGAGCTCAGCGATCATTTCAACCCATTCTCCCCAGAGAGGGGAGACAAAGAGTTTGCCCAGAGATTTGGGGGGACAGTCAAAAGTAAAAGGGGCATCTGCTTCTGGGTGGAGATTGGGCTGATGAGGTAAGGGATAGAGAAATAACAAATGGACCCAGGGCTCTGGAATTCACTGGGACTGCAGAGAGGGCCTTGCCCTGGTTCTCTCTTGGCCCCGACTCACTCCTTTGACTGTTCCCGTTTTCCCCAGTATTCTCCCAAGAGGACCCCTTACAGCACCTTCAAACTTACAAAGCTTAGAATATCAAACGATGAGGCCACTGGACATGAGAAGAGCCGAAATTGTTCCTCTGGCCCTTTTCAATCCATGGTGTTGGGAGAGGCGGGGGGAGGGAGGTAACTTAGATCACTGCCATCGTGGGGGACAGCTTTTAAAATCCTCATGAAAACCTTCTTCTCTGAGTCAGGTCTGGACCAGGCAGTTTACCTGCCTCCCACTGACAATGAAATACACAGAAACCAGGGAACAGAGGGGGTGATGGGTATTTGGGTGGGCACACAGGAAGTAGAGAAGGCTGGGGAGCCACGAGTGTGCAGCCAGCCAGGGTGACATCAGGTTGACGATCCAAGACCCTGGTGCCACATGCCCCTCTCTCCAAGAGCGTGATGGCAATAAGGGTTGTACAACGGGTGGCTGCCCCAAGATCCACACACCTGGAGCAGCCCAGTCACCAGTGATCAGGGAGTTCCCCGTCCAAGGCAGGCCGTGCCCTTGTCAGTCGCTGTGTGGTAGGGGACAGAGAGTGTCCAGCCTCAGGGTGGAAGAGATGACTCCTCATGGATCCACTCGGCCCTCAGATTTTTTCTATGAACCTGGCCTGCTCTAAAAGGTGCAAGCTTATCACCCACCCTCCCTCCCCTGAACTTTTCGCCTGCTATTCTCACCTCTGAGACTTGTGCCCACTGCCTGCAAGAATGTCCTTTTCCTCTGGCTCTGTGTACCCAAATCTCATGCACTCAAGGTCCAGCTCGGGTCTCAGGCCCTGTTGCCCCCTCCCCACCCACCCCACACACACCCACACACAGATTTTGGCAAAGCATGTTGACACTGACTGAGCCAAGCACTTCACACTCTTGTAGCTCATGGCCTGCTCCACCCATCTTGCCCTGACGCCTTCTGGGGCGTGTTCCTATCATCTTTCTGATGTGGGGTTGATCCCAGACTGCCCTCTCAGGAAGTGCTTTCTGACAAAGCACTCATCTCGTTAACTTGAATGGGACTTCCTGGGCTCTCAGAGGACGACTGATCCCAAAGACATATGCTCATGAGATGACTGAGGAAAAATCAATCCCCCACAGTGGTTATTAGCCGACTCCATTTGGAGTGGCAGAGGTTAACGCATAGGGCACCGTCTGATTTAGGGCATTAATAAGTAAATGAGAAAATGCCCCAGGTTTCACTTCAGGGAAAGAAAACATGTAAATAGATCAGCTGGTCCCCTTCCCTCTTGTCCATGCTCCCTGCATATTAAGGGGCAGAGGAAGACAAGTGAAGTTCTCAAAGCAAAGAAATTGTATTTCCTTGACTGGGGGTATGGGTATACTTAAAACTGATGGACTGGGCAGGGGGATGGAAAGGGAGAGAAGGTGGCCAGGAGGCAAGCTTCTCACATGTGCTGGCTCAGTGTAATCAGTTCTTGCACCTGTCATGGCCAAAACCAATCAACCGAGCACCCCAGGAGAGCCCATCTTCCCTGCCCTGGGAGGTGCAGTGAGGGACCCCAAGAAATAACACACCATCAGCCCCAGTCTATTTGAGGAGACTCAAGGCACCAAGTGATTAAGCCCAACTGGGGGACCTGCAGAAGACTCTGTGGAGTGGATGGGACTTCGGATGGAGGGAATATGGAAAGGAGGAGGGCAAAGAAGGGCATCTCAGGGGCAGGCACAGCATAAGCCAAAGCACAGAGGCAGGACCATGCAGGTGTGTTAGAGAGATGAGGCGGCAGAGCAATCCATGGCAGAGCAGTCGTGGGCCTTGTGGGAAACTATGGAAGGCATTTTCCAAAACTGATCCATGAGATATTGTTAGAAATCTTTCAAACAAAAGGTTCCATGTGCAAACAAGTTCAGAGAATGCTGCGTGCTGTGTCCTTATCGGGAATATTCAGTACATCTGAGCATACCTTAGGCTCTGACAGGATCCCAAGTAAAGAGACCTGTTATACTTTATTTCATTCAATGTTTCCCAAACTTATTCCCCCATGGAATACTTTTTGGTGACATGGCTCTAGAGCAGAGTTCCTCAGGGTACCCGTTTGGGAAACTGCTCCCTTCCATCACGGTCACGTCTGAAGGATGCCTGATCCGTGTCAGTCTAGGTCCTAAGAGGTTTTACTCATTTGTTTAGTCTAATACTTGAGGGCTTATTCTGTGCTGGGCATGTGGAGTTAAAGAGAATCAGTCACTGGGCACCTCAAAAGACGATGACGCCCTAGAAACAGACCCCTCCTCCTAGCCTGGGCTTCTCTTCTGGCCCTGGTCAGCCCTGCAGGCTGAGCAGACCTTCGTCACAGTGGCATCCCGGAGGCCCCTGCCTTCTGCCTGGGGCCCTGCCAGCGCCCGCACCTGTAGAGGCCAGCCCCTCTCCCTGGTGGCAGCACAAACCTGGCCAGACACCAGCTGCTCACATTAGCCAACACGCATAGAACTGGGGCAGAGGGCAGACAGACAGACAGATGGCCTCTGCCCCGGGATCAGTTGTTATGACCTCACGGTCCATCTGTGCGAAATCCTCCCCCACCTGCTTCGCTTCCACCACCTGCCTAGTCCTCCTGACTGTGTCTAAATCTTGGACACTGAGCCTGGTCTGTGTACCTGGAACCTACCCTCTGTCCATCCAGTCTCTTCCAGTGAGCCCCTCCTTCTTGACAAATTTGCCTTGGCAGCAGTGGTGGCAGTGGCCAGACACTATTTTGTGGGCCCTGGGAGGTTTCCACTCATACGACCTGGGGATCAATTGGTAGTTGCTGCTTAGAACGCTATGCTGAGAAATTGGGGTTCAGTGGAAAGCATGCCCTGATTGTCTAGGAATGCCTGCCATGGGCTTTGGATGGGAAAGGGACAGCACAGGTGATGTGCATTTGTCATCCCTGTCCTGCATTGCTGAACAGGTATCACTAACATTGGAAATTGCTCCTCTCCTAGATGAACCACCTAGATGTGGCCTCAGCTCTTCCCTCTGGACTTTGGAACGCCCACATGGTTGCCCTTCCTCCATCCCTCGCCCCTAGAACAAACACTTCATGTGGCCTGGGGGCTCCAGTCTACTTTGTTCACTCCCCAGCACCCAGATCATTGCCTGCACATAGTGGGGACTCGATACATTAGTGTCGACTGGTTGTTGACACTACAGTCGACCTCCTCCTCCATCCCAAGCCTCAGGAGCAGCCACACGCTCATGTCTGGCCTGACGGAGGTCACCAAATACCCGTCCAGACAGCAGGTTGCACGGCACAGGGCATTCTGTGCTGGGTTAACAGTGCACTGCAGAGATACCCATCTGCTGGTGTCAGATACAGCAAGCACCCGTGACATCCTGAAAGCGATTCAAAAACCCCTGTCTGGGTCACCTTTCAGCACCAAGGTACGTCTGTCCCAGGAAGCAGCACAAGGAGGGCACTGAAGCCCAGTCAATAGCTCAAGCTGCAACTGGAGACTTGCTGGTGTTCCAAGCGCCGAATGAAAAGACGCTTTCAGGCTCAGGACGCAGCAGAAGCAAAATCCAAGCTGGGACTTATAAAGCAAATGCCTCACATTCCTCCCAGCACGTGGGTGCAGAGAGAGAGATTGCTATCTTCTATTTATAGAAGATACGCACGCGTGCACGCACACACACGCTCTTTTTTCTGAATAAAACACAAAAGCCAAGTTTGCACTTGACGGGGCAAATGCCAAGGTTATCCTATCCAGTCTGGCAGACCTTTCCCCACCACGCTCTCAAGCTGGCTCCCAGTCCCCAAGCCCCTCTCTGTTTACCAGCCTTGCCAGAGGTCTGATTAGTGTGAGATAAAAAGAGACTCTGCGATCAGCCCTCAAAATTAAGAGGCTCCCTCCTTTGCCTTGATGAAACCCCTGCCCTTCAGCAATCCCACCAGAGGCTGGGTTTACGTTGAATACTTTCTAATCTCCCTGTACTTTAAAAAAAGTTTCAAAAAATAAATCCACAGATCTTAATCTCGAAAAGAGTGATTCCCTGACTGCAGGAGCACCGCAGAAATTCCCAGGACCAACGTGGAGGCCCTGCCAGGTGCCTGCCCCACTGGGATAAATCAGGGGGGATTGGAGTCAACTCCTATGACATGTTAAACATCCTCCTCTGAGTCTGGCCTCCCCTACCCTGATAAATTCTGCTTTCTCCTTGCCCAGGAAGCCTCGGGCTACAAATCCTGAGAATGGCACATCAGTGGCCTGCAGAGCCCATAAATCAGAGCCAGAAGACTGTCCTGTCCCCTGCACCCTCCAGGCCTGCAGAGAGCAAGTGGCCATGACATCAGTCAGGCACGGAGAGAAATCACAGGCTATCCCCGAGACAGAGGGTGGGTGGCACAGGGAGCACCATCCCCCCTTCCCTGTCATGCTCAGCCTCTGCATTCCAGGCCTTCAGCCCCTCCCTATTCTTGAGCGAGCAGCAGCTGCACCCCCAGCCTCCAGCCCCTCTGAAGATGAAGGGCATAAACTTATCTGTGTTCTTATGCAGTTCCATTTCTCACAAGGCAATTATCTCCATCTTTCCATTTCTTTGCAAATCAGGGCCCACTCAGCTGCCCTAGTCAACCCCAAAGCCCGCCCGGACCCCCCACCTGGCCCACCCCAGGCCTGCCCTTCTTCCCTCTCCCACCCACACGCGGGACTGTGGGCTTCTCAAAACTGTGGGAGTCCCCCATGCCCGAAGTCTCAAAAGACAAATCCAGGGCCACACTGTCCCACAGGGATTAGTCCCCATTTCTGCTCACTCCCCAAAAAACATTTCTCAGACTTCAAGATGCAACCCACAAGTGCCCGGATGGGAAGAGAGCACTGAGGAATGGGGTCCTAGGGAATTGGTACCATCCTTGGAATATCACGTCCCCCAATGAGCTGAGAGGTGAGAACAATGGGCTAGGGAGCAAGCCGCGTGGTGGCGTGGTATCAAAACTGGCAGCAGGACAAAACCCAGAGCTTCAACTGTCCAATGCCTCGACCCACAGGTGGGGAAACCATCCCCTGAAAGAGCACGTGACTCACCAAGGTCTCATGACAAGTCGGCCACGGGGCTCCAGGATGGGAATGGTGGAGTGAGACTGGCCTGGGATGAATCCTGACTCAGCCTTACTGGCTACATAACTTGGATAAAATCACTTACCTCTCTGGGCCTGAGTGTTTCATATCTATAACATTAGGTAAGACCCACTGCATAGAGCTGTGAGGAAATTAAATGAGATAGCAGGTAAAGAGGTTGGCCCAGGGACTGGCACAAAGGAGGCATCCAGTAAAATGTTAGTTCCCTCCCAACTCTAATTCAGACTTCTAGAATTTCAAAGGAGTTGGGGGGTTGGGAGAGCTACTGATGGAAAACTCCTCTGCTGGAAAATCTAGACTTGGCTGTATTTATTTAGTGATCCCGGGATCAGTCTTAACGGTACAATTATCAAGACAGAGCTCATCTTTCATCCATCCATTCAACAAACATTTATTGAACACTTGCCAGTCACTGTGGACACAAAGACAACTAAGGCAGGGCCCTGCCCCCAAACCCCCAAACCTCTCCTGGTGGGTGTGTGGGAACAGCCATGCAAGGGCAGTGAACCCAGGATGTGGGTTAATTCAAAGCCCCGAAATCTTTCCCCAGCAGGAAGCCTTGGGCAAGTGTGATGGGAAATCAGAGACCTCTGCAGGGATCGAGGCTTAACACCCTGCACGTCCCCCACACTTTGAGTTTGGCCCATCTCCATCTCAGTGGCCTCTGAGTCCACTCTCCAACAGGGCTGTCTCCTCTGTAGGGAGAGAGGCCGGTTCGCAATTCTGTTCACCTCCCAGCTTCATCCGTCAGGGGCTCAGGGCAGCCCCACGTCCCTCTCCAGTGGGATCTGAGTTCAGTTCAGGGGCAGCTCAGCTTTCCACCCACCCCGTTATTTCCCTCTGTCCCCCAAATCACTGATTTGCTGTGTGACCCTAGAAAGATTGCTTTCCCACTCTGGGCTTCATTCTCTTCTTGTGCCCAGGGATGTTCAGAATACATCATTTTTAAGGGCCTTTCCAGTGCTACAAGTCCACCTGCGACAGATTTCTCCCTTCCCTGCCCTCATGTTCTTCCCTCCCTTCCCTCTTCCTGCTCAGCCTTGTCCATCTCCCAGAAGCAAGGAGATAAAACAGAGGAGGCAGAAGAATCGGACTCTGGTCGTGGCTCCTGGAAAACTCATTTAACTGCTCTGAGCCTCATTTTCCTCTTTTACAAAGTAGGAACAATCAGAAAACGACAGCTAATTGTTAAAGTTAAGGGGATAAGCAGGTGCTGCCTTGCATACTGTGGCCCAGTACTGGAAACGCAGGCATCTGTATCACAGAGACAGTCGGGGCCCTGAGTCCCTGCCCACCTCTCCGTCCAGTCCTCAGCACCCCTCTGAAGGCCGGCCTCTCGAGCTGGGGGTTATCTCGTGCTGAATCCCAGCCCAGCGCCCACACCGGGACAGGCCTCTGCCCCCATCACACATCAGGAGCTGAACAGGAGGGTCTCAGACTAGGGAAGTCTCTGCAGGTTTCCTTCTGGAGCCTTCCAGACCTAGACTGCAACACTGTGAAGCCAGGCACCACCTGTGTGAACTGCTAGTGGACATGTGCCCTGGAAAGCAGTGCAGTAGTACACATCCGCATGGTTTACGAAACATACTTTAATTCAGCATTTTACTTCTGCAATTTAATTTTAAAAAATTGGGCGGTCCTTACCACAGTGTGGTGCTACCTTATTCACAAATTGTTTGTTGCCCAAATAAACTTTAAAAAATTTTCTTAAAAATTGACCAAGTTTGAAAGATAGGTTCAAGAATGTGTGTTTCAGCATGGAACCAACCTAAATATCCATCAGTGGCGGCCTTGTTAAATAAATTCTACCATGTCTATATAACAAAATATTCTGCAACCATTCGAAATGGTTAATCACGATCATCTTTCCTGAGAGCTGGGAGAGGGAACCCTTATGTGGGACTTGTACTTTCTAAGTTGCGCATTTTGTTATATTGGTGTTTCTTACAATGAACATTATCTCTGTCATCAGAAAAGCAAATATTTTTAACATAATATATGAAAGTTCACTGACATGGACTCAGATGTAGTATTATGTGAAAAACAAAGATTACAAAATAGCATGAACGTTATGATCACGTTTACCTAAAATGTTCCTTGCGTGTGTATATGTGTACTGTATGGGTGAGAGAAAGCAAGCAAGAACAGAAGGATATTTAGAAGGATGTTAAAAATACTAACAAGTATATCTCAGTGATGATATTTTAGGTGATTTGCTTTCTTCTTTATACTTGTCTGTATGTTTACATTTTCTATGATGAAAAGTCTTGTTTTAGTTTGCTAATGCTGCCGTTAAGCAAAATACCAGAAATGGATTGGCTTTTATAAAAGGGGTTTATTTGGTTACAAAGTTATAGTCTTAAGGCCATAAAGTGTCCAAGATAAGTCATCAACAATCGGGTACCTTCACTGGAGGATGGCCAATGGTGTCCGGATAACCTCTGTTGGCTGGGAAGGCACGTGGCTGGTGTCTGCTCTAGAGTTCTGGTTTCAAAATGGCTTTCTCCCAGGACGTTCCTCTCTAGGCTGCAGTTCCTCAAAAATGTCACTCTCAGTTGCTCTTGGGGCGTTTTTCCTCTCTTAGCTTCTCCGGAGCAAAAGTCTGCTTTCAACAGCCATCTTCAAACTGTCTCTCATCTGCAGCTACTCTCTCAGCTCCTGTGCATTCTTCGAAGTGTCGCTCTTAGCTGTAGCAAGCTCACTCCTTCTGTCTGAGCTTATATAGTGCTCCAGTAAACTAATCAAGGCCCATGCTGAATGGGCAGAGCCACACCTCCATGGAAATTATCCAATCAGAGTCATCACTTACACTTGGATGGGACACATCTCCATGAAAACAAAGAATTACAATCTAATCAACACTGATATGTCTGCCCACACAAGATTACATCAAAGATAATGGCGTTCTGGGGGACATAATACATTCAAACCAGCACAAGTCTCAATTAAAAATTCGAGGAAAAAATCCACAATAAAGCCATCTTCATTTTGAAAACATAAAAAGAGGGAGGGCCATTTGGCCAGCTCCTCCACAGCTTACACTCCACCAGCCCAGATTCTCCCCCACTGTTCCTGGGGGTGCATTTTCTCAAAGAGCAGGGATTCAGTGAGGGACCGAGCCCCAAGCCTGCTGGGGCACAGGTCACTTTACAGAGCTTCCTAGGCAGCCCTTGAAGCCGTCAAGCTGGTTGGAAATTGCCATTACACTTTGTGCCCATGCAATGATTAAAAACATCATCCCATTTCGAAGACGCAAGATAATCTTATGATGCAGAAAAATGGACAGATAATGTACGATTTTGTCAGCTCTATTCAGTATAATAAATGATTCAGGTATTCAGATTTTAAAATGAATTTATTGTGGCCTTTTGTCCATGTCACCCATGAATTCTGGCTTACAGCCCGTTTGGGTCGGGCCAGGGGATTTTGCCCACTGCAGGCTCACGTCCCTGAGCCCGCACCCCACACCTCCAGGGGCAACCGACCATGTGACTTTGGGGGGGGGGGTCACGTAACCTCTGGGAGTCCCAGATTCCCGGTCTGCAAAGTAGGAATTGTGATATAACCTGACTCCCAGAGCGAGGAGCTGGAAAGAGAATGATTGTGAGAAGGGTCTGAAAACGGTAAAGCACTGGGTAAAATACTGTCATTCCTGGGTTCAGCACTGTCCTCTTGGGGAGAATGCAGCCCAAATCCTCCTGACAGGGGGGACACACAGAGAGATGAGTATTAGGGTCCCGGCTGATGGGGACGGCCTCCCTGGGGTGGGACAAGCCTGCCAGAAGGAATGGAAAGGGAGTCAAGGTGGGATTTCAATTGAGTCACAGCCCTGCTGACTCACAGTCTAAGCCAGAGATGATTCCAAGACTGGAACCAGAGGCCAACTTGGCTGCACTGCTGTCCTAGGCTGTGTCTGATGACCACCCCCAAAGCCCCATGTGTTTGTGAGAAAATAGCCCCTCTGACCCCTGGTTTCTGAGATGGCCAAGAAGGTCCCTCACCTCCCAGAACCTCTGCACCACATCCTTTCCCAAAGGAAGGAGCCACTGACAGCTTGGGACGAGAACCTGCCCCTCATCTCCCCAGGTTCGGTTCTGCAGCATGGCACACACTCCCAAATCCATTGTGTTCCTGGCCCAATTATTCGTTGTTATTTCGGTATTTCCAGGAAAGTGTTCATTAAAGATAAAAGCACCTGCTTACTGTAAGAGAACATTACACAAAGACCATCATGGAGGCCCGGGAAGAACGTTAATTAATGAAGTGAAACCGAACAAACACACTATAAATGAAAGATCTAAAAAGAAACGTCTGGCATTTAGTGGATTATGATAGAAGGCTGAAACATCATATTTTTAGACCACAGTGGGGTAAAAAAAATAATAGGAGGGAAAAAATTATGGAAGGTGGTGGAGGTAATGATCTATTTCTGGAGCAACTAAAGCCTGTGCTTCCATTAAGAGAATTATAAATCAATTCTGTTTTGTCTGGGGGCATATACGTGTGGTGTGTGCTAAATTAAAAAGCTTAACATGTCAGAACAGTTCCTTTTGAGGGTTCCATGGAATAATGCCAACTGAGGCATTTAGGCCTGGGAGAGATGCAGCAGGTTATGAGGAGGAAAATTAGACGGATTTGAGACATATCATTGAGTTAGACTTAGATAGACCATCCTGGGAACCAATGTCCAGGAGAAAAGGTAGCCCAGCCTCAATGAACTAGAACCTTCCATTAACAGGCATCCTGCCAAAGCAGCTGGTCACCCCCACTGCTGACAGTCAGGCTTGGTTCTCACAGGTGCATTTCCACCCCAAAGCCAGTGATTTGTTTTCTCTCTCCTAAAAGGCTGTTTTTCCAGGGCTAGCTTCTGTACTGATAATTTATTCAGTTCAATTTCCCTCCTTTACACCCACTTCTGAACAGGCAGAAGGTCTTCAGGAAGGATGACCCTGAAGTCATGCAAAATACAAATAAATCCAGGGAGATCTGATCACATTCATCCTAATTCACTTACCAAGGCAGGAAAAGAAAAGAGCACAGTTGCAAATGGGTTTCGGTAATAGGCATGACAGAAACGCTCTCTTCTGCTTAACTTCCAACTCAAAAGGAAACTCAGAAACTTGGACAGCCCATTCCTCAAGGCAAAACGGAGGAGGGCAGTTTCCGTCTCTCTGACTCCGGCTTCTCCCTGTCGCTTTCTGTCCTTTCCCCAGGCAGGCCTAGCCCACAAGGAACTAACCTTCAATATGCTGACTCACCGACATGCAGGAACCAGGAAGCTGGTGCCAAGGCTAATCCATGCTTCCCCAACGTTTTTATTCTAAATTTACCACAGCACATACAGAGACTCAATGGGGTAGGACGAACAGGAGGAGGCCAGAAGTTTGCACGGTGGGCTTCTGACACATACATTTGGCTATGTGAAGAGGGAGAAAAAAAAAAGAGAAAAGGGAAAAGGGAGGGAAGGGAGTGGGGCAGGTAGGAACCCAGCCAGCAGGCTTGTGAGAGCCGGCACGGTGGGCCTGCGCCTGCACAGCCAGCTAGAAAACATGGCTGAAATCTGAGCTCACGTGGGCACTGGGTACAAACGGCAAATGCCGTGTCTTGGGAGCACCTGAGAATACTCTAATATCCCTTGCGGATTAGAAGCTGGACACAGACTGAGTCTGATGGTGAACATTCCATTCATCAGTTACCGTATGTCTTATGGAGTGCCAGGGGAAAGACAGAAATGAATGGTTCCCGAGGGCCTGCCCTGTATGGGGCACTGTGGTTGGCACCTGGCCAATCTCGTTCGGTCCCCACAGCAACTCTGTGAAGTAGGTGTTATGATCTCCCTTTCCAGGTGATGAAACCAAAGCTCCTGGCTTGGAAGTAGATGGACTGAATTTGAACTCAGGACCACCTGCTTGTCCATCGCCACACTCACTTCTCTGACATTCAGTCTCAGAGGCCTGTGTGCTGTGTGTGTGTGTGTCCGTGTGTGTGTGCATGCACGCACCATGCAGTGTGTTGGGGTGGGGATGGGGTCACCTCTTTGGATCAAAGCTTCTTCCATGGTCACTAGATTTGGGCAGAGGAGGGCAAGGGTGGTACGCTGCTATGAGAGGACTGGTTTAGAACTCAGAACATGGGCTTGAGTTAACTCTGTGACCTCGGGCAAGTGACTTGCCTTCTTGGTGTTTCAGTGTCATCTACTAAATGAGGGGGAGCCTCTCTCAGCCAGGGTCCCTCATCTGAATCATAGAACACAGAAAACTGAGTGGCTATTATCTCAGTTCTCCCAAGGATGAGAGATGCACGGAAGAGTCAATCCCTTACATAGAGTGGACACGACATCCTTCCTCTTAGGGCCCTTCTCTTTCAAATGCAGCTGAGAAAGTACTGGTCTCTAAGGTTCCTTTTGGTGCCAAGCTGGGGAGAGACGTGGGTAGGCTGAGTGCCTCAGCTTCAGGAACTAGGCAGGGTGACATTCCTGAGTGCACCCAAGGCTGCAGGTGAGGACGCCAGACCTTCTGGGCCAGGTGATTTTACGTCTCAAGGCCCTCTGTGTTTGTTTCCCTTGTGTCATCCCTTAGCCTAACCACCTTATTTAAAGTGCCAGTCTGGCCTCAGCTTGTACTTTGAAGACTCAAGAAAGAGGTCGGGGATAGGCCTTTAAAGGGGATAAGTCCTACTCCTCTCTCCTCACTCTTAGGGCAAGCATGGGGGGTGGGAGTAAGTGACTGGGAAGCAATATTTGGTGAGAGATTTGAATGGGAAAGGTGAACCTGAGGATGGAGAGTTAGCCCCTGACCCCCTGCACCTCCCCTGCTTTCAGAGGATGTAGAGTCTATTTTATTACATAAGGGCCCAGTTTCCCCAGGATACACAGCAGTGGTTGTGCCAAAGGAATGAGCAGGGACCCACCACGTTCTGAAGATGCTTACCACCAGAAAATAGTCTGATGCCTTAAAAAGTGAGATGAACCCTCCCAGCGCTGTCTAACTTCCAGCCCTGTTCGTGGAGCCTCTGGGACATTGGGATGCAGCCCCAGGCCACTGGGAAGGAGCAGTGAGATGTGGAATTGCGCATTCATCGCTTCCACTTCAGTGTGGCTCTCAAGAAACATCTGGCTCAGCAGTAGCCACAGCAACATCTCTGCATCAAAAAGGACATATCTAGACAGAGCAGGCACATCCCAGGCTCTGGATCATTCCACAAAGTGGAGACGAGGATACAATCACCCCGAGGGAGGAAGGCAGAGGAGACATTTATTTCAAATCAATTTCACCCACGGTGGAGCAATCACTAAAGCCAAATGCTAGTGCTGTGCATATATGTGTTGCGGCGTATAAATGTGGGAAGAGCGAGTGAGCGCGGCTGCAGCGGCGAGGGGCTGTGAGGCGGCAGAAGCTGCTGATGAAGCTGCCCATGGGCTATGGCAGGCATCTGAGCCGAGCACCCAGCCAAGGACCGGGAGAAACAGGCCAGGGATGGAGAAGCCCAGACCCGGTCTCGTCCCAGCTCTGGCAATGATGAGCTGATGACCCTGAATGACCCACTGCACCTCTCTGGGCTCCTTCCTGTGAAGCAGGAGTTATACTCACGTCTCAGGAGGGTGGTCTTGCATGAGGAAAGGACATGGGTTTGAAGGCCTGATTTGGGGTTTTCCAGCAGCACCAACCAGCCATGGGTACACTGGAAGACTCTGAACAGACTCTTTGGGCCTCGGTTTCCCCATTTGTAAAAGGAGGTAGACTGACAGTCCTGTAATTTTAGAGCCAAATTTGGACCCCAGCTAAGGTTCCGTGAAGTTCTAAAGAGCTCCACAGTGAATTCCCTCGCAACGAGAGCAAATGTGAAGGAGGAGGGGCTCCCATCCCATGCCCCTCAGCCACTGGCACCGCGCTGGAGTCAATGAAGATTTGATGAACTAACCAACAATTGGGTCAATGAATTAACGAACAAGTACCCATTTTTACATGAGGCAGCTGAAGAGGAAAGGAAAAGAGACTTGCCCAAGGCCGCACAGTATATAACAGACAGAGCTGACCCCAAATTCAGGTCTTCAGACCCCATATCCAGCGCTCATCCACTCCATCAGGCCACTGAGAAAGGAGAGGGAGGCCCTTCAGCAGCCTCCTTGGGGGTGGGGAAGGCCGAGGCAGCCTGGGGCCAGGGGGTGGCGAGATCCCCCTAGGGGCATGTCGGACACTGGGCACCTCCATTCTATGGGCCCCTCGGTCAGCCCCAATGTCTGCTGCCTTTCCAGCCCATTCACCAAATCCTTGTTGTCCCTAGGGGGCCTTCTGATCCTTGATGCAGAGAAAGGGACCACCCAGGGGCTGGCCAGGGTCTCTCTGCCTTCTCATTCAGCCTTTCCTGCAACTGTCTATTTTCCTCCTCCAAAGATGCACACAGCAGAGGCAACTAACTAGAGAGACAAAATGGGGTGCTACAGGAAAACTTCCTGGAATTTAACTTTCTGCTGCTCAGAAGCCTCTGCTGGGAAGTTGGAGCCTGTCCCACTCTCTTCTCTTTGCTCTGCTTTCCTGAGCCCTCAAACTATTTTTACCCCCTCCCTCTTCCCAGGACTGATAGAGCAGTTTCCAGAGTCTCCCCAATCTTAATCTCTCCCTCACCTTCTTGTGGGCTTTTTTTACAAGTGTGTCCTCATGTATCATCTCATTTGATCCTAGCAGAGCCTGTTACAAATGAGGACCCCAAGGTGGGGCTCAGGAAGGTGAGGAGGGGCCCAAAGCTTCAGTGGCCAAGTGTGGACCAGGAGCCCAAGGTCCATTGGCGGCAGGCAATAGGCACCTTCACCCTTTCCTCGGACACATCCTCCATCCTGTGGAGCTGCAAAGGCAGAAATCAAGGAGAGCTCCCCATCAGAGAGCTCAGGGCCAGGGCTGAGGTTCCCCAGTGGGGGTCACTGCTTGGGGCAGGACCTCTAGCTTCCTGCTCCTAACACATCCACACACTAAGCTCATGACACCCACCCTGGCTGCACATTAGAATCACCTAAGGGACATCCAAAACTTATTGATGCTTGGGCAGTTATTCCAGGCCAACTAGACCTAAATTTCTGTGGATAGAGCTTGGGCATCGATATTTTTTAAAGCTCCCCCAGCGATTCCAATGTGCAGCCACCCACTAGGAGCTCCCTCCGGGCAGGGGCTGGGTCCCCCACGTAGAGGACAGCCTCCAGAGGGAGTGAGCCTTGCCCTTTCTTGGTATCTTTCTCCCCTCTCACCCCAGAGCACAGGTCCCCGCGCGGGAACCTTCTCACCAATGTCCTGGTTCTGCCCTGGGATGGTGGCACTTCCCCCCTCATCAGAGTATCCCTGGAGTGGCAGGAACAGGGACCCACTAAGCCATTAGTGACATTACCTGCCACCTCCAAGCAGCCAGCCAGGCACAGGTGAAAGGAGAGGGCAAAGTTGCCCCAACAGGAAGGCCCCACCAACCCCTCCCCACAAGCACATTTCTGCGGCAACAGCACAGGCAGAGGGGCCTGGAGCTCCCTGGGCTCCCATCAACTCCATTCTGGGCCTAGCCATTGACCATAAAGGAGCAAACATGTACCAGCCCCGACCACAGGCAGGTGCCCAGGACCATGGCCGGTCCCATCTGTGGGGACAACCCTGTCCATTCCTCCCTCCATCTATCTACCTATTCAACCATCATTTACTGAGCTCCTCTGATGTGCCAGGCACTGAGGATGCAGCCATGAGCAAAGCAGACTCAGTTTCTCCCCCACAGAGCTTACCCATGCAGGAGGTACCACAAGCCCCAATGCACAGATGAGGAGACTGAGGCTCAAAGAGTGATCCCTGGGCAGTGGCTGAGCCAGAATTCAAACCCCATGTCTGCCAGCACCCAGAGCCCTGCTGAATAACCCCCCACATTCCTTTTGCCCAATCTCTTCAAGGAGGCTGGAGCTGAGAGCAGGCCCGGGTCCAGCAGCCCCAAGGTCTCCCACAACTGGCTGTCTCGCCCTTCCCCCCACTCCTCCTCTAATGAAAACCCTGAGAGCTACAATAAAATCCACCTTAATAAACGCTCGTTGGAAATATGCTAATGGAGAGGAAGCGGATATCATAGACCCTGACATCCCAAAGGGAAAAGGAGACAAAAAAAATTTCAACATTGAGGTTTGTCTTATTTCAAACCCACTTTCAAAGTGGCCATAAATCTTCTGCGTGGCATGACATAACAGTAGCTGCCAGCGGCTCAGGCATTAACGATTACCAGTTGCCAGGTGCCGAGCAGGATGCATTAGAATTTTGATTCCCTCTTCCATTGAGAAAGAGGGAAGGTGCCAAGCAGGCCCACCGTGTAGGGGTGAGCCCCATACCCCCTGCCCACCTGGTGGCCCTGGGGCAGAGCTGGTGGCTGTAAAAGACTGTGGAATGTGCCAGAATGGGCGCAGCTCAGGAGCCAGCCAGGCCTGCCTTGAACCCCAGCTCCCCTAGGTATGTGGCTCTGGAACAAATTCCTGCTTCCTATCTGTGAAATGGGGAATGAGTCTGCCGTGCTGCGTTCCTGGAGGGACCGTGTGCAGGAGGCAGCCAGTTCGTGGTTTAGTGGTTAAGAAGATGCACTCTGGACTCAGAGCTGGTCTGAATCAAGAAAACAGCTCTGCTAATTACGAGCTGAGTGATGTGGGACAAATTAGTTAATCTTCCAGAGGCTGTTTCCTCATCTGCAAATGGAGATGATAATTGTATCCATTGTGAAATGTAAATGAGATAATTATACACAGTATCTGGCACATTGCAAGAACTCAACAGATCTAGCTGCTCTCACTATTGGGCATGCAGTAAGCAGTAATTGCTGCTTTTACTGCCTGCTTCCTTCATTTCCCCAAATCCCTCTTCATTGCCACTGCATTACTATAAACATTCCTGGGCATTGTCCCTCACCCTGTTCTGTTTTTAATTTCCTGGGTGACCCTAGGAAATTGACTTAATCTTTGATTCTTAACTATTCTACAAACTGAGATGACAATACCTGCTTTGATCAACCTGTAGAGTGGTTTTAAAGATCAAAAAGATAATGCAAGTGAAAGTGCACTGAAATTTATAATTAGCAATGCATGTGCACAAATTATCATCATTAACCTCCACTAGTAAGGGTGTTCTAGAAGCCATGGTTCACCTCCCCTCCCCAAGCAACAAGAGACAGTCTCTCCAGAAGTCAGAGGAAAAGAGTCTACACTTCTGACAAATAGTTTCAGCAAACTACAGCTTTCAATTCCTACACATGTCCAACTGAAATTCCTCCCACTGCCTGCTGTAGATGCTCATTTCTTCTTGCTCTGCCCTCAGGAGAGAAAGACAAACTAATGGTCCTCTTGGTCTAGAACATTTTATTTTTAATTTCCAATAGGCAGGGACCGATATGTGGTCCTACTGTGCATCCATTTAACACCACCCACACCGGTTTCTTCCCAGTTCAATGAAAGGAATCCACAGATCACACACTTGGACAGTGCATCAATGTCAAGTTACTGTCAAGTTTCTAACTGTCTTCCCTCAATTTCTGTACGTATCTCATTGCAGACCCAACAGTTTTTGGGTCAGCATCAGTCCATGGAGCATCCTTGGGTTGGGAATAGAAGAAGAGCAACAAGCCAGAGCTTGTTTGTAAACCTCGTTTACAAAGGTTGGCACCTTTTCATGGGAGTGTCCCT
This sequence comes from Choloepus didactylus, assembly GCF_015220235.1. NCBI lineage: Eukaryota > Metazoa > Chordata > Mammalia > Pilosa > Megalonychidae > Choloepus > Choloepus didactylus. Next base: position 112,618,781 of record NC_051310.1, on the reverse strand, counting down.
TCTCCCTGCTCACCTTCTTTCCCCCTCTTCCCCCATTTCCTCTGCCTTTGCTTTCTCCATGTTCTACTGGTTCCCCCAGTGCTCCCACCTGAAAACTCAGCCCCACTCCATGACCTGAGGCTGTCCTTTCCCAGGCATGCATAATGTGGACACCATTCCTGATCTGGAATTGGAGATGGATGGCAGCCTGGGCATGGCTGCTAGGTCCCTGGATTGTCACCCAAAGGTGAAAACAGGCATCCCATATGTTCCAAAGCCCCAGCCCCAACTGGCACCTTACATGGTGGCCCAGCGCAGAGTCTTGGCCAGCCTCTTCCCAGGGACTGAAGCTTTGCCTTTCATCTGGTCACTCATTCAACACAGAAGCACTTACTCAGTGCCAGGCATAGGCAGGGCCCTGGACACATAGCACGTCGAGTCACATTCTTAACAGGAGAGAGAACATGGGATCAAAAAATCACACCTGAAAAAAGACCTACACTCTGGGGCCACTGATGATGGGGGAGCCTGGGCAGGGGCGCTGGCCAGAGGAAGGGGCATATAAGCTGAGGCCTGAAGGAGACAGGAGAGTTAGCCAGGTGGGGGTAGGGCAGGAGTGCTCTGAGCAGAGAGAGCAGCAGGTGCAGAGGCCTGAAGGCAAGAAAGAGCAGGTGCACTTGAGAAAGTAAAAGTGGCTCCTTCTGGCTGCAGCAGAGTCGGAGATTGCTGGAGAGCTGGTCAGCCCCAGGACATGACATCCTGTGAGCCTGAGACCAACGGGCAGCCCTTGAAAGGTTGGTTCTTAGTCAGGGACTGAGACAGTGCTGTGCTTTCAAAAGATCTTTGTCTGATTTTAAACCAAACCAAACCAAACAACAACAAACAAACAAACAAAAAAAAAACAAAAAAACGGGGGGGAAAATGAATGCTCGTTAGTAGGGGAATAACTTTTTTTGCTGATAGACATCTATATCATGGAGTGTTTGGCAGCCACTGAAAAAAATGAATGAGGAATACACGTTGACTTGGAGGGATTTCCAGGTTCTGTGGAACAATAAAAATGAGAGGCTATAGAGCGTAATCCTGTTTTTATAAAGCAAACCATCTGCCTATAAATGTACATTTATATATGTGCATATGAGTTTATATGTGGTTATAGTTACATGATAGGGAGAAAACACAGAAGGATAACAGCAGGATTTTGGCAAGGACTCCCTGAGTGACAGGGATAAGGGTGTGACATAGGTAAAAAGGGAGGAGAGACGCAAGTAAAAGAAAAAAATTTTGAAAGACTGAACTAACAACAACAAACCAAGTATGATACAATACCATTTATGTGGAGTTATTTCTATGGGGACCATCAGGCCTCAGCTTGTATGTCCTTTCCTCTGGCCAATGCCACTTCCCAGGCTCCCTTAGCAATGACTCCAGAATGTAAACAGAAATTGGGAAAAAGTAAGCAACCTCCCATGGGCTGAGATATGCAGAGAGAGATCAGATGGGGCGAGACGGGGGCGGGAAGAAGGTGAGGAGGCAGCAGCAGTGGGTCTGGAGCGTTGGGGTCACATCGCCAGACCCCACCAGCTGACCCCAGGCCCACCCCATGGGCTGGTCAGCACACCCTTCAGACACTGTGGCCCTCCTACCACCACCCCACTGGCTCAGCCCAGCCCCTCTAGCGGCCCGGGGCCCCATCTCTCCCACAACTGTCCCGTCCCTGCTGTTGACAAGGGTGGGGTGGGAGACTGCAGAGGGAGTGGGCAGGTGTGGGGGCAGGTCCCTGCTTGCCTTCCTCCCTAGGGGAATCCCCTGTTGGAGCACAGGCTGCTTGAGGCAGGACACTTCTCCCCCATTCAATAAATAATGGCTTAGTGGCAGCAAGGAATGAGGGGGGGGGGAATCCCTGGTCAAGCTACCCCATCTTTCAGGGCCTCAGTCTCCGGGGCTCTAAAGAGATGTTGAAAAGACCCGAGGAAAGGAGAAGGGGCCGATGCCCAGGCCAGTATGGAATCCAGTGACTGCACCATGCTGTCACTCAGCTAGCATGTCTTTACAGCACACCTACTATGTATAAGACACCCTCTTCCTTCTCCCTTCCCTTTTACCCTTGGTTCTCTGGTTCTCACTCCCGGATCCCACCTCCCCTCCTCAGCCCCCTTTCCCACACAACCACAACCACAGGCTCAGCCCCAGCAGGAGCATTTGGCCAGTGGCATCAGAAAACTCTCTGGGAATGCCCCCAAAAGCCACCTGGCATAGTGGGTCATGACCCCAGACAGTCTAGACAGGTTTGATTCCAGATTCTGACACTTGTTAGCTCCATGGCATTGACAACTCAACCTCTCTGAGCCTTGGTTTCCCCATCTATAAAGTGGGGATAGTAACAGGACCCATTCCACAGGCTCATTGTGAGGACTGAGTCAGTGCACGTAATCAGCCCAGCCTGGGGAGTTGTGGCTCTGAATTATTGTTGGGATGTCCAGCAATCTCTTCAGGCTGAATCTGTCTTCCCACTCCTGCCCCCATCCCCAGTCACCTTCCTGAGCTGGACAGAACACATTCCCGGTGAGCATCACTCAGCAAGCGGTGCACTGGGGAAGCCAACTATCCTGCAATTAAAGAGGTTAATTGCAGATTCCACAACAAGAGCAGGGGAGCATGGCCCACTCATAAATACGGCCAATAAAGAAACAAGCATCACTTTCTAATTGTGCCATGGACAGAAATATGCCAGCCCACTCTGCGGTTTTGGAGCGCAGATAGGAGGTTCCCTGATGATGTCTCACAGGGGCTTCCCTCCTCCCCCAGGCCTCGCGGGAACATCATCCAGGACCACGTCCTTCAGAAGCAGCCAGTGGCCTTGGGCCTAGAAGAATGCCCAGCCTGCCTGAGCCCCCAAGAAGGCAATTAACAGCATCTGCCTAATTAAAGCTACATTTCACTCCTTGTCTCAGTCAGAGCTGCTACGGCAGGAGCCCAGGAGAGGCAGCCCCCATGCCCAGCCCCCTCCCCCTTTCATGTGGCTCTGGGCAGACAAAGCTTCGCTGATCCCTTTGAAAGCTATGGACCCACCAGCCCCCAAACAGGGGCCCGGGCCACCCAGGGGAGGACAGCAGTTCAAAGCCACTCTGGGGGGCCTGGAGAGGTCCATTTGGGATCGTGAATAATTAGAGCATTCCAGACCATAAGGATCAATAACATAATTAACAAATATTGTGCTATTCCTCAGAATCTTGCTACGAATTATGCTGTCTTTGATCATACAATGTTCCCTGACTGTTAATGACATGTCATGTTAATTACAGGAGAAAGGAAACTACTCAGAATGAAGACTGACTTGGAGATTAATTAATATTCTCTGAGGAGTGGCAAAGCCTGTGAGGGTCCCCCCAGCTCCCCGCAGCTGTGATGACTTAGGAATCCCAGGCAGCCCACCTTCCCTGTCCATGGGTGGGCAGGCCTATCCCTTAGGAAGAGGGTGTCTTATACATAGTAGGTGTGCTGTAAAGACATGCTAGCTGAGTGACAGCATGGGCGAATGGATGGGTGAATGAGTGAATGAAGTTCACCGGGACTCTGTTACAATCTTAGAATATGAGGGCAAGAACAGTCTTTGAATCACAATCTAGTCCAACCACTTCTTTTCTCAAATGGGGAAACTAAAGCTCAAAGAAATGAAGGGACTTCCAAAGCCACATGCTTTGTTGATGCCTCAGGTGTCAGACTGGCCCCATCCCCTTCCCAACACTTTCACCCTGCTGCATTCTTTGGTAGAAGCTGGGAAAGATTAAAGGAACAAGGAAGGAATGCCTTGGGGAACAGAGAGGTTCCCTTTTAGTCTTGTAGTGCATTGGAATATTTCAGGAGTTCTTCTGCCTCATGTCTTTGACATACTTTTAATTCCCTGACTGGGGGAAGAATGACCCAATCAGCTGAGATCCAAAGCACAGGCTGCATTCTGGGAAACCACAGAGCCTTGACCAAAGTCTCCCAAGAAAGGTCTCCTGCCCCTCAGGCTGCTCCCCGTCCTGGAGCCAAGTCCCCTAGGAGAACCTAGGCCCATTACCAAAACTGCTCTCCACCAGGGGGAAGGCTGGAGTCCTGCTGCTGTCAATCATGGGCAGGCCACTCCCCCTCTCCGGGCCTGTCAAGCAGCTCAGCCACCCCAGATAATGACTGTCTCTTTCCTGGCCAATTTCTCTGAATTCTGAAATAAGGGGAGAAAGCTCAGCCTCCTGGTCCTCTGAGGAGTCCTCAATTTCCCCTCCAGCTCCCTCAGGTTCCTTACTTCCTGCAGCAAGTGCCTCTCCCAGGGGAGCGGGGCATCAGCCCTGACTGATGCTCCCAGCAGCTGCGGGAGAGTCACCCCAGGCTGAGGGAGCCCCAGCCCCACTTCCCCGTTCTTTCTTAGGGCCAGGAAAAGAGCCCCCAGCTCCATTCACCACAGGGCAGAGGGGAGGGCAAGAGGAGGGCACAGAGGTCAGGCCCCTCCCCACTCCATCATGGCCCAGATGCTTTTCCGTCGGTGCCTGGCTCCCAGCCCGAAAGCAATCACAGGCATTGAGGGGCTCAACAGCCTGAGCCGGGGTGGGGTGAAGGGGGTGCCAGCAGATGCTGCTGCATGACACCTTCCCACTCCCACCTGCGCCCCTGGGTTCCAGGTCCAGGCCTTGGCAGCCACCTGCCTGCTTGCTGGATTCTGGCTCCAGGAGGCCCAGCTCCAAAACACCACCTTGTCCACCCACCCCTCCATCCCCCAGCCCAGCGGGGACTCTGTTGAGTTCCCCAGAAAACATGGGCCTGTCAACAAAGATGGTGAGGTAATGAGTGGTGATCAAGTTTCTGTGCCTCGGTGTCCTCATTCGTTCAATAAAAACCCTTTTGGTTCCAAGTCTCACCTTTTTCTATTTTTCAGAGACAAAGATAAAGACACAAAGGGTGCAGGCAATTCAACGAAGGAGCTAGGAGTGGAACGTAGCGCTCTCCTTCCTTCCACCCTCCCTCCAACTGCTTCACCTTCTAGGTGGGGAAAATAGAGACTATTGGGCAGCCAGTTCCCAGGAAGCCTGGGGCTGATTCCGACATCTAATGGTGAAGTCGTGAGTGAGCTGAGGAGTCCTAGGAGGGAGCAGGCAGGGCAGGGCTCGGCCTCCCCAAACCCTCACTCCCCAGCCCAGAGGGGGCCTGACCGTGCTTCTTTCTGGACTATTCCTATGTTTGAAGGCTCCACAGAGAGGACCACTGGCTTCTGGAAAGCTCCCCTCCCTGGACAGGAGCCTGCAGGCAGATGCCCACCCATCAGCACAGCCCCCCACGGCCGTCCTCCCGTTGTGGGCGCTGGATGGGCCACACCCCTCCCACGGACATAACCCAGAGAGCCTGTCCCAATGCCAGGTGGCAGTGCAGGACCAGTGCATATCCCAGGAGCCACGCTGAGCCGGGGGAATGGGCCCCCCAGGGCCCAGTCACACACGGGGCATCCAGGTCCCAGAGGAGGCTGCGCGGCCCCACCAAAGACTCTGCCCTGCTCACACCCACATCTTCCTTGTGCCTTGCACACCCACCCAGCCTTTGCCCACGTCGGTCCCCTCTGCCTGGGCGGCCTTCTCTCTCCTACCCCTCTCCCCTTCTCTCCGGCGCCGTTACCCCTCCTCCTCCAGTCCTCTTACGGAGAATCTGTAACACACTGGTGTTTCCTTTTACACTCATGCCTGTGACTTCCCACCCAGGCTGAAAACTATCGAGGGGAACAGGCCGTGGTTTATTTGGCCTGCACGTGTCCCACACTAAGGTCTCACTTGGAGCCGAGCAGGTGACCTATAGGAGCTCCTTAGTGGATGCCCTGGAGGGAGGACAAAGCAGGTTCTCCTGGGCTTACCCAATGCCCAAGAAAGACGCCAGCTGTGACTCACAGTGTGATCCAAAGAAGCACTTCCTTCTCCCTTGTCCACCACGCCTGACACCCAGGTGCTCCCAGGTGCAGAGGAACCCCTTTTCACCATGCTCTCCAGGAGAAGTGATGGGCCTGGAGCTTTAGAATCAGGTCCTGCTGCCCTGCTGGGCTCCCTGGACAGTCCACTTCTCCTCTCTAAGCCCCAGTCACCTCACCTGGCAGGGTGGCAGGTAGGGTCACGTGAGCTCACACCCACAAAGCAGCTGGCAAAGGGCTGGGCCCACAGTGGGGATCTGGAAATGTCAGCTCCTCATCCTCCCGCTGGCTGGCTCTGCGTTCCAGTCCAGCCCCCGGTGACAGTACCAGCAGCTCCAGGTCGCTGTGCTGAGGGTCCTGCCAACCCCGACCCTCCCACCAGCTCCCCAGGGGCCTGCTTCCCCCACAGACAGGCGAAAACCCCTGCCCTGACACCCAGCAGCGAGCAGCCTGTGGGAGACAGGCAGCCCGCAAGCGCCAGCAGGCGTGGCTGGAGTAAATGAGAGTGTAACCCTTGCCACCCAAAACAACAACATCATAACTGTCAGAGCAATTTTCCACATCAGTAGTTTAACACCTGAACTGTTGCTGCGCTCATTTTCTCTCCTTCACCCTCCTCGCTCCCGCTCTCGCGCTCTCCCTCCCTCTCTCTCCATCTTGCCACACGCTCAAGTCTGCCGGGCTCTGAGCCATCTCAAAGGGCTTCAGAATTAACCAGCAGACCAGGTTCTTCAGATGGGGAGAGGGGAGGACGGGAAAAGCCCACGGGCTCAAATACCTGATCGGCATCTGTTATAAATAATCCAGGGATGTAACAACGATTCTGTCAGACAGTCTCTGAGCCCCCATCATAAAGATGCAGTTGTTAACTTTTATTTACTGAAATCATATTTCTTTTCCTTGAATGAGAAGCAAAGCACTGGAGGGGTCTTGTTGCAAGATAGAGGCACCTCTGAAATGCCACTTGTCTCTTGGGGACTTTCCGGAGAAAGACACACAAATGTAGGGTCATGGTCAAAATCTTTAATAACTGACGAGCAGAGAAACCGACCACTCACTCTTCTCTTGGGCCAGGAGGTACCCCTTCAAGTTGACGAGTCTTGGTGTGGTCTCTGGGAAGAATGCTCCCAGGAGAGGGCTTGGGGTGGCAGGGAAGCCCCTTGGGGAAGCAGCTATTTACCAACCAGTGTGGAAGTCTTTCAATCTTTTAACAACCATTACACACACACACACACACACACACACACACACACACACACACACACGCACACACACCCCGCCTTCCTCCCTGGTTACTCCAGCAGAAACTCCCTGCTACGGTCTTTCCCCGGGGAACCCTCAAGCTCTCTGACGGCAACAAGATCCCCTTCAGGGGAAACCAAGGGCCAAATGAGAATCACAGAGTCAGATGTTAGAGCTGAAAGGAATCACTGAGATGATCTACCCTAGCCCTTCAGAGGACAGACGTGTAAACTGAGGCTGCAAGCAGAGGTGGGGCTCGCTCTGTGAGTTGAGGGCATGGCCTGCCCCGACTGCCCACGCAGAGGTCACGGTGCTGCCTGTGTCACAGAGCCCAGCCTGTTACAAGGTCGCCACACGTGCTGCAGTCAGGAGGGCGGGCAGGCACATGCAGCGATGCCCGCGTCTGGTGGGTGAGGGCTCAGGGACAGGAGGGCACACCGGCACCTAACAGCTCCTGGTTCGGAACATACATGGCGTTTCCACGTCACGCACAGACACCAGCGTGTCATATATATCGACATCTCCCCTGGCAAACGCTGCCATTCCCCCTCCTCACTCCCCAAGAAAGCCATTCTATCCACGTCTCCACTTTCCCGATCAAAACTGGGGCAATGCTATTAATCTTTTAACGAGAAAAAAAAAATCAACTCCCTTTCCTTTTCATTAGTCAAAGGCAGTGAGAAAGCACATGTCCTGACCCTCCAGCATCATCTCACACACCTCATGTCACGGCAACTACAAGGTCACACCAATGGACCCTACCAACCCGGCCACAGTAAATGGACTCCTTGGGGGTCCCTACTATGTGCCAGGCATTATTGTCCAGCATCACCACCTACCACCCCACAACAGCCCTGGGATCTCAATCTCCTGTCACCTTTGTCCCTGTTACCTGCACAAGTCACCAAGAAAGGACATTGCTAGAAGCACTTCAGCAGAGCCCTCAGCCCCTAGCACCTGTCCCACAGAAGCCTGACAGAGGAAGATAAATATATTTATAATATACAGCAAAGTGAATAACAAAGACTTCATGTGGTTGTCTCTGACAAAGCTGACAAGCCAGGGCTGGCAGCTCTAATCAGTTCCTAGCTGAGCACAGGAAATCTACAGGAGCACAGCTCTGACCTCTCAGGAAGATTTCTAAAGGGAAGGTTAGAGTTTTGCTGCAAAGTGTGTGTGTCTGTGTGTGTCTGTGTGTGTGCACGTATGTTTTAATTTTAAATGAAAGAGGGGTGCAAGATTGGGTATACATGCCAACCTCCGGAAGTGGCAATGGGAACAGGGGAGGAGGATTTTATTTTAAACTAATCCATGGAGGCACCTCCCGCTGCTGCCCCTCTGCAATTTTTTTGTTCTCTGAGTGAAGCACAGCGGTTCCCATTTGTCTGATGAGATGCTCACTTGTGTGAAGTACTTGCAAATGGGCTGAAAATGCGTGTGGCTGCAGATTCCAAAGATTCATTTTTGAAAGATACCTTGCCGGAAAAGGGACTAAGTATTTAAGATGTCACTGTAAGCCCTGTATCATCTTCATCCCCGTCACCAGACAGCCCTTGGGGAACACACACAAGTCCCGAGCTGGTGCCACACAGGGAGTGCCTCTTCCCTTGTGCAAAGTCAATAGTCAGAAGCTTTGTGTGGAAAGTTACTGCAATTTGGTTTAACTAGTCAACCCTTTAAAATTTCTCCTTTCCAAAAGGCGGGGAGCGTCAGGTAAACCCAATCCCCCACTTCCCATCTGACGGGACCATGGGGATCCCTGGCTCAGCACAACTTCCTCCAAGCCTGCCAGCTCTGCCCCTCGGACCCCAGGGTGGGCAGTATGGGAGGGAGCAGGTTCGGCAATAGCTGCTTGCCTTGGGAACAGACAGCCCTTGGCACCATCATGCAAAGGTTCCCAAACTTGGCCTTCAACTTGGGGCAGGTGGGGAACAGGAGATTTTAGAAGACACAGGTTCCTGGGTCCCAGCCCCACTGATAGGAATCTCTAAAGATGGAGCCCAGACAGCTGTATTTTTGAAAGTTTCTCTGGGGGTCCTGGCAATCAGCCAGGCTTGGGAACCGTGAGCCTCATCAGCCCCAGTGTGGTAAATGGCAGAACAGTCTCTGCCTTTCAAATATTTGTCTTGGGGTGCCAGAAACTCCCCCTTCAGAGAGAGGTCTGTTTCTCTAGCACCCCTCACTCATACATGGACCCATATTTTAAAATAGGCCAGACAATAAGCATCCAGTTTCTTACTGGACTCCAGTCCTCCAGTGCTGTGGCTTCTGAACTCCATTTTCAGACAAATCTAGACTGCATCTCTTTTAAAATGCCCTTACTTTTAAAGGGCCAGCATTCTAAGCTGTTGCTCACACCTAAGTCTGAATGGGGTTCTAATCTTTCCTTTGAGACTTGATCTTCCTGTCAACTGAACTGAGACCAAGCAATACCAATTCTTAAATCTGTCTTGTTAAATGTTTTCAGGGCCATTTGAGGATTTCAAATAATCCTCTTGCAGTTATTACTGCCTCCATTTTCTAGGTGAGAATACCAAGTCTCAGAGAGCTCAAAAGATTTGCTCCAAGTCCCACAGCTGGCAAGTGCTACAGCTGGGAGTAGAGCCCAGGCTGTGGGGCCAGTGGCCCAGTATTCTTTCTCAGCAAGAAGCATTTCTCCTCAGATGTATGAACCACCCTACAATACTGCAGCCTAGTGGTTGCCAAGCTTCTGCTTGATTATCTCCAGTGATGGGGAGCTCACTGCCTCCAGAATTGGTCCAATCTCTCATGCTCAGGTAATAGGAGACTGTATTGTGGAAGGCAGGGAGCCCAGGAAGGCATTGGCTGTGGAGAGGAGAGGGGGGACAGGGATTGGGGTTTATATGGGACTCCAACAATCCCCTGAGGTTTCCAATGTCCACCTGGTGGCCTGTGCCAGGCTGTGCTTGCACCCATTGGGCCTAGCCTGCAACACTTTTCTTCCTACTTTCTACTCAGAGCTATGGTCAGGAGCATGAGAGTCCAGAGAAAGACCAAGAACCCCCAGGAATGAATGAATGGCCCATTCCCAGTCCTAAGGTCTGGGGCCATTTAACATACTTTCTTGCATTTGGAAGGGAAATCCTTTCTGGTTTTTCAAGACTCTGACTTGGTCCACAACCACAGCTTTCTCACTGTATCCTCTGCACAACTTAGTTTACTATCCCCCACCACAACTGCACACTCAGTGACCTCAGGGCACATGGGAGGATGGGAAGGGTGAGACTCAGGCAAAGTCGCTGACGTCAGCGTGCCAGAGATGACACTTGCTCCAGACAATGGGGACGGACCTTGGGACATGGGTCTTGATGTGATGGCACCTCCTGGGGACCTTGTAGGGAAGCAGGATGATGAGGAAATGGGGGGAGAGCCTCGGAAGGAAGGATCACCAGGCCCTCACACTTGGGCTGGATTCCAGAAAGGTTGCTAGAAGGAGGCCAGCGGGGCTCTAGAAGAGGGCTCACTGGTCACCAGATCATGACACAGCTCACTGAGGTCAAGGCAAGACAGACTAACCACAGCTCTTCCAGATGAGGAAAATGCAGAAAACAGCATAACTGATCTTCTGAAAGGCTTTTGGCATCTCTCATGATACTGTCGTTCCCTCTTCCCCCTCCTTCTGTGCTAATGGAAGCCCAATTTGTTCAGACAGCAGGTGGAGACACTTTCACCCCAGGAAGAGCACTAGCACCAAAAGATTAGTTGAGGTTGGTGATCCCATACTCCTTGGTTAGTGATTGGTGTAAGGATGGGCATATGTCCCTCCTCTGGTCAAAAAGAGTAGCGAGAAGTCAGCTAAGTAGGGCTTTCTTTTCTGAATAAAAGGACAAAGTCTCCCGAGGAAAAGCCCTCCCTCTCTCTCCATTTCCTTCCAAGAATGTGGACATGATACCTGAGGATGCAGCAGCCACTTTGTGACCATGAGACAACAAGCCAGCCTGTAAAGAATAATAGTCACAAGCTCTACCTGGGTCCTCGATGACATTGTGGAACCACTTCACCAGTGTCAGACACTTAACCTCCAAAAATCTTGCTATATGAGAAATAAATAACCTCATTTGTTTGAAACACTCAAGATGATGGGTTATATTTTTTCTTTACTTACAGCTTAACTCTATCCTAACTGACATAATATCCATTGAGGGCAAAAGTATAACTACTAATGTAATACATTCATTCACTCATTCATTCAAGTATCTGTTGAGTCCCTCCTATATGCCCAGTACTGTCATGGGCACTAATGGGTGCACACACATTCCTGCCCTAGAGTCACTTATACTCTAGTGGGGGGACAGGCAATTAAGAAAATACATAAGAAAATGATGTATGTGTTATATGATGAGTGCTAAGGAGAAAAACAAAGGGGATATGGACTATTAGAGCCAGGAGAGGGGACTGCAACTTGAAACAGAGTGGTCCAGTAGACCTCACTGAGTTTCATGAAGTTATATTTACTTTCATGACATAGAGGCAATTTAACATTTTCTATTTTTCTATTGTGAGTTGGGGTCCACTGAATTGATTCCATGATCCGCTCATGACTTGCCACCCACAAGGTGAAAAACACTTCACTACACTGTGATAAGTGTCATGATGAGCCAACAGGGGTGCCAGGGGAACACAGGCCAGGGGTCACGGTTGGTCTCCCCAAAAAGTAAAGTTTAGCCCGAGACCAAGAGGGACCAGGACATAACCAAACAATTTTTTTTTTTTTAAAGAAAATGGTCCACAACAATTGCCTTTAAATAGCGTGGAGTTGTGAAAATCCATACAACGGAATACTATGCAACAACATAAAAGAAGGAACTACTGCTACATGCACCAAGTGAACCTCATAGACATTATGCCAAGCAAAAGAAGCCAGACACAATAGAGCTCACCAGGATGCCATTTATACAAAGTTCAAGAACAGGCAAAACTAATATATGGTGATAGGCATGAAAATAGACATTCCCTCTAGAAGAGGAGCTGGTATTCATGGGAACAAGCATGAAAAACCTTCCAGGGTGATAAAAATGCTCTACATCTTAATCTAGGTGGGGGTGACACAGGTGTATCCATTTTAAAAAAAATTCATCGAGCTCTATCCTTAAGATCTGTACACCTTACTGCTTTTAAGTTATACTGCAAAGGGAAACAAAATTTTAAAATATTAATGAAAGGAATGCAAAAAAAAAGGAAAGAAATACAATCAAATCACTTCTCAAGTAGAGGTGAACTTCAAAAGTCATCATGTAACAGAAAAAATGCATTTGGTCAAAATCACTCTTGCAAATCTCTTAAATCATCCACAAAGACTCTACACATGGATATAGGTAACTGTAACGTAATGCTTTTATGCTCTAAAGTTTGAGAACCACTGGGTTCAGCCAAGGGCTAGAACAAAAGGAGACCCGAGGCACAGATGTCTGGGCCAGCAACTGTCCGCCGTACAGTAGCTGTCACATCTGTCGGGACCAGGGGACGGAGGGAAAAATCTAGAAGGCTGTTGCCCACCCATTCAGGCTGCTCCATTCTGTTTCACTATCAAGCCTCTATAACATGTTTTGTTATATAAAACAGATTTGTTTGCTGTAGTGAGAATTAAATGAGCTGGGTTCTGAAGCTAGCAGGGAGGCTAAACGCACCCATCCTTCTATCTTTAGGCTCCTACTGTTTGGCCCCGATGAAGAAAAATAAGATGGAAGTGCCATGAAGACAGATTCCAGCTTGATAAAAGAAAGCTTGTGAACTGAAGTGCAGGAGCTCTCCCAAGATGGACTGGGCTGGTAGATAGTGAGCTCCCCATCAGCAGAGGTAAAGCACAGGCTGAACACTTGTCAGACCAGTTGACCTTTATAGGTCCCTTCCAGCCGGAAGCTTCTGTGCTGGCCAGAGCTCCTGGCTCTCTGTCCTGGGCACATCCTCTCAGCTCACAGCTGCCTGAGTCCCAGACAGGGTGCTGGCGAGAGGGACCTGCCAGGAACTCCAGGTGGCTATCCTAACAGAGGATTGCTCTGCTGCCCCGAGGATTTACAGCCTCCCTGCTGAGTTATGGGGAGGCGGGCGGAGCCTATAAAAAGAAGCTGGTCCCGGCTGTGCGGTGTGTGGGGCATCAATCAGTGGCAGCCTGACCACTAGAGCAGAGTGGAGATTAGTCTGCTGGCTTCTCACCTATAAATTCTCGCCCCTACACAGGAAAAGCAGATGTGTCATATTCAAGAAGAGCTCACGCCACAGTTTTAATTCCAGGAATGTACAAGGTGGGGGGAGGGGGGGAGTAAGCAGCCCTAAATGTGGCCTTCAGCTAGGCACATCTCCCACTCCAGCGCCCAAACCCACCTTTCTCCAGTCCCATCCCTAAGGAAATGATGCCAAGTGAGTGGATGAGAAAGGACTGTCTTCCTGGGAGTAGGGCTGTTGGCCTGGGTTGGGGACCCACTGGGGCTTGAACAAGACTAAAAACAGAGAGGTAGAGCCTTCCCTCCTACTTCTGGAGTCTGGGAATGAGTTCCCTTTCTATACCTTCTATTGTAATGCCACAAAGGACTGGTGGTAGGAGTGCACTGGACAACCAGATGGACAGAGAAGGGCATTGCACAACTCTGCCAGTTGGGACGGAGGGGTGACTTGCACATAGTCATCAGTGTGAATGAAGTTATGCAGTGCACAGCTTGTGCAGTTGTACATGGTAGCCCTGCTGGATCAACATCAGAAGTCTTTCTTCTTGAGGATGGAGTAGCGGAAAGAACACTAAATCAAGAGTTAGGAGACCCAAGTTCAAGTTCTAACTCCATCTCTGACTTGACAAGGGCCCTGGGCAAGTGCATCACTTCTCTGGGTCTTGTTTCCCTCATCTATAAAATGGGGGCAGTGTTTCCTACCTTGTTGGACTTTTCTCACCAGGTCTGGCATGTCTCCTGTGGGACTGGTGGGCCTTTGGACAGCTTCTTCCATTAGATGACCCCGCCACTGTCCACTCAGATCCCAACCCCAGTTCTTAAAACCAGCTTTTAAAAATTAAAAAAGTTAAAAAAAATATTTTTTTAAATCCTAGCTTCCCAGAGCCCACACATTTCTGGGACAGAACCTACAAGAGCTGACAGGATTTATAGTCATGCATAAGGTGTTCCATAATTTCTGAACTAGAAATCAGTACATTTGTCTGACAACCAGAGAACATTTGAAATTGGAACTGTGCCCAAAACCCAGGGCCATCTGTTTGCGGATGCCGGACAGGTGACGGCAGCTGCCGGCAGCTGTGCCTGCCAGGGGAGGGGCTCCGGGGGCAGAAGCTGCAACCAAGCAGGGGCAAGCTTCCTGGGCAGAGCTCTGCACCCCGGCCTCCACTGGCCTGGCAGACTCCAGTCTCCAGCAGAGCTGGTCGCCCACCACCTCTGGCCTTTCTCTCCCAGAGCTTTAGAAACACACAAGCACACAAAGTAGTCATGTTTCAAGAATTTGGGCTTTACCTCTCAGAGGAATAAACCAAAAGGGGGTTGCATAGGGACTTGACTTGCATTCCCATCTGCACCACCCAGAAGCCCTGTCATCTGTAAACCAACCTGAGCCTCAGTCCTGTTGTCTGTGAAATGGGGATGACGCTACCTACTCACAGAGTCAGTGTGCGGGTGGAGTTGAGAGAGCAGGTAAGTCCCTGGTGTCCATAGAGCCACTGACCTTCTCAAAAAGCTTTGAATCACTTTACTTGAGATTAGGGACATATGTACTTCCCAGGAAGGAAGAGGGAATTAGCTACCAGCACCAGAGAAAGCAAGGAGTATCTTTTTTTGTTGTTGTTTAAACTCTGTCCTCTTTCCCTCCCTCTCGCATTGCCGTCCGCCTTGCCCACCTCTCTCCACGTGTCCTCTGGCCCCTGCTGGTCACTTAAGCGCCCCTCCTTGGGCCTCCCACTGCCCTGCTCTCATTCCCTCCTTCTCTCCTCTATTTCTTTTCGTTTTCCTTTCCCCCATCCTCCCTGCCTCTCAGGCTCAGGAGGATTTATAGGGAAAAGGCAGGAGGGAAGGCTCCCAGCTCCCCTCTGGGTTCTGGGTCCAGGCCTCGACAACACTGAGGAAGCATAGGAAGGGGACTTGGAGTGCCAGAGGAGTTCCTCCA
This sequence comes from Choloepus didactylus, assembly GCF_015220235.1. NCBI lineage: Eukaryota > Metazoa > Chordata > Mammalia > Pilosa > Megalonychidae > Choloepus > Choloepus didactylus. The sequence goes on along the minus strand of NC_051310.1, from coordinate 112,603,513 downwards.
CCTGGGCCTGGAAGTGCTTCTCCACATCCTGCCAAACAGATGCCAGGGAAGGCCCTGCCTGGAAAGGCCTGCGGGCCAGGCCTGCAGAGCGCCACGTCTGAGATGCAAAAGTGGGGGTGGCACGAAGCTCTTTCCTGCTCCCAGATATCCACTTCCCAGGTGCTCTCGTCCATCCCCGGGCTTTAAACACCATCTGCACGCTGACAGTGCCCAGATTTACATCAGCGGGCTCTTGCCCCTGAGCTCCAGATTCACTGCCTGTGTGACATCTTCCCTCGGATGGCTAACAGGTTTCTTAAACTCCCATGAGCTAAACAGAACTCAACTCTTCTCCCTCTGCCCTCTGCCCCAGGGTTTGCCACCTCGGGGAGGACACCCACATTTGCCCCAATGCTTATGCTCAAACGTTCCAGCCCACTGATTCCTCTCTTTCCCACAACCCCTTTCACTCCCAGGCTCTGCCTCCAAAATGTATCCAGATCACTCCACTGCTCCCATTCCCATCTATCCAACAGCATCTTTCACCTGCAGAAGCCTGCGACCTGGCTTCCTGCTGGTCCCCAGTCATTCTACTCTCCACCCAGCAGGCAAGGAGCCCTTCTGAAAATATAAATCAGATCACACTGCTCCACTGTTTAAAATCCTCTAGTGTCTTCTCTTCACACTTAGAATAAAATCCAAAATCTCAAAGGCCCTCTCCGATCTGGCTCCTGCCCACCTTTCTGGCTTCATCTCACATCACTCCTTCCTTGTTCTCTTTGCTCCAACCTGATGGTCCTTCCGTCTGTTCCCCAACCTGCCAAGCTCATTCCTGCCTTGGGGACTTTGCACGTGCTGTCCCCTCTGCCTGGAAAGCTCTTGCCTCAGACCTCCCCATGGCTGGTTTCGTCTCATCATTCAAGTCATCTCCTCTGAGATGCCTTCCCTCACCCCGTCCCTGCTCACCCCAGCATCTTCAGCCCTGGCACACCGCCCAGCACAGAGCAGCCCTGGATAAATATCTGCTAATGATGTGAGCGAATGAAGTTGCCAGCTCCCACCGCTATGGGAGGGACAAAACTGTTCAAGATGGGGCTTTCCAGTTCCCTGCCATCCTCTCCTTCCTTCCCCGGACACACCAAACTTAGTCACAGTCTCTGCAGCCACAGCCAAGGCAGAGAGGTTCAAGAGGCATCCTCCCTCCTGGCATGGACGCTGCCTCTTGGCCCCCAGCCTGCCTGTCATAGCCACGTGCCCCAGGGGACAGAGTCACTGTGGAGCCGGACATCGTAACAGGGGCGCGCAGTTCCAGGGAGATGACCACAGCTCCCACCGGCGTAGAGAAAGAAACTGTGCAAGTCGGGGGCCAGCTGGGGCAAAGGAGGTCATGCCCCAAGATGACACACCTCTATCCTACCATCATGAGGTTGCAGAGACCCTTGGTCCACACACACACCAGCCTCATTTTTACAGCTAAGGAAGGGCCAGGGAGGGAAAGACAGCTGGGCAAGCTCATATGGCCAGGAAGTGGAGCTGAAATACCCATCCAGAGTCCTAACTTCCAGGCAGAGAAAAGTGTGCTGATCTGCTCCAAACAGGGGCAAGCTCTTTCGCCATGCATAGTGCCTCCCGGCCTACTTCTGGGGGTGGGAGGGGTGGGCAGCAGCCCCCACAGGCCCACGGCTGGCCTGGCCTGGGCGAGTGGGGGAGGGCAGCCTTTCAGCCCCTGGGACTCCCTCGGCAGGCAGCACGCTGCGGTGAACACCTGAAGGGCCTCCTGCATGCCCTCTGTTCCACGTTCCTCCGAGCAGCCAGCATCTTGGGATTCAGAAACTGAAGCTCTTCCCTGGCTCCCCTCTGCCCTGAGGATGAGACCAAAATCCTCACTGCTGCCTCCGAGCCCCTGCCTGTGCCCCTGGTCTCACCTGGGCTGTTCTTCCACCTGCTCAGTGCATTCCAGACGGGCTACAGTGGCCTTCTCAGTTCCTTCAACCCCCGCCAGCACCCCCGCCACGCACACACACACATACAGGGCCTTTGCACGTACCATTCCTTCTGCCTTAGCCCTTTGCCTTGGTGACTGCTGCATGCACTTCCCTTAGGGCACGTGTGCTGACCCCCTCCAGCCCCTGCCTGGCTTTCAGGGCTGCTGGACTCTATGACCTTCTCCTTTGCAGCACTCGCCATGTCATGGGTGTGAGATGACTGATGACCTGCTCCTTCACCGTCCACTATGGTAACCAGTGGCCACGTGTGGTTACTGAGCACTTGAAATGCAGCTGGTTCAAAGTGAGAGGTGTTGTAAGTGTAAAGTACCTCATTAATATTTTTTTATATTGATTACCTGTTGAAATGATGGTATTTTGGATATATTGGGCTAGATAAGATATATTATTAAAATTAATGTCATGTTTCTTTCTACCTTTTTTCATTGTAACTAAAAGACAATGTTATATCCTAACGTGGACACAATAATTGTAATAGTCCCTAGATTGTAAGCTCTTACAGCAGTTAACTCTATCCCTGAATTGTAAGGCCTATCTCTAAACTTTGAGATGCTGATCCCCTACCATATGTTGTCACAAACATTGTGACTGGCGGTTTGATGTGCTGAGCCCTCGAGCATGGGACTTGCCCTTATGAAGCTCATTACCACAAAGGAGAGTCTAAAGTTGTATGTAATGGTGCCTAAGAGTCTCCCCCTGAGTACCTCTTTGTTGCTCAGATGTGGCCCTCTCTCTCTCTAACTTAGCCATCTCAACAGGTGAACTCGCTGCCCTCCCCCCTACGTGGGACCCAACTCCCAGGGGTATAAATCTCCCTGGCAACGCAGAGTATGACTTCCGGGAATGAATGTGGACCTGGCATCATGGGACTGAGAGTATCTTCTTGACCAAAAGGGGGATGCAAAATGAGACGAAATGGTTTCAGTGGCTGAGAGATTCCAAATGGAGTCGAGAGGTCACTCTGGTGGACATTCTTATGCACTATATAGATAACATCTCTTAGGCTTTAATGTATTGGAATAGCTTTAAGTAAATAGCTGAAACTACCAAACTCCAACCTAGCAGTCTGGACTCCTGAAGACAATTATACAATAATGTAGATTACAAGGGGTGACAGTGTGATTGTGAAGACCTTGTGGATCACACCCCCTTTATCTAGTGTATGGATGAGTGGAGGAATGGGGATAAAAAGTAAAGGACAAATGGGGTGGGATGGGGGGATGATTTGGGTGTTTTTTTTCAGTTTTATTTTTTATTCTTGTTCTGGTTCTTTCTGATGTAAGGAAAATGTTCAGAGATAGATTGTGGTGACGAACGCATAACTATGTTATCATACTGTGGACAGTGGATTGTATATCATGGATGATTATATGGTGTGTGAATGTATTTCAATAAAACTGAATTTAATTAAAAAAAAAAAAAAAGACAATGTTAAATGACATCCACGGCTCACATGTGCAGCTGGCATTGTGTTTCGAGTGAACTGCCCCCATCACTCCCGCCTGTTCTGTCCACCACAGTCACGTGGGGTGGAAGGTGCCCAGCACCTTGCACTCAATAGCCATTCACCAAAGGATTAAATGCCAGGCTCCCATCCTGATCTCCAGAAAGGGAAAAAATGCAAAGGAGCCAGCCGATCTCTCCAGCGTCAGCACCCCATACACCCCTTCCGCTTCCCTCTCCCTGCCCAACAGAGACCCAGATCCAGGACCAGCAGAGCCAAATGTGCACAGCAAGGACAGCCCTGGCACTCAGGGAGGGACAGCAGAGTCCTCTCCCTCCGCCGCTCTCTCTCTCTCTGAAATATCATTTCTCACGGTTTGGAATGAAACCCATTATTCCCAGTTAACCTGCCGTGAACCCACAGTACTTGCTGGCTTGCCCATAATTATTCATCCATAGTAAATAGCTAAAGTAAATTCTGGCGGTCTCAGCGAACACTGACATCTCCTTTGGGAAAACTTTCAAAGATGCCATGTCCTTGGTTCCTCATCTAAAGCTTCCCTGCCCCATTTTGTTTCATTTTGTATGTTGCAGTTAATTCTTGAGAAGGAATCCCAGCCCAGAATAGCTCCATCCTGACACTGGGTCCCTGGGCGAGTCTCTGCCAGCGCTGCCCCGTACCCTTCTACTTGCAGGCAACAAGGAGCACAACGGGCAGCCTACCTGGGACCACAGGGCTAAGTCCCACACCCATAATTTTTGCAATTAGCCAGGCCCCCCCGAGGCTCCCTTTGCCCCACCCTCTCGTGAGCTGGGTACCACAAGTCCACAGAAAGCATAAATCTTGGGTACAATTTATTTGGGGCTGTCAGGTGTAATTTACTAAGAGACTGTCCAACAACAAAAAAAAAATACAGAAGGAAACCTAACTTGTCATCTTAAATTAAGTGTGGCTCCTTTTGTTCATCTTCCTACATGAAAGGCTGCATTATAGATGCAGTGGCCTCTCCTCTATAACCACAATTATAGTAGAGGAGTGACAAGTCATGTCCCCAGGATGGAGGCAGAGGGGGAAACACCTGGGGACAGAAAGGGGCTGGCAACCTTTCAGCCTGCAGGGAGTGTTCCCTGAAGAGGGAAGCCCTCCGATCCCTGCATTAGGCAGAGATGGGCTAAGAAGGCAGTAGGCGAGGTGGGGAGAGGCCTGGGTCAGACCCTGATAGCGGACAGTCCAAACTGAACCAACACAGTGCTTCTATGGATTCCAACCTCAGCCTCCTCACCTGCTGGCTTCTGGGACCCTCCATTTAGCCTCTCTGGGCTTTGCTTTCCTGTCTGTAAAATGAAGATACAAACTTTCCTACAAGGAGAGTTGTGAGGATAAAATGAGACAATTTTTGAGGGTCTACCAGTAGAGCTTGGTAAGTGCTATATAAATGTAAGGGGTTATTATCATTATCATCACTTAAAGAACCAGCGGGATTGGCCACAGGGGTTCTGAAGTGGCTTTGCGGCTGGCACTGTGGCATCTCCATCCCCCAGCTGCTGCCAGGCAGGCTGCTAAGTCTCACTGCTGTGTGCCCCCTCTCCCCACTCCATCCACAAGGTTATAAATTCTCCTGCCTGGAGCCCTCAGCCAATGACTTACTGATAAAAAGGCTGGCCTGCTGGCCTTGGAGTTCAGGCTCGGGCTCCAGAACCCTCTGCCTGCGGACAGGCTAAGGCTAGACTCCACCTGAGGCAGGCCCTTGCTCAGCCCCTTCCCCATTCTACCCTGCCTCCCTTTCAGGTTTCTTTCTGAATCCCTGCCTCGGGCTCTGCTCCTCAGGAAGCTGACTAAAGGGGCCTCCTTCTAAACAAAGGCCCTGTGGCCACTGTAGCTCTCACTGAAGTCACAGTGACCACAGCCAGGGCAGGATGTCGCAGCAGAAGCTGGCAAGTGAGGGAAGCCACCAATCCCCTTGGGCCAGACTGGGCCAGGTAACTGCTCCACTGATGGGACACTAAAAAGATGACAGGAGCAGAAAAGCCAGGGTGGGAGGCAAGGTCCTCACCTCTGGGACCTTGGTCCTGGTCCTGGTCCTGCAAATGTGTGCGCTGCTGCAGGATGATGAGAAAGCCCCTTCCAGCAAAGCCCCCCGGGGATTACATACACAGAGCAATGCAGGCCCCTGAAATGGGATGCAGGGTCCCTAACCCTCCACTGCCAAGGGCTCTGCACTTCAGTGGGGTTCCCTGGAGGAAGGAATGGGGAGTGGGGGGAGGAAGACAGTGCTGGCCACACTCTCTACTGTGTCTCTTTTTCTAACCCAGTAGAAACCCACACTGAGACCCCCTCTGCTCCCCACACCCAAACTGAGAGAACATCACCCCACCCCACCCCCAACACACCCTCCTCTCCACGAGGGTCAATCCAGCCCTGGCGATTTCCTCCCCTTGTATTTTCTTCTAGTTCCCCAGTGGCCGCCCACCCTCTCCCACCTTCACACCCTTTGTCAATAGCTCCTTTCACAAGGTCGTCATTACCCACTAATTGTCCAAAATTTCATTCCCTCATCCTTCTTGGTTAAGGATTGATTTAAGGAATGAGTTCAATATCCCCACGGTCTCTGAGTGCTTATTAATTCCCAGTGCCTCCAGCTCTCCTTGCACAGAGCTCGGCTCACCTCGCACCGCTTCGCCCCACACTGATTGGTAAAGCCCCGGCTTTTAGGCCTGCAGGATGGGAGGCCTAATGTGCACTCATCTGTCATTACTTCATGCGGCTGGCAGAGTGACGGATGGCGGGTGGCGGAAGGAACGGCCAGGGAGACGGCCATCCGCCTCCTCCCGGACCCGGCTGCAGGGGTTTGCTCACTGGCAATGCCTCCACCTTCTTCCAGGCGGAGAGCAACACCTCAGCAGGAATCAACAAATGCTTGCTCCTCACCCGGCCTGAGCTGGAAGGCCACCTGGCTCTCCCCTCAGGGGCTGGGTGCTGCCCCGCTGCCCCGCTCTGTGGCCTGGGAGGCTGAGCTGGATGGACGGCATCCACAGGCAGCCTTGCCCTCTGCTTCTGGTTGGGTTCAGCCAGTGGGGAGCCCGGGCAGCAGACCAGGGGAGTGTGTCTTCGTCTGGCCCCCTCCCTGCAGGGCCGCCTTGGCTTCTATTGGTGGCCCTCTCCTCACGGTGCTCTCTCTCTCTCTCTCCTAGTTCTGGTGAAAGCTCCCTTCCCTCACCCCTTCTGGTGGAGGAGTGGAAACAGCCCCATAGTCACTCGCCCCTGGGCTCCACACCACCCCCTGTGGGTTTGCTGCACCCTGCCCACACCTTCGTGAACAGTCTTTTTATTCAATTCCTCTCAAATTACCTAAATTGAGTGTGCCATCTATTCCCTCAGAATCCTGAATAATATACCTCATTTTACCAAAGAGGAAGCTGAGGGTCACAGAGGACCAGGGCTTTCCCTGAGTCGGTGCCAGGGCTCTGGCCTGTTGACTCCATGTTGAATAAGATTTTGCTAGACTGACTATTCTGCATTTCCCTTCCCATCCCTGCATATCCACAGAGCACATCTCTTTTTTATTTAGGCCACACCAGGAGGAGCCATGTTTGAGGTGCCACTGGGGCTCCAAGGGGCTGTCCCTGTGAGAGGCAGCAGGGACAGTGCAACTCAGAGGCTCCCCTCCTGGGCTCCTTCCCGATGTTGGGGAATCCGCCTCCCGGGCCGCTCTGTGGTCTGAGACATTTTCCTCCTGCAGTCTTTATATCTGGCCCTCAGACAACAGTGTCCCTGCTATTTTAAATGCCAAGCCCTGGGCCATCTCTACTACCATCAAACCCCAACTGAATCAATAGATTTGGGGTCCAAATTTCCACCAAGAGCCTCTCCTTTGACATAAATCTTTCATTGCAGAAAGCAATTATTTAGTTCGTAAACTTCTATTTGAGCTTCTCTTGTGGGCCAGGGACTGTGCTAGGCCCTGGAGTCAGTCTAGGGGGTACATAAACAGCTGACTGCAACTAGACGCGGAATGAAATAAGATTTACAAAGGTGATGATGAAGAACCTGCTGTCCCTTCCCTGCTCTAGGAGGGAGACCAGGCAGGTTTAGAAGGATAATTGCAAGTCCTGTGAGCTCCAGTCCACCTTTCCACCAAGATCCATGGGAGCCAACACACTACAGGGAAAGACCCAGGCAGACTGCTTCCCGCAGAGACCAACTTTGGACAGTCTGCCATCAAATCAACAGCCCATCCCAGGCAGATCAAGACAACATTCACTTTGAAAGGCAGCATCCTATTCTGCAGAAAGGCCTTCGGAGGCCTGAGCCATGTGTGTGCTCTCCCTCACCCCTGCCATCCCAGCACTTGGTGACGGGTCACTTGGTCAGGGCTTTGTGGTCTATTCTTAGCACCTCGGTCTGGCTTGGTCTCAATTATTCCACAGGGACTGGGAACCCAAAGAATCTGCCAAGTCCACATATATCTGGCCCTAAATCCAAAAGTCATTAGCAAATCCTATTGCCATCTATTCCATGGCCACCTTGAGACACAACAGGCCATCACCCAAAGAGGCCTCCCAAAGGGCACGGTGAGGCCAGAGATTGCAAAGGGGATAAGGGGAGAGAGGGATGGGGTTGCTTTATGATGGACCTCTGGGGACAGCCCCACCCCAACCCCTTCCAAGTGGGGAATGAGGCCTGTGCCCAGGGCCTAATCAAGAGAAAACTCACCCTGGTGCACCGAGGCATTTGCGTGGGAAAACCCCTGGGCTGGGAATCAGGGTTCCTGGGTCCTCACTCACGCCTGCCACTGAGCCCTTCCCCTCCTGGCCTCTGCTGTAAAATGGGCTGGGTCAGTTGAGGTTACCGCTGTAAGTATGGTGACTCTGTGCATTTGTCCAGGGAGAAGGAGGAGCAGCTGCTCAAACCCCAGCACTGCCCTCCGAACCAGACTCCATAAAGCCCTTCGTGAAGTAGAGCCCCAGGGAAGAAACCCAGCCACCCTCACCCCTGGGCCTGCCTCAGCTGTTGGAAGGAGCTCCTCTGAGGGGCCAGCACAGCTCACCCCACAGGAAGTCACAACCCCCAGCCCTGGCAGCCTCCTTCCCTCTCCCAGACTCCTCTCTCCACTCCCTGCCATCCTCTCCCAAACCTGAATTATCTAGAACTGCACTGTCCAATATGGTAGCCACATGTGGCTATTTAAATCTACATTAATTAAAATTAAATAATATTTAAATCTCAGCTCCTCAGTCACATTAGTCCATTTCAAGAGCTCAATGACCACATGCACCCAGTGGCCTCCACAGTGAACAGGCAGGCACAGAACATTCCCATCACCGCAGAAAGTTCTTTGGGATAGCCCTGGTCCAAAACCTAACCTTTGTTTTTGGAGAGTGCCTCCTCTAGCTTCCCTAATTCCTTTCTGCCGCAGAGTTAGCCCACTTTCTCTGGTTCTCTGAGCTGGAGAGGATCCTACGTGGTCTCAGAACGGAGTTGGGCCACAAGTGACCATAAGGCAGGGGTTCCCGTCTGCTCCACGGGACGGCCATGGTCACTTCAGTCACCCACCAGGACCTGAGAAGGACACAGTCAAGCTAACCATCATCCGGCACATGAGAGAAGTTACTCAGAGTCATTAAGCTTCAAGCAATGACAGTGTTCACTGAGCACACCTTAGCCAGCCACCCTCCTCTATAATTTGATTTTGTTCCCTGCTAACTCCTCCTATTCAAGAATAATAGGCCTTGGGAAGGGGTAGAGGAGAAAAGCCAGAGAATATTTAGGGGACTCAGGATTTAGGAGATGTCCACTGACATGATCAAGGGCAGCTCAGAAAATCCCAGAGATTATTTTGGAGTCTTCATCTTCCCAGAAATCCTTCAGATTTATAGCTGGGGAAAATCCCCACATAGGGTTAAAAGTCAAGAAAATAACTTGGCTGATGGCATACAGGCACCGTGGGGGGAAGATAGGGAGGGCCAGACAGCTAAATGGGTTATCCAGAAATTACAAGGGGCTTTTAAAAGTAGAAAACTTACCATATGTCAAGTCTATAATGTATAGACCATAATTATTTTCCACTGAATTTTTTTGTATTTAATTTTGTGGTGACTATCTCCTTTTATATCATGTATTCAGCAATCACTCTTCCCCCTGCTTAGTATGCACAGTAATCTTTCTCCTCCTATGTCACATACTCAATAATTCCTCTCCTCCAGTTCCAGGGGGTGGGATGAGGGGATGTCACATTTTAAATTAGTAACAGCTGTGTTGTTGTTTTTTCAATTTCACCTCCACCGAAGCCCTGTAAATATCGTGAGCTCCAAAAGGCAACACGGGGCGCCCTGTCTGGCCCGGGTCTGCAACTCAGCCGCCTCTTTGTGGGCTTTTCTCTGGGGAGAGGAACCTAACAGGCCAGAGAACCATCCCGCTCCATCCCCGCCAATGGACGGCACACCGGCCTCCAAATGCAAACACCATCTTCCTTTTAACGTCTGTTCCAGTGAGCGCCACCCTGGCCGCTTAAGATCGCTGCCGGCTCTCTTCGTTCGTATCCGAGAGCCCTCTGCATCTGGACTCCGGCCTGTGGCCCTTGGCTCTCTCTCTGAACGTGAAGGAGTGGACAGAAGCAGCCAGGAAAGCAAAGCCAGGGCTAGGGTGAAGCAAGGGAGGCGCCCAGGACGGAAAAATTTAAGGAGGCACTCACTCTCAGGAGCCGCCCCAGCACCTGCCGCCCCTGAGAGTGAGCGCCTCCTTAAATGTTGCCCACCTCTTCCCCAACCCCTGGAAGTTCTGAGGGCCAGAACCACGAAAGGGGTGGGGGTGGGGGGACAAGAAACCCAACACCAAGAAGAATAAGTGACTCAGGAATGGAGTTCATTAAAATGCTTCCAGGGACTCCAAACGCAGAGAGTGTTTATTTTTTTTAAGACAGAGAGAAATTTAGCAGGAAATCAATCAACAGACATGCTGATAACTTATTCCATGACAAAAAAAAGAAACAAAAACCCCATAAATTCCTACAGCCTCTGGATAGCCGATGTCTTCTGCCACTAATTAATTTTCCAGAACTTTCACTTTCTGGATCTCTCAAAACATAGTCCGTCAGCCCCGGGAGACATCACAGCACTTGCCCCATAGAGTGGTGGCTCTGGCAGCCCTGCCACACGGGAGAGGAGGCGAGCAGGGGCTCACCCTCACTGGCCTCCCCTCACCTCCCTGGCTCTGCCACCACACCCTCGGCCCCGCTCCAGCCAAGACAGACCCTACACACTGGCTGCAAGACAGTGTGTGCCATGGAAGAGAACTGGGGGGCCAGAGGGCCAGTTCTAGCTCTGCCACCTCCTGGCTGCCTGACCTTGAACAGTCATCTCTCTGCTCTGGGCCTCAGTTTCCCCCAATGCAAAGTAAGGAGATTATAATCGATCAGATTTCAGCATCCTGAATCCATTACCCTACCGAGCATTAAACCCATGTGGGTACTTGTCAGAACTCCTGGAGGGCAAGGACTGAGATGTATTCCTCTCTGCACCCTGCCCCTGCCCCCCCTCAGTGCCTAGCACGGTGTCTGCACACATGTATCCAGTAAATGTCTGCTGGATTGAATTGCAGCCTCCTACTCTCTCAGTCCCACCCTGCCGCCAACACATGGACCAGGCAAGGGTTTCCCAAGTTCCTGCTAGTGGGGACAGGGGGGTTACAACCCAGGAACCTCACTCCCTGCCAAGTCCCTTCTCCCTACCAATGTACAGCTCCTTGAGACATGAGACTTGAGCAAACTGAAAAAAAAGGAGGGAAGGGAGACGGACTTGAGACTTGACCCTGTAAAGTTAGCTCCACAGTTGAAAAATCCACATGAAAATTCCAGATAGTCTGTGGGTTGAGTCATCTTCCACAATCTGAGCCCCAAAGGAACAAGCAAGCCAGCCAGCAAAGGCTGGGACCCTTCTCTGGTCCCACTATTCCGAGAATGTGAAGGAGCTAGAAAAGTCCCCAAGAGGCCAGTGCAGATCAGCAGGCAGTGCGGCTCCTGGCAGCAGCACACTTGGAGCCCGAGGTTTGGCTCAACTTCCTGGGTGGCCTCGCCGGGAAGGTGACTGGCAGGAGGAGGAGCCTCCATAACCCATCTCAGAGAACTTCAAACTCCTCCACACACACACACACACACACACACACTCACCAAAAAGCCCCACAGAGTGGGATGGGATGCTTTGCTCCTGCACACCCGTGACCTGGAGCCCTCACTCCCTGGCAGGACAGGCTCTCACCCACTCCCGAGCATGGGTTGTAGTTTCCTCTTTTATCTATTTAATTTTTTCCCTGTTTCCTCATACAGTATGTGCCTAGAATGAAACCAGGCTCTCTGTGGCAGAAAAAAGGAGCATGGAGGAGAAATGTGAGAGCAGTAATCCATTGTAACACTTTAGGGAAAACTGCAAGTAATTTCCATTCTATTGATCCTCCCTGGGCATCAAAGCCACACTGAGTTTATTTGGAAAATTAAATTCTTAAGTGTGTAGCATGAGGGGGCTCTAGTTAAGTTGTCTAGCTCTCTGGCCACAATTTAATTATATTCTCACTCTGACTCTCCATTTAAATACAGTGGTGGAACCAGGTCCGCAGAGGTTCCCTGACCCCAGCCCTCTGCCCCCGTGGCCCCAGCTGTGACCTCCGTGGCCCCAGCTGTGACCTCCACGCCCCAGCAATTACCCTCAGCTGACCACTCATCCTTTCCTCCTTGCTGCTGCTCATTTACATTTTAACTCATGCAATTTTTAGCAGAATATATTCATTAAAATGTAAATGTTTGCTAAATTAAACTAATTTCTGGGGTTTGCTCTTTTTCCAAAGGAAAGGTTTTGATCTTAACAAAACTGTAACTGCTAACAAAACTCTATATTACTTAGGCACAAATTGGATACAATGTGTTAGATATTAGTTACGGGGTAAAAATCCTGAGTCAGCCAGGAGAAGCTAAGAATCAGAGTCTTAACAATTTCAGATTTGCGTGTGGCTCTCAGGCTTTGGAATTTCACAGACCCGTAAAAGTTATACATATTCACATGCACCATGCACTCATGCACTTGCACGCACACAATTAGACAGCGTGGCAGGTAGTCATCTTCTACTATCTTCTACTTTATCGTCTACTATTCATGCCAATTTCATGATCAGCAGGAATGTAGTATGGCAATCTTAGTGTAAAGAAGAGTTCTAAATATTGAATAAACCTAGCTATATGACAAACTCACTACATTGTTGTCAGTCTAGCATGGGTCCACAGCCCACCCTGGGAAACCACTCGCATGGACCACTTTTTCATAATTAAATTTTTATTTAGGGATAATGGGGTGAGGAGGGGTTGTCTCTGCTCACTTTATTAGCTCAGGAATTGAGAGCTGAGCTCAATTGCACAACGCTCCAGAGAAATTGACCTAGTGTCCTTTGGCTTCTACCAATACTGACCCATTTGCCCCCAAACGAGATAGAGTTCTACTGAAGTGCTCCTTGGGCAGCCAGCCAGATCTCCCATCCTAAGTCCCACCAAACAGAGTTTGACACATAGTAGAGTCTCATTTATTTAAAAAAAAAATGTATTTCAAAATTTCTAAAATTAACAAACACTGCACCTCCTCACCAAGGCAAGCTTCTAAGTACAACTGAGGCAGACAGGGAAGGAAGGAGGGGGAAGTGACCCTAAAACCCATAACAAGAAGTTCCTTTGGGGGCACACACACCTAGCCCTCACTCAAGTCAGCTCCTGAAAAGAACCAATGAAAAGCGCAGCTCATCAGTCCCTTATTAGCATAACCAGAGGGGGAAGGACCCCTCCAAGTCCTTATAATGCAAGGATCCCGACCTCAGAGGGCATCTCCTCCTGTGGAGAACCGCTCGTGCCCACCTCCTTCAAGCGTGGACTTTCGCTACATGTTAAACTTTTTGGCTATACACACTGACTAGCCTTTGAATTCTTTCCTGCGACTGAGTCAAGAGCCCTCCCGGCGCCAGCCCCTTGTCGAGGTCTCCACCTCTCCGAGAACTCCCAGGGCTCTCCCAGCATCACAACCAGTTTGTGGAATGGAGAGGGAGGCAGGCATGGCTTTCAACAACCCCAGAACAAAAAGGGAAATAGAGCCTGACATTCCTTCTGCTTCCCAACCCCACCGCCATGAGCCGGCTCTCCAGAATCTCACAGGCCCTGAGAGTCCTTTGCAGAAAGTGATTTTTCTGGCCCACCTTCACCATAGGTGCCAGGGGTGAGATGGAGCGGCAGGCAGAGCCATGGCGTTTGACCCCCTGGGCTCACACCGGAGGGAGCATCAGCAGTGTTTGACAAGGCTGACCAGCTCTCCCAAGAATAGAACTGTCATTAAGGCAAGAGGGAAATCATTACCTGATCTATAAATGATTACATAGGAGTAGGACCTGTCATTCTCTTCTGAGGAGTTTGCAGAATCGGGAATTTAAACAGAGCTGCAAACTCTTGCAACACTCAGCTCCCTGGAGCAGCTGGTGTATTATTCACGGGGAAAAAAAAAATGTTCAGAAGGCACTTCATGAACTCAGGGGAAAAAGAAAAGGTCTCAGGGACTCTGACTATCAAAGGATTTCAGACCATGGATGATGTCAGCAGAAACTCAATTCAAAGGAAAACATAACTATTCAGATCTCCTGGCTGACAGTTTGGAGGCTTGCAACTCACCACGGCTTTCCACTTGCAAAATAAGCAACCTGAGTTAGAGCTGCAGGTAAATCAGGCCATTCAGTCAAAGATAATTCTTTTACAAAGATGGAAATTCAGGTTCAGCCTACAAGGGTAGAGGGGAGCTGGAGTCATCCTTAGGTGGCCCTCACCCTTCACTAGGGGAATGGTCAGGTAACAGGTGGCAGAAACACACTGCAGAGGACTCGGCATAAGAAGCCATATACATGGAGCAATATGCTGGATCTCCGAACAAAGTTTTGAGTGCGGGAAGTCAGGAAGGGAAGAAGATTTGTAGTACAATAATTTTATATAAATTTAAAACACAGTCTCATAGAAGGACACTACCTATTTTACAACGATCCATGCATATTTAGGAAAATATTCCAGTACATTAAAGTAGATGCCTATGGAGCGGGGGCAACAGGAGTAAGGATGCTGCGAAACAAAAGAAAGGCCATGCAGGGGCTGATGAGGTATTAACTGAGTGTAATTAACTCAACTCAGCTCCCTGCACTTGGAAAGAAAAGAAACAAACTGGGGTCCTGAGAGCTCAAGGCAATGCTTCTCAAACTTTAGCATGCATGCAAATCACCCGGGGATTCTGATCCAGGGGGTCTGGGGTGGACCCTGGATCTAACAAGTTCTGGGTGGTGTCAAAGCTGCAGGTCCTGGGACCTCACTTCCAGCTGCAAGGGTTTAAGAGACTTAACACCAAGTATAACAAGAGCCACAATGCCCAAGTACGAATCTACATACCCAAAATGGATGAATCTCAAAATAATTATGCTGCATGAAAGGAGACAGACAAAAAAGTACCTAATCATAATGTATGCTCCCACTTATATAAACTTCTAGAATAAACATACTAACCTATAGTGACAGAAAGCAGAGCAGCGGTTGCCTGGAGATGGCTCTGGAGGAGGGATGGATTACAAAGGAAACCTTTGGGGGTAACGGCTATATTCACTATCTTGATTATGGGGATGGTTTCACGGGTGTATACATATGTCAAAACTCATCAAATTGTACACTTTAAATATGTACAGTCTATTCTACCTCAATTACACCTCAACAAAGCTGAAAACAAACAAAAAAGGTATGTCTTTTCTCTCCCCTAGAACCACGCCAAAGATGTTCCATTTGCCTTTCAAGCTGAGATAAGTGCTCTCCGTGGCTGCAACCCAACCCCTTGTCTCCAACTCCAGAGCCCCCACCTCAGGTCAGACTGCCTCCATCTCTCCTTAGGAGTCCGAACCCCAAGTCCAGCCTTGGCCTCCACTTTCTCACTCTCCACAAGGCAGGCAGGATGCTGATCACCACTCCACCCCCAGCTTAAAATCCTCTAAGACAGTCCCTTGATATAAAGACCTTCAGTATAAAGAGCAAAAGTCTTACTCTGACCAAAGGCCTGCCCAGGGGCCCTCCACCACGGCTCCCCCACCCCCTTTAGCACCCTCTCCTTTCACTGTCCACCCCTGTCACACCGGCTTTCTTTTACTTCTTCCAAAGCACCCCGTTTCCGCTCACTCTGGATCTGTCTATAAAGCTCTCCCCCTCACCCCCAGATCTTGCCTGGTCAACCCCCACTTACCCTCCAGTCCCAGCTCAGGGGCCCCTTCCTCAAGAGTGTCCCCTGACCACCCCCCAGCCCACCCACACTGAGGCAGGCTCCTTTGCTCTACACTTTCCTAGAACCACATTCCTTTGCCTCCAAGGGTTCATTTTGTCCCTCTGCACTCAATGCTATGGGTGTTTGTCTCTTCCACTGCACTGTAGGCCCCCACAGGGCAGGCACAGTGTCTGCCTGGCTTGCCTCTGGGCCCAGTGCCTAACTCAGTGCTGGCACTCAGGAGGTGCCCCATGAAAACTTGTTTGTTGACAGAATGCTTAGTGAGCACTCCAAAAGGCCTTCTAGTCATCTCGAGGCAAAGAAATTTCTAGGATTTGGGGACATCAGTGCATTTACAATCCCCTTCCTTATGCCCTCTCCCTTACTGCACTGTCCCTGTTGCCTCAGCTTCTGCAGAGAGGACCTGCCCCCTCCATTCCTCTGGAAAGTTCTCCCTCGGGTCTAACCTGATCCATAATATCCTTTCAAAGCACAATTTGCATAGAGCAAACAGCATGTTTGCTTTTGTGGACTTTTTTTTTTTTGCCTTCCACAATTTCAACAATGCTGTGTTTGGATATAATCATTTCCTTTCTGGGCTTGGATCCCAAACTCTGGCATGCCATAAGAGTAGGACGATAACTTTCAGAGGATGATCTGGATTTAAAAGCAGAGCTCAGACAAGGTACACACTGGTCTGAGGAGAGTTGGTCAGCCAAGCCTTGGGACTTGCTCCCCGGCTCGGGTCAAAGTCTCAGGAGACGAGGATGAGCCCACCCCAAAGCAGGGGTGGTGGTAGGCGAGGAGGTCAAGAAGCAGAGACCACCAGGATGGAGAAACAGGTGCCTTGTAGGGGCAAAGGCCAGGGAACAGGGGTCAGCTGCCCAGTCAGCAGCCAGGTACCAGGTGGGCCAGGTTATCAGAAGGAGAACCAGGCAGGAGGGCCTCAGTCCCGGCAGATGCTCAGAGCAACAAAAAGTCCTAGGAATTAAAGAAGAAAAGCCAAGGCAGGAGCTCAAAGGGCCAAATACACAGCCCAGCATCGCGAGACCCAAAGTGCCTGGACAGAGCTCCAAGCAGACCTCTCAGAGGCCTCTCCTCCTGCTCTTCTCTTTGCCATCGGTACCCCGGTCATTTCCACCAAAACCTCACTCAGATGTCAGCTCCACCTCAGCAGCTACCTGGGGGGAGCAGGGGGCAGCCCACAGACCTTTCTTCATAGGGCTTGCCCAGTGAGGAGGGCATGGAAATGAACAGGATGTGCATGGCTCCCCAGACCCAGGCTGAGAGGGTGTCCTCTGACAAGGCCCCATAATTCTCAGGCTTTTCCATCTAGTGCGATTCACATGAGCTGCCCCTGTGGATGGGCCAAGGCACTGGGAGTCCCCACCCCCACCTGGTGCCCCAGAGTGCAGAGTTTGCAAAGGGGGAGCAGCCACACCTGGGCAGCCAGTGGTGGCCTCTGTCTACTCTGCCCCTGGATTGCCAGGCAGCTCTCCCTCTCCAGGGCAGGGACCCTATGCCCCAAATGGTGGTGGTGCTGCAGATGTCCCTCCTCTGCCATGAGCCATCAGAACTGGCCTCTGTGGTGAAGCAGCTAGCACCACTCCCTGGGGGCGGAAAGGCTGCTGAAGGCAGCTTCCAAAGGGGTGGGGGGGACAGGGAACAGACCAGATAGCTACACACAGTGGAAGATTGTCTCAAGAAAAGCTGCAAGACTTTGGCACTGACAGCCTGATCTGTATCCACGTTACAGATGCACTCTCTGTCTCCATCCCAAGAGGCCTGGGATGTGTCTGTCACTGAACTGCCCTGACCCCATAAGCCAATTACCCTTGCTGAGCCTCCACCCTCTCACCCAGTGGATGGGGAATTAAGTCCACAGGGGAATTCCATTCGTGCTAATAATAAAATCCTAACTTCTGGACAGTTTATAAAGCCCTTTCTCTCGGTCCTTGATGGCAGCTAGGACACATGTGATTATCACCCTTCTCCAGAATAGGACACTGGTGCTCAGTGAGGTTAAGAAACTTGCCCAAAGTCACAGAGATACCAATGACTGAGCCAGGGGCTCAAACCAGATGCAACATCACCTTTGAAGCAAATCCCGTCTACATTTTCATCTGCCACCCACCAGCTGTGTGACCTTGGGCAAGTTACTGAACCTCTCTGATTCCTAGTTTCACCTTCTAAAAATGCATTTATTATGTTCTATCTCACAAGGGAGAAGGAAGAATGAAATAAGATGAAATTTAAGAAAGGGACAGTACATAGAAAGCAGTTAATAAATGTTTGTTTCCTCTTTCCAACTCCAAATCCTAAAACATAATGTTTTGGGACAATTCCAACATAGAGGTTGCAAAGGACTTTTCATGAAAAAGGAGGTGTGCTCTCAAGAGGAAAGTGGCATCGAGGAACATGTCTGGCCAAGCCCTCCTCTTTCTCCAGTGGCCGGGGCACTGCAGCTCCTTCTCTCCCCTCCCAGGCCAGTGTCAGCCCTTCCACACCCGGAGCCTTGACTGGATGCCTGCTGGGGCATGGCCACTGCCCTCCCTCCTGGTTCAGGGGCCACACCCAGACCTGCCCTGGGGTAGAAGTCCTGTGGATAACCCTAGAGAGGCCCCAGCTGGAGTTCACCCCCAGGGGCCAGCCCGGAGGGAGGCCTCTCCTTATACCCTCAATCTCCAATTCCAGCAGGAAGGTTCTGAGTCAAGTTGGTGACATTATAACAGTCTCATGTGCTCGGGTACAAAATATTTCCTCTCTCACCTGTTACTTCATTGCACTTTCACCATGGCCCTTGGAGGGAGGCAGGGGAATAGCCGTCAATCCCCCTTGACAGGGAGGAAAATGACAAGACTGTCCAGGGTCATGGGGCTTGATCCCCCCAAGAGTCCAAGCTTCTGTCGGCTTCCGCATCTGATTCCAGGGCCCTCTACACCAAGTCCCACGTGCTCCCCAAGGATGCCCCAGCCAGCAGCAAACCCGAGTCTTCCCTGGGTCAGTGTAAATGCTCTGATTTTAATAACCAAACCACTTATTTTTAGGAAATACTGAAGAATTTAGGGGTGAAGAGACATCATATCTGCAACTTAATGTCAAATAGTTCAGCAAACACACACACACACATACATATATACCGGGCAGTGTTTCTCAACCTCAGCATTATTCACATTTTGGATCAGATAATTCTTTGTTGCCAGGGCAATCCTGTGCATTGTAGGATGTTTAGCAGCAACCCTGGCCTCTACCGACTTAGAAGCCATCAAAAATGTTCCAGATATTGCCAAATGTTCTTGGGGTGGGGGGTGGGGGGTGGCGGCAAAATTGCTTCCCTTTAAGAACCACTGGAGTTGATGTGTGTGTTATTTTTGCAACTTGTTTGTAAGTCTGAAATAATTCCCCAAAAACAGTTTTTAAAAAATAAAATTCTATGAGCACTTATGGGGGTGGGGGTGTTGGAGGAGGAGAAGGAGAGAAGGAAGAAAAGGAGCAGGAGAAAGAGAGAGAGAGAAAACCAAAGTTACCAGCTGTCTCTGCCCAGAAGACCCTACCTCCCTCTGCTCCCGGGTCATGGATCCCATAGCTCCTGAGCATTCACTGGGCGACAGGCCCTGCTAGACCCTCTAGGCACATGTGCTCATTGAACCCCCTGTGGGACGGGTTCTGTTTCTATGGGGAGAACAAGGCTGGGAGGGAGGTTCTGGCTGCCCAGGGCCTGGGCTCCCAAGCAGTGGTCAGGACTTGAACCCAGGGCTCAGACTCCAGGCCCTACACTCCTCCACGGACCTTCTCTTTCCCACCCAGTGAGAACTCAGATGCATCTGGGTTTTATCCCAGACACCACGGAGCACCGCGCACCGCGTGGACACCCTCACAGAAAATCAAAAGTTAGCCACGTGTGCGTTTTTTCTTTATCCATCTTTCCCAAGGTGGGAGGTTACCGGGCTGGGCAAAGTTGCCTTTCCGATGTCTCCAAGTCAGCAGATTTTGCCTCCTGCCTTTGCCTTACATCTGTGATTATTCTGAAGGGAGCTGGCTAGCTGCCACTCGGAGCAAATTATTCATCCAGGGGTAAAAAAAAACAACTTTTTAAATAAATAAACAAACAAGACAAGCAAGGCGGTGGGGGAGGAGGAATGGGGAGAGAAAAAAGTAAGTTGCACAAATGCAAATTAAAATTATTTAAAAATTAAAAGTTTCCTTAAATTATTTAACCTAATTACCTCCCCATTCTCCCAGGGAGACAGTCGTTTGTGTTCTGTTGAGCAGGAAGAATTAAGCAGAATCCTGGGGCACGAAAGAGAGGAGACCAAGACAATCAACATTTCAAAACACCTCTGTGTGTTGGGGTGGGAGGTGGGGGGGTCGGAGGGGCGGGCACAAAGGACGGAGAGAAGGGGAAGTATAATAAAACATAATTAAATGTGTATCACACTTCATGGTTTGCAAAGCCCTTTTCAATTTTATTTAATCCTCACAACTCCCCCAGGACCTGTGTTGTTATTTCCACTGGGCAGGTGGAGAGTCTGAGGCTCAGAAAGGTTGAGGCCAAATTTGCAAAGCTAATAAGCAGTCATCCCAGGCCTGGAGCCCCGAGCTCTTGCAGAGAGGCCTTTCGAGGTCTCTTCCCCTGCTCTGCGGGACCAACCTCCAATAGGGACAGTGGGAGGGGGCAGCAGGAGCCCCTGGCCTCTGAAGTCAAAAAGACCCGGGTTCTAATTCTGCCTCTGCTGCGTCCTGGCAAGTGGTCTTAAGAAAGAAACCTCAACTCTCTGAGCCTCAGTTTCCTCGTGGGAAAGAAGGGCACAATGATACTTCCCTGCAGGGCTGCTTAGAGAGTTGCAGGAGATGAGGTATCAAAGGCAACTGGCACTCAGTAGGTGCTCAGTGAATGGGGTACTTACTATATATAGTACTTACTATAGCCCCAAGTGAGATAAAATAAATTGGTTTATTTATCGTCCCTCCTGACGCAATAGATAAATCTTCATGCTAAAGTTATCATAGAAAAGCGTTCTCAACCTGGCTACACATCAGGATGCTTTTAAAACTCCCAAAGTCCATGGGGCCCCCAGACCAATCATATCAGAATCTCTGGGAGATGGAGCCTCAATATCAGTATGTTTAAGGCTCTCGGGGTGACTCCAATGTGCAGCCCTGTCGAAGACCTCCATGCTAGCCAGTCTCCACTGAGGATATAAAACAAAGAGGTAGATTTTTCTGCAGCTGGAAGGATTTATGGTAGAGACGCTAAGTGATGCTTTTCTAAAGGGCTCTAGAAGGCAGGTCAAGGGAGGATGTAAAATGACCATCTATGAGGATTAGAGCAATTTGTGACTGAGTAAGAAAGCAGGAGAGTGTTGGGGAAGGCCTTCCAGAGGCCCTCCACCTACATGTTTGAAACCAAACCGAGCTAGGTCCCCGGTAGACAAAAAGGGCAAAAAGCAGGGAAATAGGGGTTGTAGGTGACAATGAGATCACACCCCTCAAAATGCCAGACCTGTCAGTGATCCTTACCCACCTGAGACCATAAAGGGACAGTTAGATGGCCTGAGAGTCCCCAGCCCACTCTGGGTCTCCGGACAAATACCCCATACCTAGAGTGGCCTCCATTCACCCACCCTACACCGTGCACTGAGACTCACAATACACCAGGCAGTGCCCGGCCCTGGGCACCACCCAGCGCTTCAATTGCCTTTTTATTAATCTGGGAAGAGTGTAATTTGTATGTTGTTTGCATAAATTTGCTTGCTGCAATTCAAAAAAGACCCCAACTCCAAGCAGGTGAGATAAAATAAATTGGTTTATTTATTGTCCCTCCTGATGCAATTGTGTTCCATCCTAACATCAGGCTTCACGAAGTGTTCACAGGGGAGATTTAAAAACTGCAGCTGGAGAGGGCCTGCTGGGGGGAGTGTGGACACAGCCTGGCTGGACTTCCACGGACAGACGGAAAGCACAGTTTTCATCCCCCAAATAGGCCAGGGATAAGATGGAGAGCTGCCTCTGAAGGAGGACCAGGACAATTTCACTGTTTCAACTGTTCTTTCCCACCACCACCACCACCACCACAAAAACATATTTTGCTGTACCGTCCTCCACTGGGGACCACAGTCACTTCCCCAGGCTGGAGGAAGGGCTGCTCTTCAGAATGGTTGGTCATTTAATTTATTATAGACACACACTCAAGGCCAAAGAACAAAGGATTCGGCTGACTTTTAAGGTCCCTTCTGACTCTAAGCTCTTGCACAGGGGTTTCCACTAATGCTTAGCATCGCATAGTTGAGTGGAAAAATCCATTATCTTAACAGCTGGCACCAGAACTCCTCTTAGGGAGGGAACTGTTTCTGGGGGAAGAAAAACCTTTGATATACCACTTGAGGGCCTGGACCCTGCAAGCCTGGGGTCTCTGAAGCTTGATAAACACAGAGAAGACACCACAGGGAGAGCGCCACAGAGAGGGTGCTATGGAGTGGGTGCCACAGAGAGGGCATGTGATGTTTGGAGGCTTTATGGACCCCAGAAGATCATGTTCTCAAAGCTAATCCATTCCTGTGGGTGCAGACATACTGTGGGTGGGGCCTTTGATTAGGCTATTTCAGTTGAGGCATATCCCAGGCGGGTCTTAATCCTCTTACTGGAGTCCTTTAGAAGAGGATAGAATTCAGAGAAACACTAAAGACAGAAAAAAAAACAAAGAAGCTGAGAAAGAAAGCTACAGATGGAGCAGCCAGAAGCTGAAAGCAAAGAAATCCAGGAGAGAAGGGAGAAACCATGTACCTTCCCATGTAGCAGATGAGTCCAAGATCGCTGGTAGCCAGTCTTCAGGGAGAAAGCATCGCCTGTTGATGCCTTGATTTGGACATTTTCATGGCCTCAGAACTGTAGTTTGTAAACTAATTAATCCCCACTTAAAAGTCAACCAATTTTATGGTATCTGCATTTCAGCAGCTTTAGCAAACTAAAACAGGGGACCTCAAAAAGAAAGTGCCACAAAGAGGATGACAGAGAGAGGGCACTCTGGAGAGGGTGATCATCTGCTACACTCTTGAGAGGGGAAAAAACACAAGATAGGGTGAGGCATCGGAGTGCTGAGAGTGACATGACCAGTGAGAAGAGCTGGTTTTGAAGTGGCCTCAGACAGAGCATCAACCCAGTTCAGTGCCACAAATGACCCCCACACCCACAATGATTCCCAGAAATCTTGAGGGAGTAGCACTGAGCCTCTTATCTTGATCTCGAAGATGGAGACCCCAGCTGACACTTGGGTCATAATCTTAAGCCCTACTAGACGGCAGCTCAACAAATGTTCAGGAATTATTCTAAAAGTTAATAACAATCCTACGATAGAGGTTTTATAATTATATCCCAATTTACAGGTGAGGAAACTGAGGTTCAGAAAGGCTAAATCATTTTCCCAAGGTTATACAGCTAGAAGGCAACAGAGCTGGGATTTGTCTTCCAGGCTGTCCGGCTCTTAACCACACCGTATTCTGTGATCCCAGGTAAGTCTCTCAGCCACCCTATAAGGCAAATAAGACCAACATTTTTACAGAGGAGGACACTGGCTTTAAGTGAATCTAAGTGATTTACCTAAAACCATCATTTAGTAGGGAAAAACACCTGCTTCCTCTTGTGGGACCCTTTAGCTATACCACCCTGCCTCTTTAAAAATTACAAATTTCAAATGATTCTAGGATTTGGTACTAACTATTCACTTGACAAGATGGTATGTGGAGGTGATGTGATGGAGAGGAAAGGGCATGGGCTTTGGTTCAGGAAGACCTGTGTTCTGACTCTAGCTCTGTCTCTTCCTAGTCACGTATACCATGGGGCAAGTGAATTAACCCCAGTCTCCTCATCTGCAAAATGGGGTGATAATTCCTGTCCATTGACCTCAGAGGATGGCGAATGTGAAAGAGATTTGATAAAGTACAAAGCAGAGCCCTGAGGCCACAGGAGAGGAACAGGTAAATTTAGCCCAGGAGCAAGAGGTAAGAGAAAGACTGTAGCTTGGCATCCCACCCCACCCCACCAGGCTCACTCATGCAAACAATTCCAGCTCTCTCAGAGACAACCCCTAAATCTCACTCCTCCAGACAGCGGCACTCCTCTCAAAGCCATTTTCCATTCCAGAGGGTGAGCCCAATCCTAAGCTCTCCCTTCTGTGAGAAGGAAAACACCAAGCCCCTGCCCTATGCCCCATGAGCCACGAGGCAGTCAGGGCGGGCTCACACCAGAGCCCATTCACAGCCCCCATCTTCAAAGGGCATCATGGACTTGTTTGTTCTTTTTCCCCAGCTTCCTGATCCAAAGAAAGACCCAGAGGCTACCAAATGCTGCTCTGGAAACAATTAAATGGCTCACAGCTTCCCTCAGAAAGAAGTTCGCTTTGGAAGTGAACACCCCTGCTTTTCACATACTGATGAAAGAACAGTGGCAGATAAGACAACACCAACACCAATTGTGCCCCATTTTTACAGAGGAGACAACTTTACCTTGCCAGAGGCACTAGGCTGATGGCTACTCCCAGCCTGATGGGGGAGACCAGCCCTTCTACCCAGGAACTCCCAGTCTGAAACTCCCCTCAAGATCAAACTGAACTAGAGCATGCAACCTTCATCCCTCAATCCCCACCTCCTGAGAGAACTCTCTTAATGAATTACCTGCTCAAAGATTCCTGTTTTACGTTCCCATTCTAGGGAACCCACTCTAAGACACCAAGCAAATGAAACATGGAGTCAGAAAACCTGGGTTCAAACCCTACCTTCTTTAACCTGCCATCTATGAGAAATAAGACAAGTTACTTAACCTCTCCAAGCCTCAGTTTCCCCATCTTCAAAATGGGCATGATCTTAATAACAGGGCTTGGGAAAGTCAAATAATATAATACAAGTGAAAGTAGTTGATTACCTACTAAAAGCCCTGTTGGCAAGACTGTGATGTGATTATCATCCAAGTATTTGAAACAGTCCTAGCACTAAGGAAATGGAAGCAAGGGGGAGAAATCTGTCCAAAACCCCCCTCCCATCAATTACTAAGGGCCCATCAATTACCCTTCAGCCAGAGGGGCTGTCCAATGGGTCAGCACCGAGACAACACCAAGAACACCCCTCCCCCATCCCAACCTTCCCTAGATCATCTGAAAGAGCCAAACAATCCCAAGGTCTATCTAAATCCTTTTTAAATAAATTTCTATTTTCAGATGAGTATCGTGTTAAACTGCCAGTAAACAAACTCCCATACAAGGTAGTACACATGCTAAAAACACCATTTTAACATTGCATGAAGACCCTTGGGCACTTTTGGTTATGGTAAAAAGTCTGTTCTTTTACCCCAAACCCATTGTGATTCTATGTATTACATCCTTCCTTGCCCGTTCATGGTCCCAGATTGAGGTGGCTCATTTCTGTTAATATGGTTGCCCCAATCTATACCCAATGACTCCTTTAATTCTTTAAAAGCATTCCAATTTCTTCTTGCCTGCCTGCCTGCAAAAAAAAATCTCTATTATGTGTCAGGCACTGTGCTAGGCACAGGAGGTACAATAATAGACCCTAAATTCATGGAGCTTAAAGTCCTCTAGGAGAGAGATATTAAACAAATAATCCCATAAGTATATAAGTACTAACTATAATATATTCTAAGAAATCAAAGTGCAGAGCATATCATTGTGATAGCATATAATACAGACATGACTTATCTAGGGGGTCAACCTGTTGAAGGCTCCCTGAGGAAGGGATTTTGAGCTGGGTCTTGGCCTGGGTCCCCCAAAAGCAGGTCCTGAGACAAAGGCATGGGAGATGATCACAGAGAGCAGGAGGAGTAAAACAGAGGAAGAGCGGGAGCCAATAAAAGAACGGACAGGCTACTGGGCTTGATTCTGCTGAGACTCCTAAGCAGCATCTCAGGAGCATCCACCCAGGAAATAAAACGGAGAAGCATTTATCACTGTTGTTCCCACTGGCTGGGGATGGCCACACTGGTGTTAACTCCTCTGCACTTCAACATTGGTATGTGGGTTCTCTTGGGGTCTCTCATCTCAGTGTCAGAGAAGCCCTGGGACAGGAAACAAGAGGTATGCGGAACAGACCAGGGTGAGGCCCTGTGGATTACACCTGCATAAAGCCGGTCAAAGACTGCGTGGACTGGTCACCACAGCAGGGGCTGGAGTAAGATGCGGCACTGAGAGGATGTGAAATGAGGCCCAGGAGGTGTCAGAAGAAGCTGTGACCTGCAGGATGGGTAGGAGTTAACTAGGCAAGGGTAAATGGTAGGAAGAGCGTCAAAGCAGAGGAAATGATATATGCAAAGGCCCTGAGGCAGGAGAGAACGCGGAGCGTTAGAACACCAAAAGAAGGCCAGCATAGAGGTATCTCAGGGGAAGAACATGTGATGGGAGATGAGGCTGGGAAGGCAGGCAGATGCCAGACCATGCAGGCCCATATCAAGGATTTGGACCATTATCTTAAGAATGTTGGGGGCTATTGAAGGTTGTTAAGCAGGGCTAGGGAGAAACCCATAACAGGTTTGTGCTTAAAGAGTTTACTCTAGCTACTTTGTAGAAAGTTTGGGGTTGGGGGGATGAGGGAAGAATGGCTATTTTGTGACTTTCCTGAAGTGTAGCATTCACCCATCTACTTTCAACCAGGATCACGATGACTAAGACTGAAAACAACTGTTGCAACTGTAGATGCATCATGGTTTGAAATGGCTTCCTCAAGGGGAGTGCCGGTTTGAATGTATTATGTCCCCCAGAAAAAGCCATATTCTTTGATGCAATCTTGCGGGGCAGACATATTAGTGGTGATTGAGTTGGAACATTTGGATTAGGTTGTTCGCATGGAGATGCGCCCCACCCAACAGTAGGTGATAACTCTGATGAGATATTTTCATGGAGGCGTGGCCCCGCCCATTCAGGGTGGGCCTTGATCAGTGGAGCCATATAAATGAGCTGGCAAGCAGGGGGAGCTCGGTGCAGCTGTGAGTGACATTTTGGAGAGGAGCTACAGCCAAGAGGGATACTTGGAAGAAAGCACAGGAGCTGCAGATGAGAGACAGTTTGGGGATGGCTGTTGAAAGCAGACTCTTGCTCCAGAGAAGCTGAGAGAGGACAAATATCCCAAGTGCAACTAAGAATGACATTTTTGAGGATCTGCAGCCTAGAGAGGAATGTCCTGGGAGAAAGCCATTTTGAAACCAGAACTTTGGAGCAGATGCCAGCCACGTGCCTTCCCAGCTAACAGAGGTTTTCCGGACACCATTGGCCATCCTCCCGTGAAGGTACCCAATTGCTGATGTGTTACCTTGGACACTTTATGGCCTTAACACTCTAACTGTGTAACCAAATAACCCCCTGTTTATAAAAGCCAATCCATCTCTGGTGTTTTGCATTCTGGCAGCATTAGCAAACTAGAACAGGGAGGTGGAAAGGAAATGATTAAACAGCAGGTTTATGCAGAGTGCTTTCTGGAAAGACAGAAGATGACTGGTTGAATCTCCCAGTAAACCTGCTTAATGACAGATCTCTGGCAATAAACCTATGGGGTTTGTTAACAGTGAGTCCTCATCTACGGAATGCTTTTAGCAAGATGTTTCTGGTTTACCTGGGAGTCTATGATTGCTTACAGTAAATAAATGTGAAAATCTATGAATTTATGGAGCACAGATCTCTTTTGTTATGTAAGCTATGTAATAATCTGAATATAAAATAGGGATGTTTCAAAACCAAAATAGCTCCCTTCTGTGTAAGTAATGTAGCCCATACATTTCTTAGAGACTGCATATGTAAATCTCAGCCAAAGCAAGTCCAGATATAGTGAGAAAGGACCTAATGAGCTGCTTTGGTGGTCCTGGGTGTGCCAGTTTGAATGTGTTATGTCCCCCCAAACGCCATTATCTTTGATGCAATCTTGTGTGGGCAGGCATATTAGTGTTGATTAGATTGTAATTCTTTGAGTGTTTCCATGGAGATGTGACCCACCCAACTGTGGGTGATAACTCTGACTGGATAATTTCCATGGAGGTGTGGCCCTGCCTATTTGGCGTGGGCCTTGATTAGTTTACTAAAGAGCACTATATAAGATCAGACAGATGGAGCAAGCTTGCTACAGCCAAGAGGGACACTTTGAAGAATGCACAGGAGCTGAGAGAGTAGCTGTAGCTAAGATAGACATTTTGAAGACAGCTGTTGGAAGCTGATGCAGACATTTTGGAGAATGCCATTTTGAAACGCAACCTGGGGGCAAGCAGACACCAGCCACGTGCCTTCCCAGATAACAGAGATTTTTCTGGACACCACTGGTCATCCTTCAGTAAAGGTACCCGACTGTGTATGTGTTACCTTGGACACTTTATGGCCTTAAAGGCTGTAACTGTGTAACCAAATAAACCCCCTTTTATAAAAGCCAATCCATTTCTTTTGTTTTGCATTCCAGCAGCATTAGCAAACTGTAACACTGGGTCTCTCCCTTCTTTACTTGTGCCTCTTGATTATTTGCATTCTTAAAATTGTTAGTAAATTTTGATATTGGGTAAAGTCTCTCTGATTCATGAGAATCTGATTTGACGATCCTAAACTTTGTGTCATCTCAGTAGGACAATATATTCAGTCTCATCTCCAAGTTCATTAAGTGCAAATTTTCTCTGTTTTGGGGTCATTGCCTCTCAAGGAGCTGAGGTTTTCAGGTTCAAACTATATCTACAAAGTCTCCAAAATTTCTTTGTCCCCAACTGTGTCCTAATGGGTAGCTCAGAGTCCCTCATCCTATAAGCCCAGCAAGAGTCCAAAATTTCCTCCAACAAAGACCCCTTTTATTAATTCTGCCTGAGCCCCTCCCCTCAACAAGGCCTCTGGGTTTCTAGAAATCTTGCCCACAGAACAAATTGCATTTATCAAGAAATAATTAAAATAGTTTTTCCAATCTTAAATTCATCAGACATTCATAATTACCAGCCAAGACCTTTTGACCAGTGTGAGAAAACCCACCATGTGAACTTAATACCATTTCAGATAAAAGCAGAGAAAACTGGTCTCTTAACATGGATAAATGTTCAATTTCTTTTGAAATTTTGGAAATATTTCCTAAAGGGACCCCGGTTGGAAACCACTGCTATATAGATATTTCTTTATATTCATTCACTTTGTTCTTCATCTCCATTTCTCTGACCATCCAAAAAGCTCTTCAATTTTCTCTGTAGTTTATTTGCTCCCACCATGGTATTTCACCACCCACATGATCTTAATGTCACCAGCAAGCCTGAAGCTATCACCATGAATACTGACTTTCAAATCACATGTAAAAATGTTAAATAACCATCTCTAGAGTAATCCACTGCGTACAACTCTGAAACTACCCATGGCCCTTTTCGTTCCACCTGGATGGTCTCCTAATAACTTTGGGCCCCAGCAACCCTCTGCAGAGCCCAGACTCAGCTTCCCATCCCTTTAGGGCAGGTGTTCTCCTGAGGGTGTGAACAAAGAGAACAGTGGCATGCAAGGGGGGGTGAATTAAATATAATATATTATATTATATCATATTATATTATACTATATTTATTACCTAAAAGAAGAAAAATATTTTTACCAAATATTTAGTGTGCATTGATAAATAGTGCATGGATATACTTTATAAATAAATTTACATATATTGGAGTAGAATTAAAAATTTTTTTTATGGATAGCAGTAGGTGATCAAAAAAATTTAGATACCATTGCTCAAAATATTTTCCCACCCTCCTCCCCTCCGCTCTAGCTCTCCTCGGCTCCTACCACCAGTCCTATGCCCTGGTATTTTCTAGCCTCCACCTCCCTCAAATCTCTACTCTGCTGCAATTTGCTTCAGTTCCCTGGCATGCTCTCCACCCAGTCAGAAGCCGGGGTTTTTGATGTTTCAGAAGCACCTTGTATGCTAACTGGCCATCAGCTGGGCCTGGGCCCCTATCCCATCCCAAAGCCCCAGACCTATACTGTTTCAGTTTGCTAATGCTGCCATTTTGTAAAACACCAGAAATTGATTGGCTTTTATTAAGGGGATTTATTGGGGTACAAACTTAAAGTTCCAAGGCCATAATATTGTCCAAACTAAGACATCAACAAGATGATACCTTCGTTGAAGAACGGCCAATGGTGTCCGGAACACCTCTGTCAGCTCAGAAGGCACCTGGCTGGCGTCTGCCATTACTTTGTTCCCAGGCTGTTTCAAAATGGCTTTCTCCAAAATGTCTTTGGGCTTGTCTCTCTTAGCTTCTCCGGAACAAACTCTGGGCTAGCATCTCCGAATATCTCCAACCATCTGCTTTCAGTGGCTGTCTCCAAAACATCTCTCTCAGCTCCCCTTGGGGTGTTTTATCCTCTCTTAGCTTCTCCACAGCAAACTCTGGGCTAGCATCTCAAAGCATCAGCAAATGTCTGGGTCTCCTGGCTTAGCATATCCCAGGGCATTTTCATCTTTCTGCTCTCTGTGTGAGCTTCCTTTAAGGACTCCAGTAAACTAATCAAGACCTACCCTGAATGGGTAGGGTCAAATGTCCATGGAAACATCCAATCAAGAGGTCACACCCTAACAAAAAGATTAATCAATCTGCCCTCACAAGACTACATTAAAGAATATGGCTTTTTCTGGGGGACATACTGTATACAAACCAGCACATATACTTATGTGGGCAGTAGAGTGGTCAAGACAGACCAACAATATAATAATGTGCCTTCAAATGATATATAATACAGTCCAAACTAGAAACAATCTAAACAGCTACCAGCATGGGTTTGGTAAAATAAATTATGGTACATCCACAAGATGGTCTATTATGAAGTCATTAAAAATTATATTCTCCAAAATTTTCTAATAACATGGAGAAATTTTTAAGCTATAAGATCAAGTGCAAAAGCAGGCCTCAAAATCTACACACAGAATAATCTCAATTGTGAATGTGTACAGAAATAAAAAAAACCCAAAAGGAAATGTACCAAAATAGCACCAGAGGCTTTCTCTGCCTTCATTCACCATTCAACAAATACTCATTGACATCCCTTGGATGAATGGGACTGAGCTCCGCCCTGAATGATGGCCGATGCTGGTTTTCTGGGTTTTTCTAGTTTTCGCAAACAGGAAGTTTTACCTTTACAAAAATAAAACAGAACATAACAGTGTTTTTCTTGTTAAAGCCTATACTGTGCACTCTAAGACTATTGTGCAAGTCTGAATTGTATGTACTGAATCCTGCTTGCTCGCAAGACTTTTTTTTACCCCTTGTAAAAATCTCTAGGAGATAATTGGGTATGAGAAATAATGGTGCTTTTCCTGGGTAGTTATTTTCCTAGGAATTCAAGAGTCTTACCTTTAATCATCAGTTCCTATTACCCACTCTTAGCTCCAAGACCCCCAGAAACATTATCAACAGAGCTGGAAACAGCCAGCAAAGGGGCTGTGACGGCAGCAGCCAGCAAAGGGGCTGTGACGGCAGCAGCCAACTCCCATTGCCCCTGGGGTCTGGACACAAAGAAAAGCGTTATAACCCCAACAGGAAGAAGGGGGGTTAGACATGCAGCAGAACTTTCCTTTCAGTGTGGAGGTTAAACCACAAAATGGTGAAGCTCCTTTCTCTAGCGGGTCTGGGGGTGGGCTGGGTAAAAGCAGACCCCTTGGAGGAGGGCGATTGGTGGATAGCCTCGCAAGGACCCTCCAGCCCTAAGATCCCAGCATGCTTCTACGAGTCTTGGGTGAGGTCGTGCTGTCCCTAAGGATTACTGCCACTGAGATCCAAAGCAGCCCCCAACCCTCCCCACTGCCAAACAGAAAGGTTTAGACACAAACCCAAGGCCAGCTGGCGGTGCTGCCCCTGTGTCTACAACAAATCTGGAGATGATGCAGGGGAGAAGGCTGGGCCCACATGGCCTCCACGCTATCCAGGGCCGGAGGGAAGGGCCTCTGAACCGGCTGCTCAGCACCCTGAAGCCTGATGACAAGCTGGAAACAGAAGCCCTGAAACCTAGACTATTCAGTCCCCCTTAACTCCTTGGGCCCCTGTGAGGTCCACCTTTGTCATTCATCCTACCCCAACCCTGGTCCAGCCATCCCCTCCCTGGCTTCTTCCTCCGGGCCTCGGCCTCAATAACACAGCCCCCCTTCCTCCATCCTTACCTGTCTCTCCCACCTCCTCTCCCTCAGGCTGAATATGGGGCTGGAGAGGCAGCCCCCACCCCACAGCTGCTCTCAGAAGGTTGGGGGAGGGGGATAGACCCAGACAAGGTGGGGGACCCCAGAAGGAGAGAGGGCAGGGTGAAAACACAAGTGCACAGGGGTGCTGAGGCTGGGCAGAGCTGTGCAGGGGTGAGTTTACAGGCAAAAGGGCGAAAAGGGACAAGGTGGGGGGAAAGGTAGTTCTTACAAATGAACTCCTGTTAGCCTGCAGGGTGCACACACACTCCCTGCCCAAACGCTGTTTTTCCAAATGATGTCTGCAACACCCAGAAATGTTTCCTATGGTGGAAAATCTATACCCAGACCTTGC
The DNA here is from genome assembly GCF_015220235.1 of Choloepus didactylus. NCBI lineage: Eukaryota > Metazoa > Chordata > Mammalia > Pilosa > Megalonychidae > Choloepus > Choloepus didactylus. Next base: position 112,571,270 of record NC_051310.1, on the reverse strand, counting down.
CATTAACCCCATTGGGGTGGGGTGCTTCCCCCAGTGTCCAGAAAGAGGAATAGCAGGTAAGAATGGCCGATGGGGGCTGAAGCCTCCATAAGTGCTGGGACACACACACACACACAATCATGCAAATATGCACACACACCCTCCACACCCATGCATGCAACGTAACATAGTGTTAAGGCACACCACACGTGAACACAGGTATGTGCACATATGCCACTTATACACACACACCCGCAACACAGTGTTTGGCCTTTAAAGTAATCAACGCCCATCGCCTGCCTGGCGGCCCACTCAAACCACTGTGTTTTTACAGTAAAATAGTCGGTGGCAATGGAGAGCAATCAGGCCCATGGTGGGTGGGCACTATGGCCCTCCACACTAAGGTCAAGCTCCTTTCTCCTCTGTCACAGCTGGAGCAAGAAAGGGGGAGTGCTCCTGCCCCTCAGAGGGGGAAAGCATGGCGGCAGCGGGCCTCACACCCAGCTCCCAGCTCCCGGCACCTCAAGGGCGGTCTGGTCCCTGCTGCCCCTGCCACAGTCCCCCACACATCCTGCCCACTCCACCTGCTCTCTTCCTGCCGTGTCCCTGAGCAACCCCCAGTCCCCAACCATCCACCCAGCACAGGATTTTTAGGACGTCCTTCCCTTTCTGGAAGCCTCCCTCCGCATCTGTGGCTGGGATTCCTTCAGGACTGACTGCCAGGCAGTGCTGTGCTTGCCTCTCCTGACCCCTAAGGGGAGGTAGGACCTTGTCAGAGGGAGACGCCAGGCCCAGCAGGGACCCAGGCAGACATACAACGAGCCTGCAGGACAGCACAGAGAACGACACCACACTCTTGCAGCCTTGCTGCCTCAGACCTTCTCCCATCAAGGGCCCAAGCTAACTGACCAGAAGCATGTGGCCGCTTGAGGCAGCTGCTGCCCACCACCACGCCAGCCCCCACCCTCTTGGTGGGAGAGAGCCCCACCCAGAGGAGCCGCCCCACCCCACCTTCAAGCCCCAGGGAGAGGGGCTCCCGGAGCCTCCACTCACAAACACCAGCCCCAGTTCCCACACGCCTTACCCACTGCCTCTCTGCCCACCCCCAGCAACTCCCATAGCACTTTCTGCCACTGCCCAAGGCAGGCAGGAGATCAGAAAACATCTGTCTCCAGGTCGCTGATTCCGAGGGCCGGCCACACACATGGGCAGCCGTGCAATGTGCAGGGAGCGCACTAAATCCCCCAAGCCAAGGGAAAAGTCACTTTAATAGCAACTACCACTCTGTCTGGTTTCTCAAGAAGCAGCAAGAGCCAACTTCTGTTCTTTCATTTGGAACCAGTGACTGGGGGTGAGGGGAAATGGGAGGAGCTGGGGAAAGGTCCTGTGGGACTCTGGGGTCCCCGCAGGAAGTGCTGCATGAGGTCTAAGTTGTCTTGAACGTAAACCGAAAGCACAGGAGAAGGTGACCTCTCAGACTCCCCCCTGTGCCATAACATGCCTGACAACAAGGACATGATCTCACGGACGACTCTGACCAAAGGACCCAGAGGGACACTGAGTCAGGCAGTCCCCAGCTCTGCCCAAGCACCTCTGCCCCTTCCTCCCCATCCCACCCAAAGTAACCAAAACAAGACTCTTCATCCCAGATTAAACAGGACCAAGAGAACAAACTTCTAAGGCAATGTGTGGTTCTTGACTGGAGCTTGGTTTGGGGAAAAAAAATATTAACAGCTATAAATGACATTTGGGGAACAATAGCGGAAACTTGAATATGTACTGGGAATTAGAAAATATTAGGAAATCACTAATTTTATGAAATGTGATAAAGTTCTTTTGATTATGTAGGAAAATGTGTTTAGTTTTTAGAGATGTTATGTTTAAATAGTTAGGAGTGAATATCATGATGTTGTAATTTACTTTAAAATGGCTCTGCAAAAACAGTAGTAGATGAAGAAAATACAGAAAAATATTAACAACTGCTGAATGTAGGTGGTAGGTATATGGAAGTTTATCATACTATTCTTCCTATTTGTCCATATGCCTGAAGATTTTCATGATAAAAAGTTAAAACAGAAACAAACCCCAAAACACCAAACACTTTTTTAAAAAGGAGGAAAAGAGTCAAAGGAATGCTTCCCAGGCCTCGTGGTAACTGTGGCAAAACCTGGATTTTCGCTGCTGTTACTTCTAGTAGAAAGGGAGTATGCACTGAAGGCGGAAAGCCCTGGGTCAAGGCCTGCCCAGGCCCTCCTCCCTGCCTGAACTTACTTCCTCAGGCTTTTTGTATCTGTAAAATGGGAAAAATAAAACCATCCTCACCAAGTTGAGAAAACTCAATGAACTTTTAAATGTGGAAGTACCTACCACCCAGCGGGCCCTCAACGAGCATTCATTTTTATCCTTTCTTTGCATCTTCTGTACTTGGGAACAAAATGAGGCAAAGAGACCCAAAATTTAAGGAGGGATTTCTGCTTCAAGGAAAATGGAGTAGATGTACTTTCCCCTATTCCTCCCACTAAATACAACCAAAAACCCTGAATATTATACGTGAAATAAACATAACACTCTGGAAGGTGGCAAGAAGAAGGCAGCCCAGCCAGGGATCTCAGTACGCAAGGAACGGCACGGCAGTGAGGTCCCTGAGTTTTCTTTTTGCCTCATGTATTCCAGAGTTGGAGGTTGCAAGCCAGCAAGGCCAATGGGTGCAGACACAAAAAGCCCCAGCAAAAGGACTAGGAAAGGGGCAGCTAGAAAGATAGAAAACTTTTAGACAATAACTGTTCTACTCCTGCCAAACGCCACAGAAAAAAACAACGGCCTGTCCCCGCCCATGCCAGCAAAGATCAGGTGGAGAGCCTAGACTTCTGCCTTCCCCAGACTCTGAAGCGGGACCTGAACCCCATCCGGGGTGGTGTGAGAGAAGGCCATGTTGGAAGCTCGGACTTTCTTCCTTACTGGCTGGTAATAAGCCCCCGACCCTGGTGGTGTCAGTGGAGACGTGGGGGACCTGGACTTCCACCCCACCTGGCAGTGACAAGATGTCCCCACACCCTGCAAGGGGGTATCAGAGGTGTCCAAGTGTCAGAGTCAGAACTTCACCACCGCCCGAGAGTGAGGAGGTCGCTGACCCCGTGGTGTCAGCGGAGAGCACGTGGTGAGCCAAAATTCAGTCTCAGCCCAGCAGTGAGGAGGAGCCCCTCTCAGAATCGATGGAGGCCAAGTGGGAACCTGGACTTCCACCTCTACCTGGAAGCAATGAGGGCAAGGGTCCCCTCATCCCCTCCCAAGCCCGTGAAAACAGAGGTTCACATAAGATTCAGAGTCTCACAACGTAAGACAAAAAATATCCAGCTTTCAATCAAAATCATTCACCATACCAAGAACCAGGAAGATCTCAAACAGAATGAAAGGAGATAATCAGTAGTTACCAACTCCAAAATGACAGAGATGTTAGAATTACCTCACATACATTTTAAAGTGAACATGTTAAAAAATGTTTCAGTGAACAATTGGGAATGCGCACGAAACAAATGAAAAATAGAAACCCTCAGCAAAGAAACAAAAGGTCTCAGCAAAGAAACAGAAGATATAAAGACAAACCAAATGGAAATTTTAGAACTAAAATAATGCAATAACCAAAAAGAAAAAGCTCAAGGATGGACTGAAGAGCAGAATGGAAGAGACAGAGGAGAGAATCAGTGAACTTCAAGATAGAAAAGAAATTAATCCAAATAACACAGAGAAAATAGACTTGAAAAAACATGAACAGATCCTTGGGGACCTATGGGAAAATAACAAAAGATCGAACATTCATATCATAGGGATCACAGATGATAAGGAGAAAGTGGAGCTGAAAAAATATTTGAAGAAATAATGGCTGAAAACTCCCCCAATTTGGCAAGAAACATAAACCTACAGATTTAAGAAGCTAAGTGAACCCCAGACAGGATAAACCCAGAGAAAAACCACTCCAAAACACATGATAATTAAACTTTTTGAAAACTAAAGACAAAAGAAAAAATCTTGAAAGCCACTACACTCAAGGGTAAACCAGCTGTATTCCGTAGAGAAAGAATTTTAAAGACGGGCGGGTCTTTCAAGATCATCTGTGGATCATCATGGAAAAACTGAGGCCCAGAGGTTACTCTCCCAAGGCCACCCATCTAGATGTCTGCCTAGGATTCTTGTTGTGGTTCCATGTCCTCCTCTCACAGGCAGAAAGCACATCAGCATGAAGGGCAAACATGGCAACATCTCTGCCTTCCAGATAATTCCCAGCAACAAATATCTCCAGATTTAAACCCCCAGGACCAGGGGGTGGTGCAAGTCCCAGGTGGAAAGAAATAACCGGCAGTCTAGGACAACTTTGGAATAGGATGTGAGCTCTGCTACCTCCCTTCCAACTTCCAGCATCGTCTAGACCCAGTTGTCCTTCTAGGGATCAGTCACCTGCATTCTAGAAGTAAGAAGAGATAGCCCCAGCTCCTAAAGTCCACTCCAAGGTGTTCCTCACTGGAAACCTCCTGGATACCTTCTCCCCCACTGCCGCCATTCATTCCCCAGAAGGTATCACAAACATGCCAAAATGCTATCTTCATATCTTTTTCTCTGAGACAAGCCTCCACCATTGGGCCACAAAAAGGAAATCATCAAATGTGAGCTGCACCCAAGGAAGTCCAGAGTCTCCCAGCCAGCCAGGGTTCCCTTCTGGGAGCAGCACTCAGGCAGAAGGTGAGAAACCAGCCCCATCAGACCTCCTTTGCATCAGACACCACTTATGCCCCGGCTCAGATCCCCCTAGCCTCACTCATCTTGGTGGCTCTTGACCCCATGTTCCACATCAGCCTCTGCCACAGCAACTGACTGCACACAGGCAGGCCCTCCAGCTCCTCAAGACTCAGAATCACTGGCACAAACCCACAGAACAGACCTAACAAAGCAGCGTCAGACATCCTAAGAGATATGCAGACTCAAGGAGACCATCAGAATGACACTCAAAAGCATTTGAGCAGATTTGACTGAAGGGATGTTCACAGAGGTGTGGCAGGATTAAAGGAACTCACAGGGAAGTTAAAGCCCTCAGGGAGTTGCACAGGTAGGTGTATATTGCCACCCCGATGCATGCAGGGGCAAAGAGAAGAATCAGGATCCCAGGAGCCCAGTGAAAGCCAGAGCTGAGGAGCGGGATGTAGCCACTGCCAGAACCATGAACAGGAAGGGAGCAGGGAAGAATTACCCCAACCTCTCTCTCCTCCCACCCTCCAGTCTCCCACAAGTGCCTCCCGTTGGCCAAACCCAACAAGAAGGCAGTAAGCAATAGAATCCACACGAAAGTGAGCTTCTCCAGGGCATGTGTCAGAGCAAAGAAGGGCAGAGAATGGATGCATGCTGTGGGGAGCACGCCACACTCAGGCGAAAGGGGCAATCAGGGACAGGGGGACACCTATTGCACAAAGCCACTTACACCCCAAGGCCCAGAACCACAGGCCTGGCACACAAATCGCAGGACTTGGGAACGCACCCACAATCTCACAGCTGTCCTCTGCACCCTCCCTTCCCCATCAGAACAGGCTTGGTGTGTCCTGGGGGGAACTGCCTGCAAAGGGGAAGCCAGGGTACCCCCTGCCCCTGCCCTGGGTGCCCAGGAAAGAGGGCTTTTCTCTCAGCATCACCGAAACCCTCAGGCCTCAGAGCTCTGCTGCCAGGCCTGGGCTGGCCCCTCACTCTGCCAGGAGCCCAGTACTGAAGATATTAAATTTCTTTTCCTTCTCTTGGCACAGGGCCACCCAGACAATGCAAGGAAGCACCTCCCCCAGCCCATGGCCAACTCTTCCTGGCCTTCATCCCTCAAATGCAGCATCCCCCATGGCAGGGCCAGTCCCTGGAGGCTTGCTGGCAGACACACTGAGGCAGCAGCCAGCAGAGTCCCTGCTGCCAGGGACTTCATGTCAGGGACTCCCCTCAGCCCACACGGAGAGCAACACCGGTCGGGACTCAAGTGGAGGGCTCCTGCAGTTTCCCTCACACCACAGAAGGCAGAACGTACCCAAAGGGAGAAGAAAGAGCTGCAGGCTCACGGAGACTCACGCCTTCCCTGCTTCTCAGCCTTGCAGATCTGCTTGGGGTTTAAGGCAGGACCAGAGCTAGGAAAAGTGATATCAAGAAATTGTAGCAGAAGAAAGGGCAGGAAGAAAAGTTCCCAGGAGGCAACGTCTACAAATCCCTGGATTAGAGGGGTGCTGGCGAGATACAGCCACCTCAGACCTGAAATTAAAAATCAAATTTGCCACCTCGCTGTCTCTTGCTCTCTCTGACCCCTCTTTGTGAATAAAATAAAAGAAGTTAGCCACCAGGATACTTAAGATCATACCTCATTAAAGCTGAAAGGGATCTCAGAGACTTACAGATGAGGAGACCCAGAGAGGGAAAGCAACATGTCCAAGGTCACACAGCAAGATGGTGGCAGCACCAGGGCGAGAACGCCACACATCTGTAAATACCAAACACTGACTCCATGCCAGGTTCTCTTCTAGGTGGTGAGGGTGCAACAGTGAACAGAACAGATTCCTGCCCTAGTGGAGCTGACAATCTAGAACAGCGCTACCCAATAGAACTTTCTGCGGTGATGGAAATGTCCTATATCTGTGCTGTCCCACACAGCAGCCACTAGCCACACATTTCTTCACTATTTTTCAGCCCTGATGAATGGCGCATACACATTTAGGATTGCTCCGTCTTCTGGGTGGACTGCCTTTTATCATTATGCCACGTCGCTCTCCATTCCTGGTGATTTTCTTTGTTCTGAAGTCCACTTCGTCTGATGTGAAGTCCACTCCTGCTTTCTTTTGATTAATATTTGCATGGTATATACTTTTCCATCCAGAAACTGAATTTTTAATCTTATTTAATTTTTAATTAACTTAAATTTAAGTTAAAACCATGTGTGCCCATTAACTACAATATTGGACCGTGCAGTTCCAGGGAATTCAGTTCAGCAAGCTCTGTCTCCACTCTGCCAGAAGCTAAGCACACCGACTCCTCCACCCAAGGAAATGCTGCCAGGACTGTCCCACTGCACTTCTCGGAGGCTCCCAGGTGGTTCTGGGCCAGCATAGACCATCCCCGCTAGCCGAGATGGAGACACTGGTCCCTGACACAGCCCCTCTTCCTGAGACCTCAGAAAAAACCTCAGTTGGAGATGTTCAGAGAGCAGAGGAGACTGAGCCGGCCAGTTCTGAGGGCAAAACTTCATCTCTGTCCTTGCTCCAGGCAGGCTCTCCCTCCTCTCCCCAGTCTCAGTGGTTGCCTCTAGAAATACTCCAGACAACACCAGGAACCCCCCAACAGGGCAGCCTGCCCCATCCCGTTCTGGTCCTCACTCAGCAGGGGGCAAGCATGCCTGTAATGGGTTCTTCAGGGTCTTTGTGAGGAGTTGGGGGTCCTCATTTTCCTGGGGTTGGCCTAGCCAAAATTCAGCAGCAGCTGGAAATAAACAAAGCAGAAGCAAAAGGCAGGCCTCCACCAGGCTTGGTTAATTAAGGTACCTTCTTTGCAAAGCCACCAATCAGAATCCAAGGCTGCCAAGGCCCCCTCAGGCCAAGGGACCACCTCTCTCCTCTGGGCTCCACACACCCTCCTTCTCAGCGCATTGTTTGTTACTTGTCATCTCGCCCCAGGATAAGCATTTCCTCCAAGGAGCTCGGGAGGCTGTGGGCTTCCTCCCCACACACACAGCCTCATGGAGGCTGCCCCTTCCCTGCCTGCTGTAACACTGGGCCCAAGACCAGCTCAGAGCTGGTTCTCAGTGGATGGTGATGGGAGGGGAGGGGAGGGGAAGGGGAGAAAAGTGAAGGAAGAAGAAAGGGAAGGAAAGGGAAGGTAAGAAAGAGGGGAATGAAGCCATGCAGGGTCATCAATGGTCCTGCAAGTTAAGGGCCGAGGAGAGGCAGATGCACAGGGGAAAGGCTCCCAATGTTCTCTTCACCATTACCTCCAGGCTGGAGCTCTAATGCCTCCCTAGACCCCCTCAGTGCCCACTCCCATCCCCCCCACGCAACACATTCTACAGCCCTTCCCAAGATGACCAAGGACACTGACCTGGTTCCAGTCTCAATGCCATTTGACTTTTTATCTGCTTGTCTCACTACAGAGCCTTCTCCTAACTGTCATGCTATGCCCTTACATTAGACTCTTTTCCTGAGCTTAAGACAGCTGGACCCCGAGGCAGGGAGTAGAGAAGAGAAGAGGGGCAAGAACAGGGAATGGAATTGCCCCAGAAGGGGTAGGGGTACCTGAGCCCTCAGAACCGCTACATTGCACCAAGCACAGCTCTACTTAATTCACACATTTATTTCATTTTCTTACCAAATAAACTCTCACAATAATTCAGGAGCTGATTCAGTTCAGGCAGAGTGGTGCACAGATCACATCAGAAAATGACTGATAGCCTCGATGCAGAAATTGCATTTATCATTCAGGCAAATAAAGTGTGGAGACATACACTCGAGATAAAGGTTTTGTCAGCCACAGAATGCACAATTGACCTGAAGTCTCCTCACAAATGAGCCATCAGCACAGGTTCAAAACCAAGACTGAAATGCGGAACAGGAGTGTATGAGGAATCGAGGGCCGGCGAAGGCCAGCGGGCAGGGTGGGGCGGACGCGTCCCACCAGCAGGCCACAGACCACACCTCCACCAGCGGGAGGGAACCAGGCAGGGGTGCTGCCAGTCAGCAAGCCCTGGGGATCTACACTGGAAATTCATGGCCAACTGCTCCTATAATTTACTGGTCTGGCTGGAGAGATAGATCTTTGAACTCCAGTGAGAGACTTTGAAAATCATTCTCAACCCTGGCTCTCCCACCCCTGTCTGAAATGAATTAAAGGGAATTATGCACATAAACCCCACAGATCAAGGGGACACCCACTCTCCTTCAACTGCCTGCAAACTGAGTAGACAGATGAAGTTCATAGCATAACAGGAATCCAGGCTGGAGAAATAAAATAAAATCGAAATGCAGAGATTGATGGCTACTGTCACAAAGCCTCTCCAAAGCCATGGTCCGTAAATTGGAATTACCTTCAGTGCTAAGGCAAAGGTGGTCGTTGAATGGCAGCTGTTGGCCTGGTGGAGTCTTTGGGGAAGGACTCCAGGCCCACCTTAGGATTACACATGGGTCTAAGTGAGGGGGGCTGCAGTCATAACTGGGGACACCCAGAGCAGAGACATCCACATCCCAGGGTTTTGGCTTTGATTTTAAAGGACTCCCTGTCCTCCCAAGGAGACCCTGAGGTGCAGAGCTGCTGAATAGTCAGATCACACACAGACCCCTGCACCCAGAGACTTCCTACCAAAGGCCCTGCACCTTCCACATTAACACAGCACTAGCTGGCACCCAGTAATGTCTGTGAAAGACAAGACATGGCACTACTTCACCCCAAACTTGCCCCAACCTCATTCTTCTCTGGCAGGGCACAGGCCCCTGGGCAAGCCAAAGACAGGAGGCAGAGGACAGGCTAGTTCTAGAACTTAGTTCTGCTCAGACATTGGTCCAGGTCGAGGGCAGCTAATAGTCAGGAATACAGAAGTCTGGGTTAGATTTTCTAACCCAGGGACTGATATATCTCAGGCAGGGATACCTAGAGAAGGAGGCAGGAGGGGGGCTATGTTGAACGCGACTGTGGGCCACCCAGATCCCCCACCCCCACCCAAGGACAGAGCATTTATTCCCAAGTCACCCTCTGGGAATTGCCCTTGGCCGGAGAGCCACCTGGCTCAAGGTCACACCCCAAACCTGATAGCAGCCACATTCATCGCCTGGTTAATGGGCAGAAGGGGAGGTAGTTATCAAGGCCTGGCTCCCTTACCTCAAGGTGGGACAGTCTGGCAGGGCCATCCCAGCTCCAGGGCTCCCCAAAGGATCAGCTGAGGCCTTTGTTGTGCGTGCCTCCCAGCCCACCTTCCCCTTCTGCCTCGTATTGCTACCTTCACTCCCCACAGGTGTAGCTACCACAGGCACACTGAAAAATCTTCCTGCATGAAATCTCCATCTCAAGAGTCCATCTCTCAGGGAACCCAACCTAACTCAAGAGGAGATGTCTTGAGCCTGGAAAATCATGTCTTGTCAACAGAAGGAACTTCAGACATCAGCTGATCCAACTTGCTCATTTCACAGATAGGAACTTGAGGTCCAGAAAGGACAAGTGACCTGGCTCAGGACCAGCGAGAGGCCCAGCCTGTGTAGGTAGGGCCTCCAGAAGAACAAGAGATGACAGTCGCCTCTTTCACCAGACTAAGCAGGGGGGAGGCAAAGGTGGAGGTGGGGCCCTTTGGATGTGGTTTCTGATCAACCTCTGCTTCATAAAAGGACAGCAACCCAGTGACGGTCTGGGACCAACAGCCAAACCCCCACTCCTCCCAGATACAGAACTGGCTGTTTGAGGTCAATAAAGACCATCTGTTTCCCACCAAGTTTCTGAACTTTCAGTCTAGAGAAAACCAACACACAAACATGCATTCCCTCTGGTGTGCTCACTCTCGCTTGGGTTAGAGTTCTTTGGTCAAGGGATTAAGGCAAAAGAAAGGGAGGTTTCACAGGTAGGAGGGAGACAAGCCCTGGTGTCGCAGGTGCCACTGAATTTGATGTGACATGAGGCCTCTTGTCTAGTCTAGCTCCTCATGTCAGAGCCAGGGGGACCCAGAGAGGGGAGGAGATCAGCCTCTGTCCTCACAGCCTGTCAGTTCCTGGCACAGCCAGCCCTGGAACTCAACCTCCTGACTCCACACTGCCCCGGGAACCATCCAGAAAGGTGAGGCCCCACGCCACTCTCCCCAGAAAGAGGTTCAGGCCCCCTATGAGAAATTGAGAGAGGTCAAGTCCTGCTCCCCACTTGCCCCAGGTTTCATGCTGTTTTTTTCACAGGAAATAGGGTTCCTTCAGCCAAAATCATGCTCATGAGAACGCGGCATCTCTCGGCATTTCTCACCTTTTCCTTCTCAGAACGGGGTATAAGCACTGCTATGTTTGTGAGGTTTATTGGGAGCCTTTTTCAACTTAAGAAGGAGATACTTTCATCATTCTCAACTGGTTATTAACAGTTGACAATCACCCGTCTATGTGCCCCCAAATTTTAAAAATGAAAAAAAAAAAAAAAAAATCATCCAGGGTTTACATTGATTTGGCTAATCCCTAGAGGAAAATACAATTAAACGAAAGGAACAAAATGAAAGTGACTGATGAGTTGCCATTTTAAGACACTCAGTTCAATTAAGCTAAAAGCCTCCTCTCAGTGCCACCACGATCGTCTCTAAGCATTGCCAGCACACAAGCCCGCCAAGGCAGGGCTCGCCCAGGCTGGGCAGCCAGGCTTTCCAGCAAGAGTTGGAATGCTCTTAAAGCCAAGAAGAAGGATCCTGGAATCTGCACCTAAACCTGGTTTTCCAATTTAGAACCGACTCCGATTCCTGCTTGACATCCAATCGGCTTCCCAGCTTAGAAGACGCATGGGAGGGGGCAAGGGTTCTATCACCAACGTGTTGAACTTGTATTTTGCTTCTATTTGCTCACTTTACAAAAAGGTGGCCCCTGGTGAGAAGCCAGTGCCCATTTTGCCACTTTTTAGCCTCAGTTTTCTCATCTTTAAAACGGGGATGTCCTTGGAACATGGATACCTGGATGTTAGCCTCTACTCTGTTGATAACTTACAGTGTAACTTTCTGCTGGTCCCTTCTCTTCTCTGGGTTTCAGCTTCCTGAGCAGCTAAATAAGTCTAAAATGCCTTGGGAATGCACTGAAAATTAAAAGTGTTAGGAAGGGGATAATCTTCAAAAACTAGTGTTGGAACAATTGGATAGCCATAGGCAAAAAAAAAAAGAAAAGAAAAAGATATGAACCTCAACCTCAACCTCACACCTTTATAAAGATGAATTCAAAATGGATTATAGGTTTAAATGTAAGATGTAAAATTTTTAGCAGAAAATGTAGGAGAAAATCTAGGGCAAAGAGTTCTTAAACATGACACCAACAGCATAATCCATAAAAGAAAGAATCAATAAATTAGACCTCATCAAAATTAAAACTTTTTCTCTGCTAAAGGTTAAGAGAACGAAAAGACAAGCTACAGAGTGGGAGAAGATATTTGCAAATCACATGTCCAACAAAGGACTTGGATCCAGATTATATAAGAACTCTCTAAACGCAACAAAAAGAAATCAACAATCCAATTTTTAAATGGGCAAAATACTTAGACACTTCACCAAAGAGGATATACAGATGGTAAACAAGCACATGAAAAGATGTTCCACATTGTTAGCCATTAGCGAAATGGATATTAAAACCACAACGAGATATCACTCAGAATCTCATATCAGGTTGGCTAAAATTAAAAATCAGTGGTAACACCAAATGCTGGCTTATACCACAGGAATGTGGATAAAGGTTAGGAACATGTCTCAAGTGGGGTGCATAATTCAATCTACCGCATGGAATACCACTTAGCAATCAAAAGGAACAAACTGATTCATGCAAGAACTTGGATGGATCTCCAAAGAATTATGCTGAGTGAAAAAAGCCAATCTCAAAAGGTTACATACAATATGATTTCATTTATATGACCTTCTCAAAATGGCAAAATTAGAGCAATGGAGAATGGCTCCGTGGCTGCAGGGGGAAGGGGTCTGACTATATAAAAGGGTAGCACGAAGGAGTTTTGGGGGGTGAATGAACATTTCTGATCATGAGTGTTATGGTGCCTACCTGAATCTATACATATGATAAAATTCACAGAACTATGCACACAAAAAAAGTGAGTGCATGGAAAAACTGGGGAAATTTGAATAAGATCTGTAGTTTAGTTAATCATATGGTGCCAATGTCAATTTGTTGGGTTTTTTTTTTTTCAATTTGTTGGTCTTGATCATTGTAAGATGTTATCACAGAAGGAAGCTGGGGGAAGTTACCTTGCAAATTTTATGTGAGCCTAAAATTATTGCAAAATAATAAGTTTGTGTTTTTTTTTAAGTGTTGGGAGGATTCAGTATGTTTTACAAAGATTTAAAAAAAAAAAACTGTTGTTACTATTCAAAGCTGCTCTCAGCAAGCTCTGGAGTTGGAAAGACCTGGGTTAATAGTCTAGCTTAACATTACAGCTTCACTGCATGCTAGCTTCGAAACTTTGGGCAAGTTACTTCATCTCTCTGAGCCTCAGGTTCCTCGCATGTAAACAAGGAATAGCGACACAGCCTACTGAGAGCCTAAATCAAATAATGTGTAAAAGCATCTGAGGCAGCAACTAGAACACGGATGGTTCTGAGTAATGTTAGTCCCCATCTTTTGCTCCAACCAGTCCAACTCCTCCAGTTTGCCTTCTGGACCTGCTGTTGCATTTGCCTCCACCTTCCAAGGTCAAGTCAGGTTCTCCTGGGAACCCAGGTCTCTCTGGAATACAGATCTTCCAGCTCTCTCGTCTGGACCCCTGTTAAGGGCTGCGCTTTACCTGAAGCTCAGACCTCCTGGAAACCATACCCTCTCTGGTAGCCTGACAAGGGTGGAACAGCCCTGGGACTGCAAGTTTCCCCTGCGAATCAGCTCTCAGGGCTGACAGGCTGCAGCTAATCATTCTTCTCTCCTCTGGGAACCCTGTTACTTTGCATTGTTCTCATTCCACGTGGTCTTGAAAACAAGAAAGGTAACTCCTTTATGTTTGCAAAGTACAGTTTACAAAGCACTTTGATGCATGCATCATTCCTCTTTAGAACCCCAACAAGATCCTAGTTAGAGGCAAGGCAGGGGTAAGAATCCCAATTTTCCAAATGGAAAGAGGCAGACACTAGGCAACTGAGTGAGGAATGGGAAGGAGAGAAGGGAACCAACATGGATTAACCACTTACAGTGTGCCAGGCACCTTATTTTCTTTCATTTGATTCTTAAAACATTGTTGTGTATTATTAAATCTCTATTTTGTGGATGAATACCTACATTCAGAAAGGTTAAGTAACTTATCCAAGGACACACAGCCAATAAGGGCAGAATGGGAATCAGACCCAAGCCTGCCTCACTCCTTTGCACCAGGCACAAAGCCCATTGTGTTCTCCCTCTTCATTTACTGGAATTGCAATTGGAAATCTGTCATTCTCTGTGTAGTCTTCCTGACTTGACCAGGCTCACGAGTGCCCTGGACCTGCAAATGTGATGATGCTCAGATGGCCCCACCCTTTCATTTTTGTCACATATTTCCACGCTTGGAACTCACTGGTGCATCCCATGCCAACCTTAGGTAATAACACCACTGTCCCTCCCCAACCTCACCCTCTGGGCCTCTCCCATAGCTCCCCCAACTCGAGACCAGATTCTCATTCATATCCCACAGTGTCGACACTAGAAGGACTTTAGAGAACATTCAAAAGGACCTTGAGATCCAGAGGAAAAGGAGCTTGCCTCGAGTCCCATCATGAGACAGGAGCAGGGCCAGGACCAGCACCCAGGCCTCCTGGCTTATGTCCAGCCCTCTCTGCACATGTTCTAACATAGCAGGGCTCCATCACTGCTGTTGGATCTGCAGGCCTTCCTCCCAGAACCCATCCTCAGGAGAGGGCTCTCTGGGTCAGGAGCTCACAATGACTCCAGCACTCCCTCCTTCCTTCCACAATCCTAACTCCTTATCCTTCCAGCTCCAGCTCAGTCCTGCCTCCCCCTCGAAAGCTTTCCAGATTATTCCAGTGCACAGGGGTCTCCTCTTCTGTCAACAACTGCTGCTTCTGCCTCTGTTCCCCTTGGCTCATCCAGGTCTCCCATGATTTCACAACTATCATGAAGCTTGGTTCCACCTCCCCAGTCAGACCCCCAGCTCTTAAGGGACCAGACCACGTCTCCCTCCCACAGCACCTGGCATAGCTGAGTACACAGACAGGAAAACAGAAAGAAAAACAAAAACACACAAACTTCTTTATCTGAGTGTATGTCCTCCACACAATCCATCCCTATTCTCAGCCTGATTTGCGGAGGTCTCTCTTATCATTTCCCAAATTAATGTGATTTGCCATTTCCCCCCAAAGAACAATCCAGTAAGACCCCCCTTCCTGTTAAAATATTGCCTAATAGCCTCCTCAGAATTAAACTTTGAGGGTAAAATTCCACTTTTAAATGGAGACTTGCTCCCCTCGTGACCTAATTGAAATGCCAGGATCAAACCGAGTCTTCAATTCCATTAAATAAAGCCATATAAAAGCTGCCCCTGCAAACGGCACTTTCCTGATTTCCTCAAGCTGGACTGCAATAAGTATTCTTAATTGTGCTTGTTAAAAAGTGGATTTATGAATCCCAATTAGGCTGCTTGCACTTACTCGGCAGCAGTCTTCATACCACCAAACCATCCTTCTTCCTGAGATGAAATTATTTTTTGGTGGGTGACAGGATAATTACTAAAACATAAAAGGACCCCCCCGGCACCAGGGCAGCAGCTTCAGCAATTCTGTTAGGAGGCCTCGAGGACAAGCAGAGGTTTGTGGCAAATTTAAACCCTTGCTGGGTTTCGTCTGCTCCATACCTCAACCACACAGGCACTGCTCTCAGCTCTTTCTCTTTGGGCCCAACACCAACCTCTAGATGCCTCCCCTTCCCCCTGCTCCTTACTGCCCAGCAGATCCCTAACTAGACCTTGTGTTTTCCCTCTCAGAGCAAGCTCTTCTGTCCAGAATGGCCTTTTCTCATCCCTGCTGGGACAGATTGAATTCTGTACCCCAACATAGACATGTTCCTAATCTCAACCCGCATTCCCATGGGTGTAGACCCACTGTGGATAGGACCTCTTGAAGATTCTACCTTTAGTTAAAGTGGAGCTCTACTGCAAGAGTGGGTCGTAATCCATATAACTAGAGGACTCAGAGAGAGAAGAAACTAGAAACCAGAAGTCAGGGAAGGCCACACAGGAGAAGCCAGAAGTCAGTAGAAACCAGAAGAGCAGACACAAGGAGAGAGAGATCCCAGGTGACAGGAGGCAGAAATGCAAGCCAAGGAACCCTGAGGACTGCAGCAAACCAGAGCCAGAACGCTCCAGACTCAGGGAGAAAGCAATGTCTTGCCAACACCTTGATTTTGGACTTGTAGCCTCTGGAACCATGAGCCAATAAACGCTTATTTCAACAACCCCTTGTGCAGTATTTGTCACAGGGCACAGTTCAAACAGTGTGGCTCCTCCTCCGAGAAGTCTTCCTTCCTTGACTTCTAGCCAGATACAGCCACACACCATCAGCCACCCAGAGCCGCTCACACCTTCTGCTGTTCAAGCATTTCCACATCTGTCTGATTCCTCAATTTTGGGGGGCCTCCTACATTAGGCTGTGCATTTCCTGAGGCCAAGAACTGGGTCTCATGTGTCTTGGAATCCCCAGTGCCTGGCATGTGGTAGGCTCACTCACTCACTCACTCATTCATTCTGTCCATTAGCAAACTTGCTGGAACCCAATTTAAAAATGAGCAAAGGATCTGAACCGACATTTCTCCAAAGACATACAAATGACCAGAAAGCACATGAAAAGATATTCAATATCATTAGTCATCAGGGAATTGCAAATCAAAGCCACAATGAGATATCACTTTACACCCACAGGATGATTAGAATAAAAAAGACAGATAATAAATAACAAGTGCTGGAAAGGATGTGGAGGAACTGGATTCTTTATACACTGCTGGTGGGACTGTAAAATTGGAAAATAGTCTGGCAGTTCCTCATAAACTTAAATGTAGAGTAACCATTTGACCAAGCAATTCCAATCCTGGGTATGAAAACATAGGTCCCCACAAAATTGTACACGAATGTTTATAGCAGCATTATTCAAAACAGCCAGAAAGTTGAAAAAATTCCAAATGTCCATTAATGGATGAACGGATAAACAAAATGTGGCATATATTCACACAGTGGAATATTATTCAGCAATTAAAAATGAAATGAGCAACAAAAGAAAAAATAGATAAATGGGACCTCATCAAAATTAAAAACTTTTGTGCATCAAAGGACTTTATCATGAAAGTAAAGACAACCTACAGAATGGAAGAAAATATTTGGAAACCACACATCTGATAAGGGTTTAATATCCAGAATATATAAAGAAATCTCACATCTCAACAACAGAAAGATAAAGAACCCAATTTAAAAATGAGCCAAAGACTTGAATAGACATTTCTCCAAAGGAGATACATGAATAGTCAAAAAGCACATGAAAAGATGCTCAACATCATTATTCATTAGGGGAATGCAAATCAAAACCACAAAGAGATACCATTTCACACCCACTAGAATGGCTACTATTAAAAAACAGAAAAGAGTTAGGATGTGGAGAAATAAGATCACTTATTCATTGCTGGTGGGAATGTAAAACGGTGTAGCTGCTGTGGAAGATAGTTTGGCAGTTCTTCTGAAAGTTAAGAATAGAACTACCATATGATCCAGTAATCCTGCTTCTTCATGTACAGTTATCCCTTCCACATCATGGGGGTTAGGGGAATAGCACCCCCACAATCTGGAAAATCCGCATAAAATTTTTGACCCTCCCTTCATACAAGAGAAGGAAGTCTGAATTTTTTTTTCTTTTCCTTTTTCTTTTATGGGGTGTTTACAGCATATTATTGGTATCAAAAGATAAAATATGTTGATGTTATACAATACTATACATATATTTTATGCATTTCTGAGTTTCTAAACTTTTTCTGTGTGGTCTGCTGGCCTTGGCATGTCGTCTGCAGCTTCCTCAAAACTCCCCAAGACTTTCTATTTAATTTCTTATGCCAACCCACAATATATTGAAACCGTAATGGGGAAAGTTGCGATGTGGAAGGGATAACTGCATACCCAAAAGAACTGACAGCAGGGACTCAAACAGATATTTGCACACTGATGTTCATAGTGATATCATTCACAATTGCCAAAAGGTGGAAGCAACTCAAGTGTCCATCAGCTGACGGATGGATAAACAAAATGTGGTATATACATAGAATGGAATATTGTTTAGCCATTAAAATGAATGAAGTTCCAATACATGAGACAACAGGGATGAACTTTGAAGATAACATGTTGAATGAAATCAGCCAGACACAAAAGGACAAATACTGTATGATCCCCTGATACAAAGTAATTAGAATAAGTAAATTCCTAGAGTCAGAAACTAGAATATAGGTTACCAGGGACAGAGGTGGAAGTGGGAAATGGGAAGTTAGTACTTAAATTGCACAGTTTCTATTTGGGGTGATGGCAATGTTTTGGTTATGGATAGTGGTGATAGTAGCACAACCTTGTGAATGTAATTAATAGCACTGAATTATATATTTGAATGTAGTTAAAAGGGATAATTTTAGGTTGTATATATGTTACTAGAATAAAACTTTTTTAAAAAGTATAGGACTGTACAACACGAATAGGGGACCCTACTGTAAACCACGGTACAGCTGTAATAATATTCTTTCATCAATGGTAAAAAATGTACCCACACTAAGACAATGTGTTAAAAATGGTGGAGGAAAGTGGGAATATGAGAACTCTGTATTTTCTGCATGGTTTTTTTGTAAACCTAAAACTTCTCTAATAAAAAGAGAAGAAGGAAGGTGGGGGAGGAGGAGGAGGAGGAGGAAGTACTGATTCATGCCACAACATGGATGAACCTTGGAAACACTATGCTAAGTGAAAGAAGCCAGACACAAAAGGCCACATCCTTCATGATTCCACTTATATGAAATGTCCAGAATTGGCAAATCTATGGAGACAGAAAGTAGATGAGTGGTTGGCAGGGGCTGTGGGAAGGGGGATATGGGTATGGGGTTTCTTGCGGGGTGATGAAAATCTTCTAAAATGGATTTGCTGATGGTTGCACAAGTCTCTGATATACTAAAAACCATTGACCTGTACATTTATATGGCATGTGAATTATATCTCAATAAAGCTGTTACCAAAAAAATTTTTTAATTAAAAAAACCACTGTTGGGAATCTACTATCTGGGGGGTGGGGCACAAGGACCGAGCTGGGCAGCCCCTGGACACCCTCTACCCAGGGCGGGCATCCTTCTTCCACCACAACAACCTCACTTGCCTTATTGGCACCCTGTGGGGCCAGCAGAGGCCTAGTGACACTTTTTAAAATCAGTCTGCATGGGGAAAATTAAAGCAATGACTGGACAGCTTGCTACATCGAGATATGATACAATGTAGCAGTTATGAGCATGCAGTCTAGAACCAGACCACTTAGCTTCAAATCCCTGCTCTGCCTGTTACCAGCTGTATGATCCTCGGCAAGTTACTTCACCTCTCTGAGCCTTAGTTTCCTCACCTGTAAAATGGGGATAATAACATTATCTACCCTGTAGGGCTCTTAAATGGATAAAATATACATATATATTCATATGTCTGTCATAATATAAGTGGTATACAAGGATTAGCTGTAACAGTTCCCGAGAAAGGGCAGTGAATGTTATTAATTGGTTTAATACTGGGTAAGTCTTACAAAATTCATATTCATTTCAATCAACACTCCCAAGTAACCATTTCTCCTTGTTGCACAGTTCTTCCCCAAAGCCCTATCTCCCTCAGTCGGAGCTGGGGAAGGGTCTTTGCTCATCTGAGTACTAGAGAATGTGGGTACAAGTACATGCACAGCAGGTGGTATGACCATCCTCGGCACCCAGGGACAAGGAGGCAGGTGTTTGGCAGGGAGAGGCCTGGGCCAGGTGGGGAAGCCAGCCAGGAGGGTCTGAGCCCACCATCTGCTCTCCCGGCCAAGGTGAGTGGCCTGGCATGGATTTGCACTTGGTTGCAGCCCAGCATCTCTCCAGAGTGCCCATTAGGGAGCAGTGCCAAGGCCTAGCCTGCAGGAGCCATTTGCCGGCATAGGGGAGAGGTAAGCAGCCCAGCCCCAAGGAGAAGCCTCTTTGGCAGGCTTGCCCACCGGCCAGCACTCTCTCCCTAGAAATGTGATGACCAAGGAAGCCGTTCAGTTGGTAACACGGCTTTTATGAGCCCCAGTGAGGAAGTGGAGACCGGTGCTCAGTGGGTGACAGCCACCCTGCACCCACCAGGCTGTTCTACCAGATTTGGATAATTATATGCTCCTTTGGCAGTGGGGACCAATGGGCTTGACTGGTCTGGCACACATACACTCACACACACAGGCACGCCTTTACGAGCACACACATACAGTCACACACATATTCAATCATGCACACATGCACATAAACAGCTACACAGATACACAGTCACAGACAGATGTACCCACACACTCATACACATGTGCTTGTACCAATCACACACGTATGTTCTCATACAAGCTTATACATTCACACATGCACACACAGGAGCACACATGTGTACCCAGAGGCAGCTGTCAGCCCTCTGGGGCTCCAGGCTTTGCTGAGTACAGGTTGCAAGGGGCCAGCAGTTAAGATAGAAGATTGTTTTCCCATTTGCCAGGCTCCTTTCCTCCGTCAGAAAATTATTACTTGGGCAGGAGTCCCGCAGAGGGGGCCTAAGACTAGAAAGCACACCCAGGTCCATGAAGACTTCTGCAAAACCCCCAATCTGGATCAAGGGGCTAGTCACAGTTCATGGGAGGATGAGGAGAGGAATGTCGATGGCAGTGGGGACACCCTTTTTTAAGTCAATAGAAATATGCTGGGGTTTTACCATTTATGAAGACCTTCTTCCTACATTCTCTCATCAAATCTTTGCTGCATTGTCTTGAGCCTCGGTTTCCCCCTAAAGTTGCTGTGAGGATTAAACGACATAATGCCTGAAAGTGCTGAGCCCAGAGCCTGCCTCACAGTAAGCCTCAATAAATGATAGCTTTATCCTCATCATTATTACTCATATTAAATGTTGATAATAATCAATCCTATTAAAAAAAACCCAAAAGGTATTATTTTCCCGATTTTCACAAATGAAAACAAGAGTCCAGCAAGTCACATGGTTTGTGCCCAATATCACATTGCCCAATGGCAGGAGTGGACCAGGGCCTTCTAACTCCAGAGAATTTCATCCACTTGCTTGTGCCTGCAACTCATCCAGGTCCCTGCTTCATCTTTTGAGGTTTCTCCATGCTTCTCAACATCTCCCTACCGAAGGGAAGGAGGGGAGAGGGGAGGGGAAGCAGTAGACAATGTCTTCCTAACCCAGTTCCATCCATGGCATGTGGTTAGGGCTCTGCTGTTTGGGATGTGCCTGGATTACACCTGATGTAGCTGTTGTATTCCAATTGCTCATTCTCCATTCTACTACCCAAGGCCCCCAGAGAAGAGTCAGTCCTGGCCCAGCTGGGCAGTAGATCCCTTCCTTTATGCTTCAGAAACCCCTCTTCTAAGACCCCCTAGAGCCAGCCACCCAGCCTAAGGGACTACCTCTGCCTTCTAGTCACATTCCACTCCATCCCCTCCCTGCAACTCCTGCCTGGGCAGTTGGGGTAGAAGCACCAGACCCCTAGCCCTGGAGCTATCTTACCCTAAATCACCATACAACCTTGGGTTTCCTCCTTTGGGCCTCCATTTGCTCTCTGCAAAATGAGGGAGTTGGAAGGTCCTTCAAGCTGGCGCATCCTCTGAGGTTGGGAAGCCACAGAATCTCAGAATCAAAGGCAGGCAAGTAGGGAGGATCATTTGGGGCAAAGGAGCTTCTTAAATCATATCACAGCAGGAAGGCCCTTCACAAAACACCTCACAATGAGGGAGTGCAAGGAAGAGTCAATAAAGAGATGCTGTCCCACCGGGGGTTCCCTGGACAGTTGCCCCCACCTGCCCCGGCAGAGCCCTCTGCGGACAGCCAGACCAGCTTGCTCTTCCTGCATGTCTAGGTTTTCTTTCTGAGCTACTTGAGGAAGTACCAGAGAAGCTGCAGCAAGGTAAGGAGCTCCAGAGGATGGGCGACTGGCAGTGCTGCCCACCCACTCACCATGCACACAGACACACTGGAGGCAGCCAGACCCAACAGGACAGAAAGGGAAGAAGGAGCTCCTCAACCCCCAGAAATGACAGCCCCCCATTATCAGTCCCTACATTTCCTCCCACAAACCTGTCAAGGAGTTAGGGATTGCTGGCATATTACGATGTTGTCCTTGCTGGATATTGCCCATGTGATCCTCCAGCTCTTCTCTCTACCCTTCTCCCTTCTGCTCTGTGCCCCAGGAGGCTGGCCGGTATGGACTGCACCAAAGGCTGCCTTGATCTCTGGCTTCCAGGTGGGTTCGGCCATAGAGCACCCCGCAGGAAACTGCAGAGCAGGAGAGTGATCGGGGACTCTGGGATCTGGCTGCATCCCTTTACCCAAAGCCACAGTCCTGTCAGGCAGCCCACTCTCTATACAGATCCTTTCCAAGTCCCCTTTGGGCTCCCTCCCCTCATCCCTTCAGGCCCAGGGGTGGTAACTGCTCCCCACTATGCTAGCCCCAAGTTGCTGCACCATCCTTTGTCATTTTTCCTCAACTCTGCCTTTGTAAACAGTCCCTTTATTAAGCTGTCATCAGATTCCCCAACCTAAGTTTCCATCTGTTTCCTGCCAGGACCTGATACATCACTCAAGAAAAAATGTTCTTGGTCAAATAGTCATGACAAAATTGTCATGACCAGAGATGACAATGTCAAGCAGAAACAACTTTGGGGATATCTGGCCTTGCAGCTTATTGGTGCCACTGAGCGGTCTGTGGTGGGGCCCCCCACCCAAGTCAGGAATGTCAGTGCACCCAAGTCTCCCAGCAGGCCATGGTGAGCTGGATGGAGAGCTGGAAGCCCATGCCTCAGCCAAATGGGGAGCTCTCCCAACTCCTGCCAGGCAGGAAAGCACCTAGAGTTGCTGATCTTCTAATTATTCAAAAGAAATTAGAAATACTTATTTTTATGTATTATCTTCTCTTGGCTCATGCGTTTGAAAAAGCACAGCAGAAGCCAAATGCATCTGCAGCCAAAAGAGAGTTGTTTCTTCTCCCATGAGTTACACTCTGGTTCTGAAATCCCATCTTCTACATAGACAATTCAGAGAGATGATGGCTCTGGTGGCCTTTCCAAGGCTGCCCACACTGAATCTCTGAGCACCTTCCCTGGGTAGAGAAGAGGGCCGGCAAGGGCCTCCAGGGAAGAAGTGCCTTTTGCAGATCCCAGACAACAAGAAGAGATGAGCAAGAGTCATTAGTTAGAGCCAAGGAACAAGCCAAGACAGGAAACTGTAATCGCAGTAATCAAAAGTAGGGGATCCACTGGACCATGGGCTGACCTCAGGAGGGTTGAGGCTTTTGTTTGTTTGTTTAGTACCAAGCTGTTTCTTTTGAGCTGCATACTTCATGTCCTGATGGAGGGGAGGGGGAGGCGATGCTGCAGCTTTCATGCCTAGGACTGCGGGAAATTGGTGACATTCACACAAGCCTGGAGTCTGTCCTTAGAGGAGACTCTGTGAGCCACAGCAGAGGAAGTGTGGAATCATCGGGTCTTAGTGGCTGTGTCCCAGAAAGGGCGTCTATCCCTCCAGCTGCCTCCAGGCCCAGCCAAGCTCTCAAACTAGCAGGCAGAGGAGCATCTCTGCAACCAGGGAAAGTCTCCCAGTAGAGACATTCTCAGCGTCCTGCTTCTTCCTTTCCCTGAATTGCTCCAGAATGCTATCTGTTCCCCTCTCTGGCCCTGCCCATACTCCCCATGCCAGTTTGGACATATTATGTTTCCCAAGAAAAAGTCATGATCTTTTTAATCCAATCTCGTGGGGGTATTGGGATTAGATTGTTTCCATGGAGATGTGACCCACCCAACTGTGAGTGACACCTTTGGTTAGGGTGTGGCCTCTGATTGAATGTTTCCATAGAGGTGTGGCCCCATCCATTCAGCGTGGGCCTTGATTAGTTCACTGGAGTCTTATAAAAGCTCACAAACAGCTCAGTACTGCAGCTGAGAGACACGTTTTGGAGACAGCCATTGCAAGCAGACTTTTGCTAGTCTGGAGTATGCATAGAAGAAACTAAGAGAACACCCCCAGACGCCTAGAGAGAAATGTCCTGGGAGAAAGCCATCTTGAAACCAGAACCCTGGAGCAGACACCAGCCACGTGCCTTCCCAGCTAACAGAGGTTTTCTGGATGCCAATGGCCTTTCTCCAGTGACGGTACCCTATTGTTGATGCCTTACCTTGGACACTTTATGGCCTTAAGACTGTAACTTTGTAACCAAATAAACCCCTTTTATAAAAGCCAATCTATTTCTGGTGTTTTGCACAATGGCAGCATTAGCAAATCGGAACACTCCTCTAGATATCAGGAGGCTGATTTCCAGGGCCGCTGTCTTCCCTCTCCACAAGGCTGAGGCCCCTTGGCATCAGGGCTGGACGATAAGCTTCCCTTCCCCTCAGTGCTCCTCCCAGCCTCTTACAAATGGAGGTCCAGAAAAAATCCACATTCCTGGGCATTTGGAGTTACTAGACTAGATAGTAATAAGAAATAAAATGCATCATAATAATTACAGATGTCTTATCTTTGTACAACACTTTGAACTTTAGGAATAAGAAATAATAAACCTAATAAGAGTAATAATAGAGATCTTACATTTGCATAGCACTTTGAAGTATACAAGGCACTTTCACAGACAATTTTATGTCATCTTCAAAACTATCCTTATAAAAAGTGGGAAGTATAGATGAAACCAAGATAGGCAAAACGTAGATGATTGCTGAAGCAGGGTGGTGCGGACATGGGATTTCATTATACTCTCTACTTCAGGGTCTGTTCGAAATCTTTGATTGTAAAGAGTTAAAAAAAAAAAAAAAAAAAACCTAGTATGTAAGTGAAGTAAAAGGCATTATCATTACCAATATCTTCTTAAAGATGAAGAAACTAAAGCTCAGAGAGGGGATTCGGCTTGCTCAAGGCACTCAGTTTATGTGGATCCACAGAACCTAAACTAGAGAAGCAGTGTTTCCACTCCTTGTAAAATGCTCTTTTTATAAATTAGTATTGCCCAAAATGGGTCTCACAGACAACCTTTCCTTGAGATGTTAAAAGGGTTCAATAGATAATAGGATTCTATGGTAAATGAGTTTAGAAAGCATGAGATTAAAGCAATCAACTCCATTTCCTGCGGGACTTCTCAGAGCCTTTACCAGTAGCCAGATCCCTCTGTCTCTCCAGTCACTTGCTTATCTGATGACAGGACCCTTTTATTATAGAGTATTCTACAGAACAAGTGTTCCCTCCAGAATACAGGCTGGGAAACACCAAGCTGCCTCATTCTCACAGGTACAGACAAGCCCTGGTATGAACGCCCCTTGTCCTACCCCCAGGGCAGGGCCTTTTAGAAATCAGAACCCTGACCAAGTGAAAACCATGTGAAAGAACGTGCTGCAGATGGGCCCTGCTGGGTGTGTGTGACGCTCTGAGCAATCTGCTCAGGGAGGTGGTACTATGGGGCTTGTGATGAGGCCTTTGGATAACGGCTGGGTCAGAACAGGAGCCGTCCACAGTGCCAGCAGGGCACAGGGAGCCCTCCCTGGGCCCAGCCCTCCTGGCTCCCCAATCACATCAGGGACCCACAAAGTTTCTGAGATATTCTGGGGAAGGAAGAGTGGTTGATTTACCTACCCAGGCAGCCCCTAAGCACACTATAGGAACAGATGCTTCAAGCCTCTCCTGAACCATGATTGAGCTGCTGATTCAACTCCTCCCTCCCCCTTCCTTGCTAATCCTCCACCCCTGGACCCTTCTGTGCTCACACAGGCTTCTCTGGCAGTTTCACGGGCCCTTTGGGCAGCTACACTGACGCTTAAGCACTACTGAAGTACAGATTTTCCATCTTCTTCTCCATTCTTCTCCTCCTCCGTAGTGAGGGGGATTTGCTTTGTGAAAGCTGGGGGTGCATCTGTTTATTATCCTTCAATAATAACTAAGTCTCACTGAGCACTTAGGGAATGCCAGGCTCTATGCAGGGTGTTTATCCACCATCCCCAAAACAACGAGATGGAATAGCTTCTGTTTTACATTCCATTTTACAGATGAGCAAACTGAGGCACACAGAGGATAAAGGATTTGCCCATGTCACTCAGAGGATTGGTGGCAGAGCTGAGCTTTGAACCACCCAGGCAGGGGGAGCCTAGAGGCCCTGCTCAGAACCCCTCCACTAAACTGCCCCCAACAGGCAGCCCTGGTCAGGAGCCTGCAGACCTGAGCGCCCCCCTTTGGCAGGTCTTCAGAGTCAAGGATGGCCCAAAGGCAGCCAGCCTGGCTCACCAACACCCCCAGGCTGTAAAGAGCATTTCTGGCAATGCAGTTTCCCAGGCCCATTGACTTAGCCATTTGCCTTTGTCCTCCACCCCAGCCCCACCCACTACCCTCCCCTGTCCTGGTCTCCAGCCATCGCCATTGGGAGGCCTTTACCTGTAGCTGCAGAGTAGGAGCTGGACTGAGCTGTGCTGCTAGAGACCCAGCATCCAGAGTCCCCAGGAGCGCTGACCTCCCCTTTATCCCTGGCCTGTCAGCCCTCCCTAAAATACGGAACTGCCTGGTTTCCTGACTGGCACTCCAGTCCCTCGTGGACCAGAACCCTGCCCTGCTTTGCCCGCTTCACCTGACAACCACGGACATGGACCCTGTTCCTTACACCCATCTCTGGTGAGGGTCCTTCTCTAAATGAAAGAGCACCAGGAGGAAGAAGAAAGGGCAGGGGGTTATATGAAGCCCTGCTGTGTGCCAGGTCTTATGCCAACTAGGTTGCCTTACTTGCCTGCCTTATTTATTTAATCCACCAACAACCTTGGGTAATATTATCACCATTTTACAGATGAGGAAACTGAGGCTCCAAGAGGTTAACTGACTCCACCACTGTCACACCATAACTGAGTGGAGGACCCCAGCCCACCTCCAAAGCCCATGCTGCCAACAAGGATACCATAGGGTTACAACAACAGCACCACTCGTGTTTCCTAGTGTTAAAAAAAGGTAGGTGTTCCCCTGGAAGAGATATTATCACCCCTACTTTACACAGGCCAAGCAGGTTAAACAGTGTACTCAAGGTGACTCAGCTATTACTAATAACACCTAATTTAAGTCACACTACAGGCCAGACACCCTGCATTATCTCATTTAATCCTCACAACATCACTATTAAAAAAGTACTATGATTACTAATCCCACTTTACGGATGGGAAAAGTAAGGCTTAGCAAGCTGAAACAGATTAGCCAAAGTCACTGTAGTAAATGCCTTCCCAGCAGCCATGCCCCCTTCCTCATTCCCAGAGCATCCCACTTTGTCCAGGAGCCCACTCTTCTCCAAGATAACACAGGGAAGCATAACCCAAGAAGTGAATCTTCATTAGTCTGAGCCAATCTTGGTAATCTTTGCCATGCCACTGGTTGGTTTACAAAGGAGCATGTGACCTAGTTCTAACAAATATGCCACGAGAAGAGCCTACTACAAGACTTCTGGAGAAAGTTCCCTTGCTCTTAGAAAGAGATCCTTAATAAGAGATGAGCACTTCCTTCTGCCACTAGACACTGTCACTTCTGAATGTGATGGCTGGAACTACAGCATCCATCTTGCCACCATGAGAAGCCAGCACAAGGTTGAGCCAATATGCTGGGAAGAGCAGCCAGAGAGGTGGGAGGGACCTGGGTTCTCACCGTTTAAGTTCTTGATGTCATGCAGCCTAACTGATACAGCCCCAAAGAATTTGAACTGCGGTCTCCCTGGCTCTAAACTCAAAGCTAGGTCATTTGAGTCCAAGCCCACAGGTTGCAGCATATGCTACTCTAAAGAATGAGTATCAGGCTGTAAACCTAGACAGACCCAGGGATGGTTCTATCCCTTCAGCCTTGGACCTGCCTGGTCACTCCTAGGTAGAAAACACAGGCCATTGTCCAGGGCCCAGGCCCATCCTGGCTTCCCACTCCTGACTACGAGGCATGAAAGACAAAGTTCCCAGCAGGGGCCCTCAGCAGATGTCCTATGACGGAGCAGAGATCCCGGAGCCAGCCCCTGGCCCTTGGGAACCAAGTCTCGTTTCATTCTCCATTTCCACTGCCTTCCTCTGCCACTGCCCCATAAATCTACAGTTTATTAATCCTTTACACGAAGCAGTCAGTGTGGGATTCTGATTTACTCCTTGTTCATAAAACGCCGAGAAATTAAAGATGGAGATTACCCAGAAGGACATGGAGCCTCCACTGGGGAGCCCCAGAGCATCCTGGCCCCGACCCAGGTCCTGTCTGCTCTTCCCACCCTCTGAGCTCGGGATATGGTGATGTCATTTCATTGTCCTCAGCCCCACAAGCAAGAAGCGAGGGGCACCTTCCTGTGCTCGTGTCCCTCTTGACCGCCTGCACCGCACAAAGCAGGAAAGGAGGCACCACTGTCTCCCTAAAAACCCACTTGGAAGTCTACTTTTTGAAGATTTTCTTCTCATGAAATCCCTTTTGTTACACATAAGGGAAAAAAATCAAGTTGGAACAAAAAGGAGGGAGCTGATTAAAGTGATCTGAATGCCAAAACATGTAACAAATTCAGAAGTATGACCTGCAAGGAAAATGGAAACTTTGTAATTAAATGGCTCCCCCCCACCCCAGCCAGGTGTCTCAATTGCCCAGGAACTTCCCTCCTGTTTCTCAAGCCTGTAAGGACACCTCACCACCACCTCACCCCCAACCTTCAAGACCCTCCAGGTTCTGGGAGCACTGATGTTCTCTAAACCCTGCACGCCCGGGGTCCTTCCAACAGAATCCTAGAGGGGTCTCAAGGCTGCTGAGGCTCCCACGTCTCACAGTCCACCTCCAAATCGATTGCCAAACCCCTCCTGTTTTTCCCAGGTCAGGAAGAGCCACAGGTAGGGATCACGGTCCCATGTCAAGTTCAGAATGACAGCATGGCTTTAGCCCTGCCACACCAGGACAACCCCAGGGTATAAATTAGTTTGACCAGATCCCTACTCTAAGCCTCTTGCTGTGGTTTGGAAGTTAAAAGACTACAACAAACACACGGGAGCAGAAAGACAGGTCATTTAGCCCAGTGAGGGGAGGAGGGTTCTGGGAAGGCTTCCTGGAGGAGGTGGTGAATAAGCTGAATTGTGAAGAATGAGAACGATTCATCCAGACAAAGAAAGCTGGGAAGGGCGATTCAAGCAGAAAACAGCATGAGCAAAGTCAAAGAGGTGTGATTCAGCACTGCGTGCTCTGGGAGAGGGGAACCGGAAGCAACTGATGTTACCAAAGCATAAAGTGCAAGATGGCTTATAAAGTGCAAGATGGGTTATGGAGAGGAAGGAGAGAAGTAGCAGGTCCTGACTGCGTGCTAATGAGTCTGACTTCATCCCCAGGGCGATGGGGAAGCATTAAAGGGTTTCTGATTGGGCAGGGACATAGTACAGTTTGCACTTTAGAAAGATCCCTTTGACTGCCACAGGGAACGTGGACTGGGGAGGGATAAGAAGGGACCAAGGAAAGTGCCACAGACAAAAGGTGGGGAAGGCCAGAACCAAGGAAGAGGGACCCTGAGCCAGCAGCTGCTCTTCAGTCTGGGGGTGTAGCCGGCTCAGGGACCAACCCTCGGTACCATTCACACATCAGGACCCCAGATGCCGTCAAGGACAAGCCCCACAGGGCTGCCTGGCCCCTTGAGTCGCTGCCTGGCCACGGGCCTCAGGTGGGCTGTGCTGGACAGAAGATGCCAGGGATGGGGTCTGGATGACATAAGGCAGAACAAGGGGGCAGTGCAGGCTCTGTGGGGGTGCGGGAGAGGAAAGCAGCTCAAACCCCAGTCCTTTGGCCCCTGGGGGGTCGCTGTGAGCCTCCCGGTCCACCCAGCCACAATGGTTGATGCTTGCAGGCTCCCTCCTGCCTCTGCTGAGCCTCCAGCTCCTGTTCCTTCCCCAACTTGGGGAGGAGGCTCTGTCAGCTACGGTCTATTTCATCCACGTGAGAACAGAGGGGCTGAGCCAATATGGGCAGCTCCCCCAAACACCACGGGAAGGACCCTGGCCTCACCGTCCGATATTGGAACTTCACCTCAGTGAGGATTCTCAGGCCCCTCCATGTGCCTGGCACCGCCACCCCCTCCTGCCCCCACGCCTCCTCTTCCTTTCTCCATGGGCAATGCCATCATGCGTTTGGACTGTCGGGGTCCTGGCGCCTGTGTACTGACCAGCATTACATCTTGTAACAGACGTGGTGCCTCAAGGACAAGAACCATGTTTTCTTCGTCCCCAAAACTAGCTCGACCCATGACTTGTCATGGGAGGTGCTCGGGAACTTTGATACGGGACCTCCTGGTGAGGACCCTGCTGTGGGGTTTCTTTCTCACATCCCAGCCTGCCTGTTGGCCTGGCCAAGAAGGCATGCTCCCTGATAGCAGTGGGGATCCCACACCTTGTCTCCTTCCAGATCACACCCCACCCCCAGAAAAGCCCACCTAGCTGTTAAGACAATATCTCAAAAGTGATGTCCTCACCATTTCACCTCCAAAGAATGAAATTAAATTAGTGAGCCTGTTTTCAGTGTCTAACATGTGCCACATCCATTCCCTTCAATTCTCAAAGAATCCTATTGCTGCCATTTTACAGGTTTAGAAACTGAGACTCAGAGACGCTGTCACCTGCCCAGGTCACCAGCTCACAGTCAGAGAGTGAACCTCTGGGGCCTCAGGTAGGGCCCACCGGCGTCAGCAGGGGGCACCTGGGGCAAGGTGCTTCACCTCTCTGGCCTCTGCTTCCTCATTTGTAGTGGGGCAAGAGGACCTCCGCCACGGGGTGGTTTGAGAGAACCAAACGAGACAATCCATGAAGAAGCTGGCACATGGTACCCTCCTATGCGTAGCCATCTTCCTGCTCGGCTCCACGCATGGGGGGCGGGCTGCCTGCCCGGCACTTCCTGCCTCCAGTGACTCTGCCACCCTTCCCGGGAGGGCAGGAGAGGTGCCCTCCTGAATGATAATCTTTTTATCTAGGTGGGTATAAATTATAGCAGGAAGCTTTTGGGGTTGGTGTCTTCTGTGGCATTAGAAGTATCATTAATTATGTATTAAGTATTTGAAAGGAAAAGACATCAGTAGCCTATAGAATGTATTTGCATAGTAATAGAGGATTGATTAGATGCAATATCTATATGAAGGGCTACTGGGATTCAGGTCCTGGGGCTCCGCAGCAGCAGTAAATTACAGCCACAAAAATCTCTCAGATAGTAAATAACAGTGTCCAAATTGCTGAAGGGCCTCTCAGCACCTGCTGATGAGAGCTGGGCAGTCACCTGGCCGGGAAAGGGGGTGGCAGGGCAAGACCCTGTGTCCCTGGCTGCTGGGGGTTTTCCAGGTGGGAGAGTCCCCCACCCCCACCCCTAGTCCTGAGCTAGACCAGAAACAAGTGACGACCTCAATCTGCTGATGTTCCAGAGAAAGGCTGGAAGCTGCTTCCTAAACCTGGATTTTGCTAAAGGCGCTTCTGCAATTCCCTATGGGAGTTAGATGCTTGAGTAAAAAGAAAATGCATGTGTTGCTTCTCCAACTGCAGGTTGTGTGTCCCCTTTTAATGAGGAGACGGGGGAGGGCTGGAGGAGAGCCGCTCCCACTCCTGGGGAGACGAAGGCCCCCGAAGCCCCTGTAGTCTGGAGCCCAGGCACACTGCCGGAAGGCAGCAAGGACAGGGTCCCATCTGAGCGGTAGTGACAATAACTGCAGTCAACAGTAACAAGCACTTACTGTGTGCCAGGCCAGGTCTACGAGTGGTACAGGGATTCAACCCTGTGCAGTCAGTGCTATAATGCCCATTGTACAGGTATGGAAACCGAGGCACAGAGAGCTCACCCCTAGACATCAGCATTGCTCACCCACTCGCCTCCTTCAGGCCATTACTTAGATGTCTCCTTATTACTGAGATCTTCTCTAACCACCCTATTTAAAACTGCAGCTCACCCCCTTCCCATCACTACATCGTCACCTTCCCTGCTTCTGTTTCTCATATCAGGGGCCCCCATCAGATATACTACATCATCTACTAGTTTATTTTGTTTGTAATCTGGGTCCTTCCACCAGAATGTAAGCTCCACAAGGGCAGAGACTTTTGTCTGTCTTGTATTGTTCACTGCTGTGTCCTCAACAGCTAGAACAGGGTCTGGCACATAGTAAGTGCTCAAGAAATAATTGCTGAATAAGTAGATGTTGAGTCACTTGCCCAAAGTCATCCAGCTTTTAAATGGCAGAGCTGGGATTCAAACCCAAGCACTCTGGCCCCTGACCCAGTGCTCTGAATCACCATATCCCAGCCAGGAAGGACATTCCCTTCTCTGGTTAAGACATGTATGGGCTGTCATGAGGGGTCCCAGACTCACCACTGCTGAAAGAAACTCCACAGGCAATAGTGACCTCTGTGCCTTTTCTGTCCCCCTTAACTGAATTGGGAATGCCAAGTCTTCTGGGATCAGTTCCCCTCTGGCTCTTTATGGGCAAAGACATGCATACCTGAAAAAGGAGACTCTCCAAGTAACCCCTGCCATGGCTGAGCACTGAGTAGGTCTCTCACCTGCTCAAGAACCACTGATGGCTCCCCTCTGCCCATAGGGCAAGGTCCAGACTCCAGCATCTCATTTCAATAGTGGCTTAATTAATTGATTGATAGTGGCTGAGCCAGACCCAATTTAAGTGCCTTCCCAGACTCTGCCTGCCAGGCTATCAGCTGCTTTCTCGAGGAAGGATCAGGCCACCACCACCACCAGGTGACATCTACCGCCACCGGCTATCTCAGCCTCCCCTGGCATGAGGGCTGGACTCTGGCATGGCCTCCAGTGCACCCATCTCAGGAGCCACAGCAGCTCGGGTGCCCAGATGGGACTCACCAGACATTCAGAAGCCAGGTGTTCTCATCACTTCTGGACTCTGATGAGGCACTGTTTTAGTTTCCCAGCTGCTAAAACAACTACTATACAATGGGTTGGTTTAACAACAGGCTCACAGTTTCAGAGGCTAGAAGGCTTGCTTCCTCCCTGGATCAGTCTCTTCTGGCTGGCTGGTGATCTTCGGTGTTCCTTGGGTTTTCATTACATGGCAATGCACGTAACAGCATCATCTTTTCTCTTCTGGGTACCAGTGACTTCCACTTTCTGGCTTCTCATGTGGCTTCCTCTTTCTGTGTCCAATTTCCTTTGCCTTTTGTGGAGGCCTTGACTCAATCCCTAACAGGTGCCATGCCACAGGGCATGGGATTTGGCTTCTCCAGCAGCTCCAGAGTAGCCAGGAGATACCTGCCAGAAGCGCCAGGGCTTTAATGCCCCACAGGGAAAACTCAAACCAATGAGAGCTCAAGGAGATGGCAGATAAACTCCCTCCCTTCCACACTCACAACTGTTCTGAATCACAGCGGTTCCATTTGGCCTAACCGGAGACATTCTCATTACTAAGCAACCGGCCCTCTTTCTCATGAAACTGTGGCTGGCTTCCATTTGCTTTTCCTCCTTCCCTGCCTGGCTTCCCTTTTCCTCTCACTCTGGTCACCCTGAGACTGACCTCATCCCCCAGGAAAACACTTGCACAAAGCTTTGCCTCCAGCTCTGTTTTCTAGACGACCAGAGATCTGCCCAGCTGAGAATGGCCGTTGGTACCCAGCAGGGCCTTGCTCAGTGTCAAGACGCACAAGAGAGGATGAACTATTTGACTCTGAGAAAGAAGTGAGACTGCTGATCCTCTGACCAAGGAATGGTGGGGCACCTGAACTTGAAGACACAGACAAAGATTCTCTTGCTTCTTATACTACCTCTTCAAATCCTTCCCGCCATGAGAAGGCAAAAGCAGCTCTAGTTCCCTTGGGACCTGGCTTCCTGGAAGGCAGGGAAAGGGTCCATGCCTATAACCTGTTGCTAGTGTGAGGAGGTGCCAATAAATAATTTATACTAGAGTGTAAAAGACTTGCTATGGAACCCCTAAAGGAGCCCATGGGAATCTTTACTATGTGCCAGGCACTAAGCTGAGCTCTCTACCTGTATTGTTCCTTTAATCTTCACAACAACCCTATGTACTGCTATAAAATATTAAGTGCTATTACTATTCCCCTGTCAGAGATGAGACTGTGGGTGCTCAGACAGGTTAAGTAACTTGCTAAAAATCATGCAGTTAGTAAGTGGCAGAGCCAGGACTTAAAATTTAGTGTCTTCTGTGGCCTTAGAAGTCTCATTAATAATAGATTAGGTATTTGGAAGGAAAAGCCAACCTTTGTCTCCTTTGCTTCCGATAAGGCCAGCCCTGGCCCCATGTCCCCTCCCCAGCCAGGGGTGGGTCTAGAGGTGCCAAAACATCCAGTGTGGCTCTTCCTTTTTGCTCCTGCTGGGCTAAGACAGTGGAGGCTTAAGAACCAGCTGACAGGGTGCAAGGTGGGCCTGCTATGTGGGCTCTGGTCAGAACCAACTACCAGTGAAATGAAAAAATCTCATTTCTCCCCCTGTCCCCGACTGCTCCTCCCAGGGACCCAGGGCCTCTGCCCACTGACCCAGGTCCTCTGCTTGGTGGGCTGTCCCAGCTTCTCCCACCCTGGAGGCCAAGGAAGGGAAGAAGACTGGGAAGAGGGGCTGAGGGAAAGCAGAGGTTTCTGCGGCTTCCCTCCTCTCCCAGTCCTTCAATTCTAGGAGGGGGGCCTGGGCCAGAAAGAATAAAAGAAAAAGCAGAAAAATTCTTAATACAATGACCTTCAAGAGAAGCAACTACTTTTTACCCTGAAAACTGCAGAACTGAAGGCAGTCTGTGTAGACAATGCAAATGATATGCATGCGATATGCAAACAGGAATGCAAATAGACCTGGGGCCCACACAGCTGCAGCTTTCTTCTGTCAGCCCAGTGTGCCTCTAGAGGGAGACAGAGGAAAATGGGCAGAGGGCAATTAGGAAGGGCTCCCGAGTCCTGGGGTCAGGAACTGAGAGAACCGTAGAGGTAGGGGCGCCTTTGAGAGGACCCTACCCCGACCAGGGGTCTGTGGGTCCTATGAAGCTTCCCCAACCCCACTGAGCATTTCTGGTCATATCAGTGCTGCAACACACATACACTCACAGACGGCTGCCACATGGACATACTCACAGAAACACACACAAACAATCATGTAGTCATGAACACACCAACGCACATCCACTCCCAGACACAAAGCCACCCATACCAATGCACAGACACAAAGACACACACAGATTCACTCACACACCTATCCACACCACTTCACACTCAAACTCACACATGTGGACAAAAGTAGACACATACACAGACAAACACACAGAAACACACCAACACAGACACAAACAGAGACCTACATGGAAAGACAAGCACAGATACACACATATCATACTGACCCAGTGCACCCAGTGAAATTAAGCTATGTGGAAAAGAAAGAAATCCAGATGTATTGAACACTGACTCTGAGCCAGGCACAGCACGGGAACTTTAAATCCTCATCTGATCATCACAAAGCAGCATTAAGAAGCGGGAGTCGTTATCCCAAAATTCACTGACAAGGAAAAGGAGACCCAAACGCCAGTGACCTTGGAGATGCCCTTCTCGGTCCTGCCCTATCATCCTTTCAGAAGGGGTGTGCTCTAGGACACAACCTCACATTCATTTTGGCTTGGGCATAACCTAATTTGAGACCTTCTAGAGGAAGGAGGAAATCATTTCCACCCAAATGGGATGTAAGACTGTATTTTCAGTTACTGCCCTGTCTCTCAGTAAACATTCACAGTACAAGAATGACTCCTTCCCCAAAAGTATATAAACTTTAAATGCCAGCCTTCCAACCTCCTCCCACACATCCACACTTGCACTTTCAGAGCAAAGAATGAATGAGTTTTCTCACTTCCGGCCATTAACTAATCACATCACCTAGGGCCTCTTGGGGTCTCGGTTTCTTCATTTCCCCCTGAGAGGTAGACAAACTGATTCCCAAGACCCCTTCCCACTCCCACCTTCTATGCTCCCTGATGGCTGACCTCCAGGCATTCCCCAGAAGTGCCCCCAGCCTTGGGGACTCACAGTTAAAGCTGGGATCAGAGAGAAGTTAGGGCCTGGACCCAGGGGAGGGATGCAAGGCAAGGTCAGATCCTCCGGGAGCCTGGCTGCCCCATGCAGCACCACCCAAGCCTCTGGAGAACCAGGCCTGCCGCTGTCACTCGGGGTCACCCATTGGGAGGCAGGCACCAGCTCTGGGGTGTGATTTCAAGCAAGTCACTCGAACCCTCTGAGACCCTGTTTCTCAGAACAATAACCTACTTTGCAAGGTTATTGTAAGCACAAACTAGACAATAAATGCATCAAAAAAGCACTTAGTAAACCATGAAGCCCTCCAGCATCCACTTCTCCCAGACACCCACAGAGAAGGTACATCCCTGCAGGCTGTCATCTAAAACCTTCTGAGGACCTGAGGACATTTATTAAGTTCACCCCTCTTTTCTAAACCCAATAACACATCTTAAGTTTCCCACAAGAAAGCTCTGAGTCCACTGTGAGAATCCAGAGGTTCCTGAATTACTCCAGAGTCCCATAGCCCGAGAACTCAAAGCACCCTGATGTCTGGCAAGAGTCTGTTGGCAGGGTACAGAGATGCTCAAGGCAAGTTCACCAGCTTTGGAGTCATGCAGACCCTGGAAGAATCTGGATGCTGCCAATGATCAATAGACTTGGCCAGCCAATCTCTCTGGGCCTCAATCTTCTCATCCATGTGATGGGCATAATAATATTCCCCCTACCTCTTTAGATAATGGCACAGAACAAAAGTTCAAACAGTTTCTATTATTATGATCGTAGAACTATCATCAGCAGTTCTAACCACAGCATTAACTTTTTCAGACCATGCAGGTGCTTTTCCAGGGTACTGAACAGTCCTTCTCAAGCAGGGGTTCCTTACGTGCACTCCAAAAACTAGCATTGTGTTTTCAGCTCATGTTGTTTCACTGACCAAGCACTGACACTGTCTCAATGCCTAGCTGTGTAGGAGGGTCTGGTGTTGCCCTCGAATTAAATAGAGCTCCTTTAATTGTTGTGGGCTTAGGAGAAAAAAGTGTCAGCCTAACGCAGAGATGATGCTTTCGTGCCAAGTGCCAGCCAAATGACCTCCCAGCAGGCTGCAGGAACAAAGGTTTCACAGTCGTTCCAATCAAGAAAAACGGTGGGAGAGTTGAGTCACCACATGGCACGTGGTGGCGGAAGCAGCCAAAATGCGCCACATGGTCAATACCACGTCCACATTGCAAGGGGTGATATAGTCTTAGCAGAACAACAGCAACCATCACGTTAAATGAATATTGTTAATTTGAATATTATTGGCTTTGTAGTTTGCATTTACTGTGTAAACTTGTTTGAGGTGTAGGTTTGTGTAAGAGTTATAAGCATAAGGTGTTTATGCCTGGTTTTGTGTTTATATATCTTTAAATAACAATATTATATTAATAATTTAAGACAATATTGGGAAGCTTTTTCCCACTTTAAAATGAAACCAGCTGTACATTTCTCAAATTTGCAAACTGTAGGCCTAAAAATCGATGCAGAGACCAACCTAGGGAGGGGCTGGTTTTTTGTTTAATTTTCTTCTACAATAGATGGGGGGAGTGGGTAGCCAAAAAGAAGAGAAGAAGAAACTGCAATAGGAGAAGGTGAGGGACTTGCTCAAGGGCACCCACAGGTCTGTCTCCAGCCCCAGGATTCCTCCCTTGGAGGGCAGGGAGGCCTCCAGGATCTTGGATAAATTCCTTCCTCCTTTGCTCCCGAAACATCTTATTCCTCAGTGACTGGGAAGTAAAGGCTAATAATAAGGCACATCCCAACCCCTCCCCCCACTCCTCAGAGCCAACATGGCACTGGGGTCCTGGGCAAGGTGGACTCCTACTTCCTGTTCATGACAGCACCAGAAGCTCCCAGCTCGAAGTGCTCCAAGAATGCAGGAATAAAAGATTTCCCGTCTGTTTTAGTTTGCTAAAGCTGACGAAATGCAATATGCCAGAAAGGCATTGGCTTTTACAATGGGGATTTAATAATTTACAAGTTTACAATTCTGAGGCCGTGAAAACATACAAATCAAGACATCAACAGACAATGCTTTCTCCCCGAAGAAAGGCTGCTCGCGATCCGGGGCTCCTCTGTCATATAGCAAGGCACATGGGCAACTGTTGGCCCTTCTCTCCAGGGTTTCATTGCTTTCAGCTTCTGGTTACTTCTCTCTCAGCTTCTCTGGCTTTTCTCTCTCAGCTTCTCTGTGTGCTTCTCTGAATTTCATCTCTTATAAACAACGCCAGTAAGAGGATTAAGACCCACCTGGGGCATGCCTCCACTGAAATAATCTAATCAAGAGGTCTCACCCACAACAGGGTCTACACCCACAGGAATGGATTAGCTTTAAGAACATGACCTCTTCTGGAGTACACACAGCTTCAAACCATCACACTGTCTATTGTGAAGGGATGACAGGCATCCTGTGAAGAAGGGTCTGTCCACAAAGTGCTGCAGAGCCCGTCTCTTCCCCACTCTGACACCAGCAGTACCAGTGAGTAGACGCTAAGGCCTTCAATGTGATGGGTCTCGGAGGAGGGGGATAAACCTTTTTTGAGGAGCTCATTAGGGAGGTGATACCTACAAAGGCAGACCCCAGGGGAGGGAAACCAGTCGGCATGTAATCAAGAGCTCTGCTATGTTTTGGAGAGGACAGAGTTGCAGGAATCAAAGGAGAAGCACATCAATGAGAGACATCAGAGATGGAAGCCCTCTAGAAGTTGGGGCACCCAAGCTGAGCTGTGGAGGTTGGGTGGGACCCGCTGGGTGAAAGGAAGTGGCCATTCCAGCCAGTGGTAACAGAAGTGAGAACAGCCACAGCGCTTCTGAGACAGTGAGGAGGCTGGAGATGGGGAGCCTTCACCTCCCACCATGTGCCCTCGCGCTCTCCGCTGCTGCCACACCTATCTTCTTGCTGATCCTCAGACACATCAGGCCAGTTCTCCCTGCAGGGCCTTTGCTTTTCCCTCTTCCTGGCCCCCAGATATCCACATGGCTCCCATCCTCCTCTGTCAGGGGAAAAGATGAGTGAGCAATAAGAGCCACAAGCCTACCAGGAGGAGACGGTCTCCAGGAAAGAGTCACAGTAAACATCAGAGTTTTGGAAGTTCCAAAACACACTCTTGGGACAGAGAAGGGCAGATTTTGTCTTGTCTAAATTTGTCAGCATAAGGCTTGTCAGAAACAGAAGATAGAGGGAGGCAGTGGGACGCAGCCAATGGGTGGGGGGAAGAAGACAGGAGAACCTCAAAAAGGCATATGAAATAGTGAGGGGAAAGGAAACGACCGTGATCCCACTCCACCTCCTGCTGGCTGAGTGAGTCAGACAAGTCATTTACCCTCTCTCAGCCTCCATTTCCTCATCTGTAAAATGATGATAATTAATCCCAACTTCACAGAGTTGTTACAAGGTTGAGTTAAAACAGATCCTAAAAATCATCTAAAACAGTGCCCAGCCTAGAGCAAACATTCATTAAATTTAGTCCTTTCGCTGACTGGAGGTTAAGGGGAAAAAGGATGACCATCAATTGACTTTTCAGGCAAATCATCTTATTTACCTTATTCCCATGATGAATACAATAAATTCATCATTGAAGTGTTCCACACTTGCTGACCAAACTGCTGGATATAAAGAAGAATCCACCCCACCCCTGCCCCAGCTCAGAACTCAGTGGTCTTACACCCACCTGGGGGGATGGGGAACATACCAACAAAATGCTCAACAAAGACAGCAGCAGTATGTTGTTAAGTACCAAATTTGTGGTATAGGCAATAATTGCTACAGGGAGGAAAGATTGATGCTTCGCAAGCACAGTGGGCCCCAGTGGCCAGTAAGGTTTATTGAGGATGCAGCTCTAACACTAATCTAGAAGGAAAGAGGGTTTGGGTGAAAAATAAAAAAGGGCAGAACTCCAATCAGTCAGAAACAGTGGTGAGTGGTATAAGGTAAGGATGAGCAGACAAGATGCAGGCAAATTGTGGAGCGTTTCAAATGTCTAGTTGAGGAGGCAGGGTTTTACCCAGTGAATAATGTGGAAAAGAATGCAAGTTGATAAAAACAGTGATTTCGGGTGACTTGAAGGAGGGA
The DNA here is from genome assembly GCF_015220235.1 of Choloepus didactylus. Lineage (NCBI taxonomy): Eukaryota > Metazoa > Chordata > Mammalia > Pilosa > Megalonychidae > Choloepus > Choloepus didactylus. Next base: position 112,531,226 of record NC_051310.1, on the reverse strand, counting down.
GACGGGAGGCTGGGAAATGGCAGCCAGAGCGGTGTAATGTGTGTGCAGCCCTGGACTCCTCACCTGTTGCCACCTCTGCTCCAGAATTCACAGACTATTTATTCTGTTTGCAGGGTCCCAGAGACTGCTCGTGGACACATATGTCTCTGTCTATCCCCATGCTATAACCTGAGGACGGGAGACCAGAGTAGGAGACCAGTGCCATCACCCAGAGTCAGGAGGAGTGAATCCGACCAAAGGGGTTTTCTCATGTCAGAAAGGAGGACTAATAGCCAAGAATCAAAATGAAGGCAAAAGGCAAGTTGGTGCTTGGCTACTGGAAGTAGAGGAAGGGGTAAGGGCATCAAGACAGGTTGCCAAGGTTTAGACCCATGCATCTGGGAAAACGGTGTTTCCAAAAACAAAAATGAAGAATCCAGGAGGGGAACTGGTTTGAGACTTCATTTTAGACATACAGATTATACAATGGTGGCAGGGCATCCAAATAGTAACACCTAATTGGCAACATCTAAGTGGTCTGACAGGGGGAGAGTGATGGATGGGTCATCCAAGAGTGGAAATGAGGAGTCCAGGAGTAGGGAGGGAGCCACCGTGGCCTGCCTCCCAGAACCATGACCATATTTGGACTGGCTACCAAAGCAGCATGTGATTGTAGAGAAAAGATCCCAACTCAGCCTACTAGTTCCATTTTACTGCTGAGAAAAGAAAAACAAGAGGAAGCAAGTTGGGTAGACAAGTTTATAAACCATCCATGCCTGACTGCGGAGTTCCAATATGGTCCATGACCTACCTTCTTTCATGAAGCTTTCCCCAACTGGTGTCACACTCCCCTTGTGATGGCTGGTCTGCAAGTCATATTTACTCTCTAGCTCTCTTCTCTGATTATTTGATACTCGGGTCTTCACATGTCTCCTGTACTAGATTACAAATTCTTTGATATCAGAGATCAAATCTTCAAATAATCTTTTACTTCTGTTGTACCAATCAAGTATAATTAATTGAGCTGATCTGGATTTATCTTCACAATAAATCCCATTGTACAGATGAGGAGACTGAGGCCAACAAAGAGGAGAAATACTTTGCCCAGGCTCACAGGGCTAAAAGGATAGAAAGAAAATTCAATCCCAGGTCTTAGATTCTGTAGCAGGCACTGTTGGTCACTCCATTTTCCTTTCTCAAAGCACCCTAATTTTGTTCCTCTCTGAGGCCAAACATGCAAATCAAGATTGTTTGGGGCCAATTATGACATCCTGTTCCCTTTTCAGTGATTGGTTTAGGCACGGACATGTGATTCACACTTCTGACCAATAAGACACATGGGAAAGTCTGCTGAGGGGCTTTTGGGAAAGGCTCCCCTCATGCCTTCTCTATCTCTAGACATTACTGTAAGTGTGTAACACCTGGAGCTGTTGCAGCCATCTCATGACCTTGAGAACAAGGAAAGATGAAAAGATTCTGTATCTTTGATGATGCTATTGAGCCACTGAAAGAACTAACCTTGGGCTGACAGAGCCCAGACTTCTCGTTATGAAGATACTGAGTTCCTTATTGGTTCAACCAGTTGAGTTCCAGTTTTCTGTTACTTGCAGACCTGACTGATACCAACTCCAGTCAAGGACTCTTGTCACTATAGATACTGAGCTAAGCATTATGGGAGATATATTAATAAGTAAAAGTCCTGGTCTTACCCTCACTGTGCCTGCCACAAGGGTGGGCATTCAATAAGTGTTCAGTCGATATTTGATTACTTGATTCTCCCCCTGCTCACCTGTTTCAGGGCAGATATTCCCTGAAGCATCTTTTCTTCCCTCCACTAGGCCTCACTGATTACCTTTACTTTGCAGCCTCACGTTTTGACGGTGGTCTCAACATTACTGACCAGGTTTTTCCTCATCACCTCCTCCCACCTCTGAGAGCCAAGCTAAAAGCAAGGTACTGCGCTTGGCCCAGAGAGACCATCACTGAAACTCCACATTCCTAAATATTTGTTCTTTGAAATGCCTTTCTCAATTAGATCTCACCCATATGTTTGAGAGTCAGGCTGAATTCCAACTTCCTGCTCCGGAACAGACATGTTGAGCCTGCATAATTACTGCAGCCAGCTTTATTTGCTATAAAAACATGGATTTTTGCTCCTTCTCAACTGTAAAATAATCGATAAGTAGAATCCAGATGAAAAATGCCAGCATTTAGGAGAACAACTCTTTTATAGTTCTTTTCTTCTGGGTCTAATTAACACATTGGGGATAAAGTGTGCTGTTACGTTTACCCGACTAGCTAAGTTAAAACACAAATTCTCCTTTTCTTCTCCTGCTGAGACACAGCTTTACAGCAGAAACACCTGTGAGACAGACAGACAGTTTCAAAACATTTTGAAATGCCTGACAAACAGATCTGAAAACCTGTAATGTGGACTTCCGCCAACCCCTCTCTGTTCATATTGTTTAATTTTTTTCGCTTCTCCTTAAGAACACATTGCATCGTTACTGTCAAATGAAACACAGATAATCCCATTAGCAGGAGAAGCAATCTCTCTGACTTTCTTTTTCCATCTCTTCCGTTCTTTCTTTTAAATGCAGAAGACATGCCTTTTTGGACAATGACCACCCAGGCCATGAAAGTTTCATGAAGGTTCTCCAAGTGGATGACACCTTTTCAATTATAACATTGCTATAATAAACCCCCACAGAGCCACAGGGCACGGAGCCTACATCCAACACAAGACACCTATTTATTCCCTAATTACATTGCAATATATCCTCCCTCAGCGTGCTGATGAAGATAAAATATTCTTTTAATTCTATGGCCTCCAGGAGTGGGGGAGAGAGGGAGGGGGAACGTAGATAGGCAAATCCCTTGGAGTTCCTAGAGCTAAATCACAGCCTTTGTTACAGGCTCCCCCATTGCCTAATCTCAAGAAAATCACTCTTTCCCATGGGCTAACACAGTGATTCCCAAAGTGTGATCCCTGGCCCAAGAGCATCAGCATCACCTGGGAATTTGTTAGAAATGCAAATTATTGAGCCCACTCCAGACCCGCTGAATCAGAAACTCTGGAGGTGGGATCCAGCAATCATGTATTAACAAACCCTCCACACTGAAATCTGAGGATCACCGGTCTACAAAAAGGAAGGAAATGGATCCAATTTAAATTGAATCAGAGATTAGAGACTCCTGGATTCTTTCGGGGCTGGGTCCTTCTTTCTGTGTAACTGTCCCAATCTGCCGATTCAGGACTCCATTTACCATCTGTACAATGGGGTTTCAGAGCTCACAAAGCAGCTATGGCTGCTGGAATTTAAGAGGCACATGGTTACCTGGCACCAGTCTCTATGGACACCTAGCAAAATAACATTTGCCAGCACTCACCAGCTCCCTCCCACCACCCTGACTGGGAGGAGCTCGGCAGAGCAATTCTCCAGTGTCATATCTAAGGTCACCGATGCAGCTGCCTCTGGGTTACCCCTGGCAACCAGGATCTGGGGTCATGGAAACCCGCAGAATCTCCAAATCTCATCTTAGCCAACAGCTTCAAGCCTTTTCACCTCCAGGCCTTGAATCACTTGAGGGAAGACTCAGGATTCTTTTTTTTTTTTATATTGTCCCATATCAGCACTTTTCAGACATCTTTTGTGTGCTTGCTTCCACTCTACAACTAGATTTTAAGCCTGTGGAGGAAAGAAGCCTAAAACTTTAGCATCAGCAGGTATGGGATTCTGCTTGTCTGATTCATTGCTGTATCTCCAGGGCCTAGACCAGGGCCTGGCACAAAACAGGAGTTCAAGAACTATTTGTTGACTACATATATCTAGCACAGTAAATGCCCAGCCCACAGCAGGTACAAAACACTCAAGTATCTAAATTCTAAAGCTTATGGTTGGGAAGGGGCAAAGAAACCACTGAAATCCCAAGAAACAATGAGGAAGGGGAAAAAGAGACATAAAAGCCAGAATATTTTTCAGCTGGAGCCACAACCCTTGGCTCATGGGGTGCTGACTTCCTAGCCAATTGCTCGCTCTAGATGTAGTACTGAAAGAGCTCTGGGGTAGGCTCTGAGCTTGAATTCTGAGCAGCTGGCTCTCACAGCTGGCCCTAGCAAAAAGGCCAATTCTCCTTGACCCTGACTCTGCTGTCCTTTGACCAGCCACTTAACAAGTCCTGAGCTTTCAAGCCCTGTACACTTACAACCCCCTCCCTCCCACAACCACCACTACCACCACCTGGAAATCTACCCAAAACTCAGTTCAAATCCTACCTTCTCCAGGGACTACCCCTAATCGCTGCAGAAGTGACTTCACCTGTAAACACCTATAATGGATTCCTTGGCTGCAACAGAATGACTTTTCTTTCCTGTGAATTGCATATCATGGGGGTAGGGCTGGGTCTGAGCTTTCCATCTGCTTCCAGCTCCACACTGCAGGCACAGGACAGGTATGCAACAAACTGTGCTGTGAGTGATTGAACTCAGAGATGATCACAGCGGAGCACCTAACAAGAGAACGAAGGGACGGGTTCTCTGCTGCTAATCCCACATACACAGCCCTCAAGCCTGACAAGGGTGCCCTGTGGCCTGAACAACAACATTTGCCCTAAGCTAAGAAAGTAATAAAGTCTGCCTGGAGTATTGGGGGAAAAAAAACCCTGAATTAGGAGTCGGGAGATCTGGTTTAGGTTCCCTTTCACCCTTCACCAGCTCCAAACAAGTCGGTTCACTTCTCTGGCCCTCAGTTTGCTAGTCTGTGAGATGGGAGAGAGAGATGGGGATTGCAGTCGCGGACCTCGAATTTCTAGAGGCTTAAACAATATGTGAAGCAACGGAGAGAGCTGGTGCATGGTGACACCTGAGAAAACCCGCCAGAGGAGCTGAGGATGGGGTGCACGCGGTCGGTTCAACGCCTTCCAGGGAGCCCTCCCAACCTGCAGAGGGCAACGGCCGACTGACCGTCTCCGCAAAGCCCCCAGCTTTTGGTCTCACTAAACCTGAGCTAAACGTCTCAAGAGCGCCTCCCCAACGGCACTCCACCAAAGAAGGCTGCGAGGCCAGGGCTCCTCTCGTTCCTAGGAAGCCGCACCGGCGGGAGAATCTGGCCTCCCGACTCCGGGAGCGAGCGGAGCAACGCCCCCGGCAGGCACGGATTGCCGGGACCCGCCACCGCGCGCAGCCACCTGGCCCAGGCATTAACCCCTGCTTCCCCGCAGGGCGCGGGAGGGGCGCCGATGCCCGGGCACGAGTACTCTTGCCAGAGCCGGCTGAGACGGCCGGGAGCCCAAACCGTCCCGAAGGCCTCCTCAACCCGCCTCCGGAGTCCCTGTTCTAACCGCTCCCGGGGGACGGGGAGGGGAGCTCTCGAAACGGATCCACTTTGCAATACTGTTACGGAGAACGTGACCACGCGGTAGCGAGTCAGCCCAACCTTACAGCGAGAACTGGGGAGACGGATCCCGAGACGCGGCTACCGAGGGTTGGAGCCTTGGAGTCCGGGTCCGGAAGAAAGCAGCCGCCGCTCAGGGTCTCGGGGAATAGCCACGCCAAGGCTACGCAATCCCAGGTTCCTGGCCCATGATGGCTCTGGCCGCTCACTGGCCTCGATGCCCGCGAGGAACGATTTTGCCTATTTTTAAGTCCTCTTTTTTTTCTTTTTTTTTTCCTTAGCAAATTAGGAAAATAAACCAAGTCCAGGAGGAAGGCGGCTGCTCTCGGCTGCTCTACGTGGCCGCAAAGACCACCCACCTCCCCACCTCCGACACTATCGCCCACGGCTGGGCTAGAAGTTGGGAACTTCGCGACCGCGCTCCAGACGCGCATAGGGAGCCACTCGTTTCTTTTTCAACTTCTGCAGCGGGGGTCGCCGCCGAGGGCAGGAGGCGGGTCCAGGCAACGAACCCACTGGGCTGTCTGGAGTCCCGGGCTTCTCCAAAGAGAGTCAGGTCGGCGGGATGGGAAAGAAATGAAAGGGATATATGTTCCGTTTCACGCCTCCAAAAAGCAAAAACGCGCACAGCACCGGCTAAAGCTTGGCGGCAGCGAGGCGCACCACCGGCCCGGGCAAAGAGGGCGTCCGTGCGGTGCGTGTAGCCGGCGCGCCCGGAGCGGTCCGGGCGCGGGAGTCCCCAGACACCGGCGGGTCCTCCCTCGCAAGTAGAGGTGCCGCAGACGCTGCGTCCGGACGGCGGCCGCAGGGCCCGCTCCTGCCCACGCCAGGGAGCCCCGCGTTCTGCTCAGACCCTCTGGCGCTACCCCGAGTTCTGGCATTCTCACTCTTCCCGGTGCCAAACTCGCTTCCGCAGCCCGGACGGGTGCAGGGCAGCCGAGGGTCCACAGAGCCGTGGAAAGTTAGTCGCGGGGCTACAAAGCCCCCTCCCCGGGTCGGAATCCCCAACCCCCGTCCCCTGCGTCCCAGGAGCTCCGAGGCTCCGCGCCCTCGCGGTCCTTGCCTAGCCACCTACCTGCTTCTGCGGCCCGCGGGTCGCGCGGTCCTGTCCTCCCAAGCCCGAGCCGCACCGGAGGGCTGGGCCGGGAGCGGGAGCTGCGAGCCGCCCACAGCCGGGCGGCGGGCACGACGAGCGAGCGAGTGAGCGAGCAGGCGGGCGGCTGGAGCCGCGTCGGCTGCTGCTGCCGAACCAGCCCCCACTCCCTTCGTCCCTCGTCCCTCCCTCTCGCCTTCGCTCCCAGCCTCCCTCCTCCCAGCTCGCGGCTCCCTCCCTCCTCTCCCTCACATCCCCCTCTTTTTTTTCTCTTTCCCCCTCTTCAGTTCTTTCAAACCCTGGCCTCTCGCTCTCACCTGCGCGCTCCCTTTTTCCTATCTTTCCGTCTCTCTCTCCAGCTTTCCTTTGGGTTCCTTTTTCTCTGACAACCCTTTCCAGCATCTCTTCTCCTCTTCTCACCTTCCTGCTCCTCCTCTCTCTTCTCTCTTTTCGTTCTTTTGCTCGTTTCGCTCCGCTCCCTCTTTTCTCTCTAACCCTTTCTCTTTATTTTCTATTTTGTCCGCCTTTTATGCCTCTCCCATCTCCACTTTCTTCTCCCATTCTCCCCCTCTCCCTCCCAGTGAGTCCGAATGGCCCCTGCACCTCCTTCACCAGGCTCCAGATAGGGGGACCCTCCGAGGCTCGAGGGGACCTGGGGGCTCCAAGCAGGCCAAGGACAGAGAGGGACGCGCCAGGGCTCCAGATCAGGGCCGAGAGAGCCAAGGGCTTGAGAAACGTCTGCGCCGGAGTTAAAAAGGCAAGAAAGTGAAGAACTCAGAATGCCAGGCCCCTAGAAGCAAGCCAAGCTGAGCCGCGCCTTTGAAGATGAGAAAACTGAGGCCCAGAGAGGCGACAGCAAGGAACTTTCCTGGCTGAGGTTTACTCCAGAGGCTGGGCTAGACCACCACTGCCCCGGGTAGACCGGGGTCAGGGTTCCTCCGCTAACCTGGGAAATGCGAGGGGCGCCAGAGGCTCGTCCACTCCTTCCAGTCTCTTTCTGCCCTCACCTGTGCCCCCAGGCCCCCAGGACCATTGGGGAGGAAGCCTTCTCCGACAGAGGTAGTGTAAGCACCTTGGAGGGTGGGGAAGGGGGCGCGAGACCCGCCAAGAGGGAAGACCTGGCCCATGGGAGTGAGGCTTGGGAACCCCTTCTCCTCCACCCCCACCCACCAAGAAATGCAGGGGTATCCAGGGATGGGAGTGGTGGCAGGATGCTTTGCTTTGTGGTTTGCGTCCTTTTTTCCTTGAACTAAACTAGGAGCAGATAGGCCCAGGCTTGGGAAAAGGTGGTGGTCCACAGCCCGGGGAGGAATTTTTCATGCATAACGCACTCATGTTGTCAGAGGCTTTGGGAAATGCTGTCTGTAAATGTGTCTGAGCTCCTAGCTCTCCTGGTCAAATGCTGATGATCCACCATGGCATAGGTCCTGGGTCTGATGGGGCAAGCCCCACCTCTAGAAGCTTCTGGAATTTCCCCCATTTCAGCCCAGTGGGATCCAGAGGAGCTATGTAGAGTCTCACATTCCCCTGTACCCCATACTGCAGCCCTAATTTCACCTGTAATAGCTGAGGGATTCTCCCCTTGGGGCTACAGTTTGTCGCCCTTCAGAACTGTCCCTTCCATGGTACCAGCCAGATGCAGAATTCCCATTCAGTAGGACCAGCCCCTGCCATTCAACTGGGCTACTGGCAGAACTCCCTACAAATATTCTGAGTCCCTCATCTTGAGACATCAAACCAAATGCATTATCCATGTCTGGCCTCCATTCACATCACACACCAGAAGAAGCTACTGATAAGGGCTGGCACTAGGGTGAGGCAAGTGAGGCACCTAAAGCACAAAATTCAAGGAGGCCCTCACTCTCAGGGTAGTTCAAATGCAGGGACAGCACCTGATTATAAAATACCCCCTTAGGTTTTGCACCCTAGAATCATCCTTGCCTCGCCTAGTCCAGGCCCTGCAGTGAACTCTTAGGACTTCCATTAAGCAGCTGTGCGGCTCTGGTCCATCACTGCCCCTCTCTGGCATTCAGGTTCCTCACCAACCTTGAGGAGGCTAATTAGATATTCTCTAAGGATTTCTCCAGCTCTGAGGTGCTACAATTTGTGGGTATCATAGATGTCAAAGGCTAAGAGCATGGTTCTAGGGTCTAATTGTCTGTGTTTGTATTCCTCCTCCACCACTTACTATGACATTGGTCAGCCATGTAACCTCTCCAACCTCAGTTTCCCTGTCAGTAAAATGGGAATGATAACAGTACCATAAGCCCTGTGAGGATTAAATCAAATAATGCTCTGAAGCACTTATCATAGTTCTGGCACATAAGCATATGATTACTGTTAGCAATTGATATTATGCAAGGTAGATTTTTATGTATCTATTTTTCATCATCACATTCACCCTTTTTTCCCACATTCCCTTTTAAATTATGAATCCCAGCTTTCACCCTGCCCTTCACCCTCATGGCTCTAGGCAGGTCTTCCAGGATAACCTTTCTACCTCATCTCAACAAGCAAAGGCAAGGAAGCAACTTCTCCCCATCTCTCCCTCACACTGACATACACGCTGCTAGCAGTGAATTGTGTGTCTGAGGGCTGCTAGCCCCCTCCGTGCTGAGCTGGGGATTGTCTGGTTTCCTGCCATCCTCTAAAAAGCTGCACAATCTATAAAGCCATGGACCTTCCCCACCCAGATGGCAGACCTCCAAGGACACATGTCCCAACAGAGCCAGGAACACTTTTAGCAAACATCGCCAAGGGTCAGCTAGGGGTCGCATTGGAGCCGGTGATCAATCATTCATTTGCCAGTCCCTGAGAGCCTGCTCCTGGGAGACTTGCTCTGCCCATCCCACTGCTCTATATGTTCAACTCAGCTGTGATGAGTTTATTTTGAAAGTTATGATAACATTGAAGGCTGGGCTACTCATCTAAGAGCATAATCCAAGACATAAATCCACTGGTTCTGTCATATAAGCCCTGCTTTCAAAAAGTTTACACTCTAACTGGGCAATAAGACAGAGTACAGAGAGGTGATTGAGGAACTAATTATAAATCCTCCATCACTTGTTAGCTATGTGACCACAAGCAAGTTACTTAATCTCTCTTACAGTGTTCTCATCTGTAAAATGGGTTATTGATGAAATAAGCACTGTTATTATCCTCATCTTACAGGAGAGGAAACCGAGGCTCAGGGAGTAGAATGTTACCAGGCTCAAGGTCACGCAGAAAGTAAGAGGATCCCAAGGAGTGTTGGCCTCAGAGCCATGCTCCCATCCACTACATTCTCTCCACAGCCTCTTTTCTCCAGTGAAATGGCATCTGAAACCCAGCTCTATTTTCACCCTTTGCACACTTCAGCCTGGACTGGGATGGGAATTGATGCAGCCAAAATTCTGGTGACCAAAGTGGGAGGACTTCCTCCTTGTTAGAAACAAATTATAAGAAGGTAGAACCTAAGATGGCAGCTAGGTGAGACAGGGCAAAAAAACACCTCCGTGAAAAATACTAGATAAAAACCAGAAAGTGACCCAGAACACCAAATTCAGTGATGTACCAGCTGGACAAGGTCTGCTAAAACCACAGGGACCATGCACTTGGTGAAACCGGGAGTCTGCATTCTGAAATGAGTGAGTAAGCCGGCTGAAAGTCCCGCAGCCACGCTGTGGTGTGGGGAAACCAGGGGTTGGCGTTTGGAGACCGATTAGTTCTTTTTTAAAAAAAAAAAAACACAGGCGCAGCTGCAGTTATGACGGTGAGAACCGCGCAGTGAAGCACGGCAGGAGCGGGCTCTGCCAACCTCTCGGTGTCTGGCGTGGAGGATAGACCGCTGCTGATTTCCTCGGGGCCAGAGGGGCAGAGAGGAGATCCAAAAGGAGAAAGAAACCATGCTGCTTGCAGCTGGCTCCCTGGCGGGCTGGAAACACTCCTGCCCGGGGCCACACCCACAGCCCAGAGCCGCACCAGGAAACCCAGTGTAACGGGGAGTGTATCCCACGGCACCGTGCACACGCCACAATATCAGCCATGGACAATGGCCTTGGGTGCATACACAGATAGTTGTCCCGGAGCTGGGAAGGCAGAGCTGTGCGAAAGGTGGGGGGAGGTTGAGATGCCCCATTCAGCCACTTTTGCATCAGGCTGGGAGCGCCCCTGCACGGCCCGGCAGCCAGGGGCTTCCCTTGAGGGACAGCACGCACTTGTGATGTAGCACAGCTTTCCCTCAGCAGAGGTACTGGAAGATCACAGCTGAGAAGGGGAGCCTGCTTGGAAAACCGAGGGACACTATGTCAATGCCAGGGACTTGTGGGTCAGCGGCAGAGAAAATCTGGGGCAAAACTGAAATGAGGGCTTAGACTCTTGCAACAGCCTTGAATCTCCAGGAACACCTGGGAGGTTTGATTATTAAAGCTGCCCTGCCTCCCTAACCACCCAGACACACGCCCCACATTCAGGGCAGACAGCACCAACAACACACCCAAACTGAGTTCACCAATTGAACCCCACAAGAATAATTTCCCCACACACCACAAAGACAAAGTTGAGGAGAACTGACTTGAGGAGAATAGGTGACTCGCAGACGCCATCTGCTGGTTAGTTAGAGAAAGTGTACGCCACCAAGTTGTAGCTCTGAAAAATTAGATTGGTATTTTTTACAACTTGAAAGAACCCTATCAAGCAAAGCAAATGCCAAAAGGCCAAAAACAACAGAAAATCTTAAAGCATATGATAAAACCAGACGATATGGAGAACCCAATCCCAAACACCCAAATCAAAATATCAGAAGAGACACGGTACTTGGCAGAGTGAATCAAAGGACTACAATCAAAGAATGAGAGCATGGCACAGGATATAAAGGACATGAAGAAGAACATGACACAGGATATAAAGGACATAAAGAAGACCCTAGAAGAGCATAAAGAAGAAATTGCAAGAGTAAATAAAAAAATAGATGATCTTATGGAAATAAAAGAAACTGTTGGCCAAATTAAAAAGACTCTGGATACTCATAATACAAGATTAGAGGAAGTTAAACAACTACTCAGTGTCCTAGAGGACCACAGAACAGAAAATGAAACAACGAAAGAATGGAGAAAAAAATCGAAAACATCGAAATGGATCTCAGGGATATGATAGATAAAATAAAATGCCCAAATTTAAGACTCGTTGGTGTACCAGAAGGGGAAGAGAAGGGTAAAGGTCTAGAAAGACTATTCAAAGAAATTGTTGGGGAAAACTTCCCAAACCTTCTACACAATATATATACACAAAGCATAAATGCCCAGCAAACTCCAAATAGAATAAATCCAAATAAACCCACTCCAAGACATATTCTGATCAGACTGTCAAATACTGAAGAGAAGGAGCAAGTTCTGAAAACAGCAAGAGAAAAGCAATTCACCACATACAAAGGAAACAACATAAGACTAAGTAGTGACTACTCAGCGGCCACCATGGAGGCGAGAAGGCAGTGGCATGACATATTTAAAATTCTGAGAGAGAAAAATTTCCAACCAAGAATACTTTATCCAGCAAAACTCTCCTTCAGATTTGAGGGAGAGCTTAATTTTTTCACAAACATGCTGAGAGATTTTGCCAATGAAAGACCTGCCCTACTTCAGATACTAAAGGAAGCCCTACCAACAGAGAAACAAAGAAAGGAGAGAGAGATATAGAGCATTTTAACAGACATATATAGAACCTTGCATCCCAAATCACCAAGACACACATTTTTCTGTAGTGATCACAGATCTTTCTCCGGAATAGACCATATGCTGGGACATAAAACAAGCCTTAATAAATTAAAAAAAATTTTTGAATATATTCAAAGCACTTTCTCTGGCCACAATGGAATACAAATAGAAGTCAATAACTTTTGATTTGTAACTCCACTATTTACTTCCTACATGATATAAAATACACAAACTCTAATAAAAAATCAGTGGTTTTGGACTCAGTGTAAAATATGTAATTTTTGACAACTATATAAAGATGAGGGAATGGAGGAGTATAGGAACATAGTTTATGTGTCCTATTGAAGTTAAGTTGGTATCAAAGAAAAACAAGATTGTTATGGATTTAAGAGGTTAAATTTAAGCCCCACAGTAAACACAAAGAAAGTATCAGAGAATAAGACCATAGAGATGAAAAGTAGAGTATGGGTTATGAGAAGTGGGGGAAGGGGCAATGGGGAGTTAAGAAAGGAGTGTAGGGTTTCTGTTTGGGGTGAAGGGAAATTTCTAGTAATGGAAGGTGGGAAGGTGATAGCATTACAACATTCTAAATGTGATTAATCCCACTAATGGAATGCTAGGGAGGGGGTGGAATGGGAAGATTTAGGCTGTATATATGTTTCCACAATTGAAAACAAGAAAAAAAGACAGTCTAAATAGATGACAATTGAATGCCTGGATGGGATCTGAGGATGGAGAACAGGAGGCTCAAAGGGACACAGTTGAGACATAAGAAAAAAAAAAAAAAAAAAAGGAAATATAGAATGTAAGCTTTGTATCAATGTTGAATTTCTTGAACTTCTTAGCTGTGCTTAATGGGATTGCATAAAAGAATGTTCTTGTTCATGGGAATTGCATATGTGAATTATAGGGTTTGTTCAAGGATGTGTGCAGCTTGCTCTCATATGTTCGGAAGACAGAGCAACAGATGATGGATGATAGGGAGGGAGGGAGGGAGGAAGGGAAAGAGAAATGGCGGTGTGACAGCATGTTAAAGTTGGTGGATCGGGGTATCAGGGGAGGGGGTCAGGGTATGCTGGAATTCTGTGTATGGGGTTTGTATTGTTTTTGCAACTGTTCCTATAACTTTGAATTTATTTCAAATTAAATTAAAAAAAAAAAAAAAAGAAGGCCTGGACACTGGATAGAGTGTCCAGAGCTTGGACCACAATGACCCACCCCTTTCATTCAGGCATACAGGGAATCCCCGTTGTTTTCCTTCCTTCTCCCTCCTCTCCTTCCTGGGGGATGATCTTCTCTTCTTCTTTCTACAGAGTCCCAGGAAGCAACATCCATAAAACACATACCAGGGATAACTGGGATTTGCAGAGTGATGGAAAGATTCCAGAACTTGTGGGGTCTCTGTAAATCCTCAAGTGAAATCCAACACATTAGAGTGGTTGTGAGAATGTCCATCTCCTCATGAGATTCTAAAGTACTTGGGGTCAGTGCCATGTCTTATTTACCTTCATAGCTATAATAAAGCCTAGCATGGGGCCCTGCCTTGTTAAAAATAAATAAATAAAATATCTGCAGTTTATTCATACAGTACACACACAATCTTACAACAATTTTTTATAGCAGGCATTAGTATCCCCCTTTCACAGAAGGGGAAACTGAGAGCCTAAGAGGGTAACTTAGCCACTAACTGATAGGACCCAAATTTGAATTCAGGCCTTTCAAAGCTCTTTCCTTGATGCTGCAGTGTCTTGCACTACAGTTGCTGGGACTGTGGTAAGGCAAGCAAGAGGCCTTCGGCCAAAACTTAAAGAGGCCCTCACTCTTAGGTGCTGACCCTACACTGCACAACCCTGAGAGCAGGTAACCTTTGGATACCATCCCCAGAATTATAGGTGACTGTGGTATCCCCATGGTGCTAGCCACAGGTATCAAAGAGGAAACCATGCAACCACAGTCTCAAGGTAACTCACAAGTATTATATTTGCTCACACGGCACACTGATGCAATACACCCCGGACACATCCTCAAATATACCCCCACCCAACAATGCTGCCCAATACACAAAGTACTGAGAGATAATAACCCAACACAGTTACACACATACCAATACAACCCAAAATGCCTAACAAGCATGTAACACAATTCCTGTACTCACTGAAAAACAAGGGGAGGGAGAAGGAGAATCAGAATTAAACCCAAGTGGAATAACTCTTCTCGCAAGCTTGTTATGAACCCACAACCATCAAAGTCTTGACTGATTTGGTTGTATTTATTGCATGCTGTTCAATATTTAATAACACTGAATATGAATTGACTATTAAATGAATATTAATTAGGTTGGTTGAGATCTATTTGTGTATAGTCAGAAGTGCAAATTGTTTTGAATTGAGAATTGAGTTTGTGACTCATTGCTCAGAAGCTAGCGCTGGAGATCTCGCCATCCTACATTTTCGTGGGTTTGTTTAAATTATAGGTTATCATCGTGCCATTATTACGCTATTATTATTTATTATGATCCTCCACTAACAGGATGTAGATTCTTACACAATCCCAGGAAATGTGGTATTTAGACACTGAATTTCCCTGCACCCAGGCAAACTTGGACTTGGTCTCTTGGTCCCCTTCTCCCAGGTTTACCAGAAAAAAGGGCCAAATAGGATACTGTGAAATGCATCTCATGTCTTAAACCTTTAGTCTTCCCAGCAAGTACAAGATGATCTGGAAGCAATTTGTGTGATATTGTTTATCCAAGACCAATTTGTCCAAGAGAAGGAACCCTAATTTGTGGACTGGGGACAAGCAACATGAATTCCTGAATCTTTTTTTTTACAGAAATAAGAGAATTGGATGCAAAACACAGCTTTCGGAGGCATCATGTGGATTCATGGAAGCCCTTAGAGGATTTGAGACTCTGGAAATCAATGAATGAATTTAGCACATCCATATGTGTGTCACAGTTATATTATTGATGTTCTCTGGCTAATAAGTAATTATAAAATGTGGTTTGGTAGGGGCCAAAGTTAAATCATTGGAAATAGTCCTTATGCCACAGCAGGCTGCTGCCCAGCAGGATGTAAACTGCTTACTCACAAAAGAGAGCAACTGCATTCTCCATCAAATGACTTGTGTCACTGATACACCTTTGTCATATTCTTTTTTGCTTTGATTGGGGGTCCAAAGCAAATATAAAAGAATGCTCCAAAGAGAATAGTAATGATAATAAAAACATTCGGTGGAGAGTAGTCTTCGCCCTTAATTTAGTATAGCCATACTTCTTATAAACTGTTTTCATTTTAGTTGCATCAGATCATTGGAGAAACCATATACGTCTAAACACTCCCCCCACCATCTTCAATAATCTGCTGACCTTTAAATCCTGACAGCCACACCAATTTACCTGCACGTCCAGAATTCACCATAGTGTTCCGGCCCCCTGGTTTTTTTCTGTTATTCTCACTGCCTGAAATGCCCTTCCCATCCTCTTCCAAACTCTTTCCGAGTTTTCCTTTAAAATTCTGCCCATCAACAGACCTTTCTTGGCCCCCTCACTCTACCTGCTTACCCTGCTTACCTCCCTGTCAGCACTTTTCTCACTGGAGTTTAGTAATCTACTTACAGATCTACTTGCCTCCACTGGATGGTGAATTCTTTAAAGTCATCTCTATATCTCCAGCGTCTTGCACAGTGTGTGGCCTAGTGTTGGATGAATGGACAGATGTGGACTTGAAATAAAGGCAAATGGGTTCTTCCTTGTGCCTGTTTATCCTTTGACTTGAGTTGAGCAGAGGGTTGGTGTAGGGGTCATCTTATTTTTCATAATGCCATTTATTTCTACACTAAAGTTAATATTCAAAGGGATCAGCCACTCCTTCGTTTTACAGATAAAATCATCGTTTTATTGGTTGCCCAGTAACATTTGTTTTTATTCAACAAACATTTATGAAGTTCTTACTATGTGCCATGCTCTCTGCTCACTGCCTTGCCTCACAACCTAAATTATTGAATCAACCCAGGGGGTACCCAGTGGAGGGCAGGGTCCTCTTCTTCCAGCAGCCTCTTCTCTCCAATGCTGTTAGCAGTTTCCCTGCAGCAACCAGGAAGCAGAAGAATCTCCTCCTCAGGAGAGACTTCAAGATTCACTTTATAAATGCCTCCAGTACTTTGTAGAAGTAGGTCAACTATCAACTCAACTCTCACACAAAGAGCAAACTGCCCTCCTCCTCTCCAGCCTCCTCTGCTACCACCCTCCATGCTCTGCCCTTTGCCCTCCAGCAATGTGGAAAGGCTTGCGGGCCCTGTGTCCCTGTGTCCAAAGCACCATGAGGGGAGGAACTTTGCTTTGTTTGCCACTATTTACCCAGCCCCTAGAACAAGACCTGGAACATAGTAGGTCATCAACAAATGCTTACTGGATGAATTAATGAATGCTCTGTCATACCTTGGTTTTGCTAGTGATGTCTCCTCTGCTTGCAATGCCATTTCCATCTTTTTTTCTAACTCTTGCTCATGCAGCAAGACCCAGTTCAGGCATGTTCTCCCCTGGGAATTTTTCCTTGAAGTTCCTGAGTTGGGAACCCCTTCCTTTGGGTTCCCTGGAATCTCATGCATGAAACTCTCTCATCACTAACCATAGAATAATGCATTTATCTGATACATGCCTGCTTCTCACACTGGACTTTGAACATTGTGAAGACATGGACCATATATTATTCATCCTTGTATCCTCAGATCCTTGGTGAGGTGTCTGGAACATAGAAAGCACTCTAGAAAGATTTGTCAAGTTGCATTAACCAACCCCAAGTGGATGCAAATTGGGTCATATTAAATGTGAGTGCTGATTCATTTGATCATTTGGCAAATATTGATTGAGTGCCTGCAATGTGTCAAGCACTGTTCCAGGTTCTGGAGATCCAGCAGTGAGTTAAACACAAAAATAATAATGGCAGTGCTCATCAACAATTAGACACGACCCAGATATTTTACCAGGCTAATTAAGTGGTGGGTAGAGTCAATATGAAGACAGTTTTAAACTTCAGCCTTAATGACCATTTTATTTAAGTTTAGGCAGGAAATCTAGGGCCCCAATAATTCAATGGTCTCTTTTATCTGGGATTCAGTGTCCCCACCTACATGCTGGACACATACTGTAGTCTCCTATGAGAAATTTTGATATATGCTTAAACAGGGTGCTCTGAGTGTCCTTGCACATTTTAAAATCTCAATAATTCATCTAGAAACATTCTGCAAACAGCATTAAGTGTTTCAAAGCTTAGAAAGCACTTCACAATTGCACAAAATGCATTTGTATTTAAGATCCCATGATAAATAAAAATTTCAAGTCCAATCAACTTTCAATTCAGTTAAAATTCAATTTGCCTTTAAATGCCATTTATGGATTTCTTTGATCATACCCACTATCTATGTTACATTTAACAAACATTTATTGAGGCCTTTTATTGTATCAGGCACCGTCGTAGGTGCTAAAGAAAACAAAGATTAATAAGACATGATCTTGACCTTTAAAGAGCTCCCAGTTTAGTGGGGGAAATGAAACACACCTTACCCACAGTAGCACGTGAGAATGTGAGAAATGCCACAAACCAAGTACATGCAAGGTGCTATGGGAGCACGGAGGACAGACATATTCATGAGGTCTGTGGAAGTATCAGGGAAGGCTTGCCAGAAGTGGTGACACCTGACCCACGTCCAAGTAGCGACAAACAGTGAAAAGAAGGGAAAGGACAGGCTAGAGAGAAGTGACCTGGGCACAGTGATAGGAGGCACCTGGCACACTCACAAAGGCTGCAGGTCATATGTAGCTGGAGCAAAATGGAACTGCAGGGGAAAGAGAGAGAAAAAGGTTGGATGGGTGGGCTGGGCTCAGATGGTGAAGGATATTGAATGAGAACAAGTCAGAATCCTATTCTGGAGATAACATTATTATTAAAGCGTAAAGGTTTTTAAATTATATGATGCCTTTCTGTATGTATTATACATGTTATAAGGGTATATATTATAATACTCCATCACTGACTGTGCTGAGCCCCTGTCACATTTTATCTTCACAACAACCCGGAGATATAGGTATTATGATCCCCATTTTTCCGATGAGGCAATGGAGGCTCAGAGTGGTGAAGTCCTCCAGCTAGTCTGTAGCAGACCTAGAAAGTGAACACAGACGCGTCTGACCCCAAAGCCCATGATCCTAACCTCTAGGCTGTGGCTGCAGCTTGTATAAACAATTAATGAATTCATAAATCAAGTACTCATGTAAAATTCTCTTTTTATTCTTAGTATATACCAAAAGTCTAAAAATTTTCATACTCTTTTACCCAGTAATGAGATTTCTGGGAACAAATCTTAAAGAAATAATCAGAAATTCACCCAAAGTATGCAAGCACAAAGATGATTATTAAAATGTAATTTATAATAGAGAAAAGATGTGTCCAACATTAGGAAAAGATTAATTTTAAAATGAGAGAATAATTTAATCATTATTAAAATGATTACATAGGGTAGAAAATTGTACAGTGTGTATACATAATCTCAACTATGTAAAGAACAAAAGCACAGGAAAGAAAGACAGGCAGAAAGAAAGAAATCAATATAGAAAGAAACCAGGAAAGAAGGAAGGAAGGGAGCGAGGGAGGGAGGAAAGAAAAGAAAAACTTACTACATTACCAAGCTGTAAAAAGGAACAAAGCTCTTTGCTACATGCCACAACATGGTTGAACCTTGAAGACATCATGTTGAGTGAAATAAGCCAGACACAAAAGGACAGATACTGTATGATCTCACTTATATGAATACCTAGAATATGCATATTCATAGAGACAGATAGTAGATTACAGGTTACCCACAGATGGGGGGAGACTGAGAGAAATGAAAATTTGTTGTTTAATGGGTGCAGAGTTTCTGTTTGAGCTGATGAAAAAATTTGGGTAACAGAATGTTGGTGATGGCAGCACAATATTGTGGCTGTAATTGATACCACTTAATTAATACCCCTGATTTAATAAAAAAAATTATTAAAATGGGAAAATTTGAGATATATATATTACAATAAAAAGTTTTTAAAAAAAAAGAAAGAGAAGGAAACATACCAAAATGTACTTAGCAATAGCCTATATGAGGGGGTTAGACTTGCTTTTTTTTCCCCCTACACATTTCACATTTTCTACATTTGTGCATCTCATTTTTTTAAATCATGAAAAAAAAATTTTTTTAATCCTTTCTATGCCTTGATTACAGACATGTCAGCTGGGTCAGCTGGGGCAGTCAGCAGGATGAGAGATGTCACAGACAAATTACCTTCCTGCCACTTGATCCCAGGATGTCTGGAGATCAAAATATGGACTTGAGCTGGCAATCTGGAGATGACACACAAGGGTCTGAATTCAAATATTTGCATTTACTCATAAGCACTTATATACTCGAAGAAAGCAGAACATTATACTTAAATAACTCACCTTAAAAATCAATAGAATAAATAGGACCTTAATTAACAGATTTGTTAAGTATCATGTTTGGTCTTTAGCGTGACATTCTCATTTGGAGCTGGGGAAGGAGAAGAGGGAACAAATCCAGGACTTTGGGGCCCAACGTGGGAAACTGTCTATCTGGTTAAGTGCTGAAACTTACTTAAGATTGCTGGGTCCTCTCAGAGGAATTAAGAGTTAAAACTAATAACCCAATTTTGAATAATTTAAAGCTCTTTTTGGGGAAGTTTTTGACTCAATTGGGCTCATCATGCATGGGTTTAATGTGAAACAATTTGTTCTTGAAAGCTAACGTTATTGTTGGCAATAAAGACAGGAAGTAGAAATAAGTTTCCAATATGTAAAGCAGATTTATTTCTCATTTCGCATGGACCTGTTCTGGGTCTTCGCTTATGAATCACACTATGCTCCCTTCAATAAGATGCTGTCCATGCAGTTGGTTATGAAAAATGGCCTGTAATTGTGAATCTGATATTGGTTTTCAATATTGAATTTATCATTGTCCTCTTAACAGATATTAAATACTTTTAGGAATTTATCCATTTGCCTGATCCATCTGTGATTTTTCAATATGTAAAATTTATTGGTTTCCTAGTTTTTGGAGATTTTAACGGCCGACAACATCATTAATAACACTGAGTAATAGAGCTGACCTCTTTCAAACCTTGTTCCCTTCCACTAATCCAGAACATCCAAATTGAATCAAATGTATTCGATTTAGGGACCTGAAAAGAAATGGCCCTGGTGGGGTGCCTGATTTGAAACGTGCCTCCCACAGGCCCGGCCAAGCATGTCATCTGCTTCACCTCCTCAATCCCCAAGACCCTGGCAGAGGGAGCTGGGCAGAGGCTTCCTGGGCCTTCACTGCCTCCTCCTCTTCCCACTGGATAAGCCAGCTCAGGCATCCCTCCCTTCCCTCAGCTGCCTCAGTTTCTTCAATGTCGGGTGATGGATGATAATAATAATGTTCCTTGTCTGGCTCCTTTGCAGAGAGTGCTTTGTGAATTAATGAAAATGTGCAGGCTGTACGCTTGAGGAACCCTCTCCAGGACAGCCCCATTGCTACCCTGAAACTTTCAGCAAGCTTGTCTGGGAAGGATTCCTGCCCTTCGCTGTTGGAATAGTGCGATGGAAGGCTGAAAGAAATCAGGCTGGTTTTAGGAGAAATAACACTGTGTGGAACAACAAAACAAAGCTGAGCTTACTCTGACCCCTGGTTATTTATGTTGAGGACCACCCATGCATATTGCCACAGAACAGCATGAAGGGAGCTTAGGGTCAGAATTTCAGGCTCTGTCTTTGCTGTTTTTATTTTTATTTTTGTTTTTGTTTTTAACCCAGTCTGCAAGGCTACATCTCACGGTTCCTATAGAATCTGCTGTGGTTTAGTGGACATTTACTGGCACAAAGGCCTACAGAACTGAGCTCCCACGGTCAGGGAACGTGTTGGCTGCCAGTGTTAGGAAGTGCCTCACCCAAGGACCCAGAAGAGGATGGAGCCAGGGCTGTGCACTCATCTGGAAAGGCAGAGCAACTGGCCTGGTGACTGCTCAGGGCAGGGGGCAGAGAGCAGGCCTGAGATGGGGATCCAGCTGGGGTTCCCATCACATGCAGGGGCACAAGGGTCCCTTTCTCAGGGTGACCTCCACTGCTCCCTGCGACCTGCAGATAATTGAAAAATAGCCTTTCCCCCCCCGAGGCCTAATTTTATATGCCTGTGGCAGTCTGATTGACTTTCAGTCCAATGCAAATCAGCTTCTTTGGAAGTTTTGTCTATTTAAGGATTATGGACTAAGATCAAAACAGAAGTGGGAACTGTCAATAGGGTCATTGAGATGTGAAAAGTTTTCAAAGTCAAGTTTCCTGAGTCCAGAGGGAACTTGATTTTTTGCAGAAAGCCAGAAGGCCACCTGGTTCAAGACCTGGCCTATTGGTTGATATTAGATAGATTGTCCGGTTGACATAAGAAGCCAAGTCTCCCAACTCCCGGAGCAGAGTTCTTTCTGCCCTACCAGGACACGATTAGCAAGCTGTTATAAAGGAAGATTACCCTTGTTTTCCCCAAATCCCAGACCTTGTGTAGACTCAGCTTTTACTACCCAAGTATATTAGTTAGGGTTCCCTAGAGAAACAGAATCAACAAGAGATATCTATAAATATAAGATTTATAAAAGTGTCTCACGCAACTGTGGGTAAGAATGAGTCCAAATGCTATAGGGCAGGCAGCAGACTGGGAACTCCAATGAAGATGTTCAATGAACTCCTCAGGCAGCAAACTGGCAACTCTGATGAACGTGTTTGATGAACTCCTCAGGCAATGAACTGGCAACTTCGACGAACTCATCAGGAAATGCTTCGCTGGTCAGCCGAAGAAGTAAAAGTCTTCCATTAGTCGCGCTTTAAAGTCTTCAACTGCTTGGATTAAATCCAGCTGATTGCATACTCTCATTGTGGAAGACACACCCCTCACTGACATCATTAGTCACAGCTGCAGCCAATTGATTGATGAGTTAATAAACCAGCCTTCTGGTTTATTAACCAGCCACAAATGTCCTCGCAGTAATGGTTAAGCCAGTGCTTGCTTGACCAGACACCTGGGTACCAACACCTGGCCAAGATGACACATGAACCTAACCATCACACCAAGTCTCTTGCTACGTTCCTCACGTCAATGGCTAACCACCCCTCCAATCCATCCCCAACAGCAAAAGGTAGTTTTAATCTAGCAAGTATTTATTGAGTACCTGTAAGTACATATGTGCTTAGCACTGAGAAAACTGCTGTGAAATACAAAAATACATATAAAATGCAGTTTCTGCCCTCAGGTAGGACTGATAATGGCACCACACCTAATAATCAATGATTAAACACTTCCCACATGCAGGCTCTGGGCTAGATGCTGTGGAGGATACAGGAAAAAGAATCTGCTTAGTCCCTTTCCAAGGAGCTTACCTTGTCAGCAAGAAGAGATTTTAATGTACAAACCAGGACGGTTTACGATGAAATGTTAAGTTGTGTGGTTGGAGCAATAAATATAAAAGGAATATAGAGTTGGGAAGGATTGGTGTAGGCTAGAAATGATCAGGTAAACACACTGGAGGAGGAGGCAGTGGAAAAGGAACATAAAAAAAGGATGGGTTGGGGGCAGGCAGAGTGTGCGCCTATGTGTGTATGTGCATATGTGGTGTCAGGAATCACTATATTTATTATTCAGCCCTTCAAATATCTGCTCACCCTTTCAAGTACTCACCAACTCCCAACTTGAAAAGGAAAGAGGGCAATGAATGTTTATGGAGCACATGCCTTGTGCCAAGAAGGCACTATGCATGTGGCATTCATTACCACATGCATCCTTTTCCACTACCTTGTTGAGAAGGTATCATGACCCCCGTTTCATGGAATAGGACCCCAGAGCTCAAAGGGTAAATTGTTTGCCCAAGTCTGCATCATTTTCTGGCCTCCAACCCTCATATTCTTACCACTGCATCCTGTGGACTCCAGGAAGCAGAAGGCAGCAATGCCAGACCAAGATCTAGAATAAAGAGGGGGAGGAGTGGAAATGGCATGATGACTGTCACTCTAAGTGTGACCAGGCCATGGTGGGCAGGGAAGAGCAACTGATAGATCGTTCACCTTTAGAGACAGCCACCACTGTATTCTCTTGGGACATCTCCTGGAGCAGATACCCCAAGTCTGGCTTCCCACCATGGTGGATGCTCCCTGTCCACCAGGCTCCTTGTCCTTTGCCCAGGGCAAGGCGAGTTTAGAGAGGCTTGGTGCTTGGAGAAGGACCATCTCACAGCTATGCCATCTTCCTAGAGGTGTGGGAGCAGAAAAACCCTCACTGAACCAAAAAATACATATCTTCTTAGCACTAAAATGAATCCTGTTTTAAGCCAAGATCAGTATAATTAAAATTATAAGAAAATAAGACCGAAGGATACCCCCCACTGTCCTTAATTATGAGCAAGATGAGAAGGAAGAAGCTCTGGTGTCACTTATTTAAAATGTACAGTCCTGGCATGGGATGAAAAGCATTAAAATGAAGGTGTTACTATTGTTTCTTTAAAGGGTCTCGCTGGATGGAGGGGTCTGACTGGCAGGGGCATTTGCACATTCTCAGAAAGACTGTTCTGATGATGAATACGCAGGAAGCCCTGGTCTCTGGGACCGCTTCCCTATCCTCCCCACCCACAGCCCTTCCAAACAGATGAGAGGACAGAAAAGATTCCAGAGGGTCGGGGGTCTGCTAGACAAAGAAACCTACTACCCCTGGATACATTAACATCAATCATGAGAAATGGTTACAGCTCTTAATCTCCCTTGGCATACAGGAGGTAGTGTCACCCCATTACTATGTCATCACCATGCTGGCTGCTGCTATGAACATTTACCCAATGCCAACATTGTACTTAGCACAGCGCAGAGCGTAAACGAAGATGCAGCTCCAGCTTTGGAAATAAACATCTGGGCTCCCCCACTGAATATACCCCAGCAGGGGAACCAGCCTCCAGCAACAAGGGAACACTCCTCCCCGGTTGCTGTCTCTTCATTTTCCTTGAGCAACTCTGGACCTTCCGGAATCTGCTCAGTGTTCCGAGGTCCTGCCTGGGACACTTGGCCCGCCACTGGCCTCTGTGGCCAAAGTCAGGGGTCAGAGAACAGGACAGAGGGCAGACGCAGAGGTGGGCAAGCAGGACTCTGAGAGGGGGGTCGTGTGGGCAGGGAGCAGGGGGAAAAGACCGGTGTGTGAGTCAAATTAAGTACTGCGCTTAATGTCACCATGCTACTGCTCCAGTCCCCCAGTTTTCCTTATCGTCTCATTCTGCAATCTCACACTTTACAAATTCTCACATACACTCTAAAAATCAAGACCCACGACATAGCAAATTCAATCCCTACAAGCCTTTGGAATACAAAAGCACTGACGAAGTGTCCGTGGCCATCGAAGAAATGTACAAATATTATATACACACATCAGTTCCTCAAGCAAAAGTCCCACTTCCCTCTGCCAAATGTTATTTTTTACAGCAGCTCTGTGCGATGAGTGAAGGCGTATATTTCACCAGTGAGCCACTTTTTATAGAATGGAAAAAAGAAAAAAAGCCCCAAACACTTTTATTGCTTTTCAACCAACAGGATTTCTGAATGCAAATGTTTGAGTCACCTTTGTAAGGATTGGCTGCTGGAGTTTCCTTGTCACGCCTGGAAAAGGCTCAATAGATGTGACTCGTATCCTCGTGAGTACAGAGGAAGATAAAAGACTGACATTGCGACCAGTGAATTATGAGATCTGTCTTTATCAGGGAGAATAAGGTCATAACTAAGCCCAGCCATCGCCTATTATATGTGTGTCCCATCTACTTTCTGTGTGATGTGAGCCAGGGTGCCAGGGTGAGCTGAAGTAGCCCCCACTGTATAAATTAGCCGTCTTAAAAAGCATATTAACTCTTAAAGGCCACCAGGGTACTTTTTAATGCATTGATGCCGCTCTCCAATGGATCTCTGACCTGCATTTTGATGGCAAACTAGTGAAAAAGGGAGCTAGAAGGGTTCTCCTAAGTACATTCAAAACTAGAGAGAAAAATAGTATGTTGAACCACAGCTGGATCCCAATTGGAAAGCCAGCCCATCACGGAACTGAGATCCTTGTAGCGATTTCTAAGGAGAACGATTACTTAAATAATTAGTTAATTCAGTCATCGTTTATGGAGCTGTTTCTCTGTGCCAGGCACCGTTCAGAGCTCTGAAATCCTGGCTCTTCTGAAAGCTGAGAGCAGGGAGACAAACTTGACACTACAGAAGTTCTTTAAAAGGAGGAGAATGATGAGGGAAATTGTGGGTATTTTTAAAAACACTATGTAAACTGACTCTAAATCCTAAGAAAAATGATGTTTTTGGTGTGCAGGATTGAAGATAAATAAAAGGTTCAGAAAATGGTATCTCTTTCCCATAATGTTTGGCCTAGAATTTGTGCACTCAGTTTTCTCATAGCTACTTCTGCAAAAACAAGGGTACTTGCTCATTACTACAACATAGCAGGCTAAATTCACTCCAAAAATCAATTCTTGCTTCTCTTCCATTAAGACAATAGGTTTGATAGCCAGCAATGGGCAAGGTGCTGTGGGGGGTACAGAGATTAAGCAGACACAGGTACCCATCCTCAAGGAGCTCACAAAGCATTGCCCACTGAATGAGTAATTATGGAGAATCTACTACATGTAACTTCTCCACCTGGCTAGCTGTGCTTTTCAAGCACAACCAAGCACATGGGAAAAAACAGCTGATAATATTTTTAAAGAACATACAAAGAACCTATTCATTCATTCATTCAACGCATTTTTATTGAAAACCTAATACGCACCAGACATTGCTCTACGCCCTGGGGAGCAGTGAACAAAACAATGTTCCTGCCCTTGTGGAGCTTATACCCAATGGAGGAGACAGACAATAAATAAACACACCCATGAGAGATGCATATTATATGCATATAATATACATTTATAATGAGAAGAGTATAATATAGTGAACTCTGAACCCCAACTATGTTGGTTTAAATCCCACCTCTGTTCAATTACTGGCTGTAGAACCTCACAGAAGTTATTTAACACCTGGTATCTGTTTTCTCATCTTTAAAATGGGCATAATAACGATAATACCTAATTCACAGTGTTTCTGTTAAGATTAGTTATGTCAATATATATAAAGTGTTTAGAATGGTGCCTGGCATGTAGTACTATATATGTATGTATTCCCTACTTATCATGTAGAGATAGAATTAAACATTTAAAATAAAGTCATAGATACCATACTAATGTAAGGTGTTAATAATAGGGAAAACTGGATGTAAGGTACATGGGAACGCTCTATACTACCTTCCTAATAATTCTGTAAATCTTGAACTGTTGCAAAAAATAAAGTTTATTTTAAAAAATAAATAAAATAAAGATATAGAGATGACAAGGGGTGCTATTTCAGACTGGCTGGGCAGGGAAAGCCTCTCTGAGGAGGGAGGCTTTGAACTGAGACCTAAGGAAAGGCTGGGAGTCATGTTAACAACCAGGAAAAGCACGGTAGGTGGGGGAACAGTGAGTGCAAAGGCCCTGGGGTAAGAACATGCTGTGGGTGACAAGGACAGAGATACACTAAGAATGGCTGGAGCAGAGCAAGGGAGACGCAGAATGGCAGGAAATGAAGTTGGTGAGGTGGTCATGAGCCTATTTATATCAGGTCTTAGAGGTCAAGAGTATCAAAAAGTCACTGGAGGGTTTTGAGCAAGGGAGTGACAAAATTTACGTTTTAAAATCTGCTGTGTGGAAAATAGACTGGAGGTGAGGAAGAGTAGAAGCAGAGAGACTTCTTCGGTGTTTTGGTCACCTAGTGCTATGTAACAGACCCACCCAGTATCTAGTGGCTGAAAGCAACCACCATTTATTGTCTCTCACAATTCGGTGGGTTGATCAGGTTCGGCTCCTTGTGCTATCATCTGGGGGCACGACTGATCTGAAACATCACAATGCTCACGGAGCCTGGTGCCTCAGTGGGAACAGCTGAAAGCTATGCTCAGCCGGGACACTGAGATGGCTGGAACTCTCTCTCACTCCACGAGGTTTTAGGGCTTCTCCTTCTCCACATGATCTCACCATGTGTCTCTTCACTTAGTCTCTCTTACACGTGGCTCAGGGCTCCCAGAAGTGCAAAAGCCTTCTTGAGGCTTAGGCCAGAAATACACAGCATCACGTCCTCCACAGTTTATTGTTTAAAATGAGTCTCCAGGCCAGCCCAGATTCCGTGTGGTAGGGCCACATCAGGGCATAACTACCAGGAGGCCGGGCCATTGGGCACAATCTTTGGAGATGAGCACTCAGGACACTATTGCAGCATTCTGGATGAGAGATAAGGAAAACTTAGATCGGGAAAACAGCAGTGGAGGAGGTAAGAAGTGGTTGAGAGGTTGGAATATATTTTGAAGGTAGAATCAGTAAGATTTGCTGATGGATTAGATGTAGGGAATGAGAGAAAGAAAGGAGTCAAGGATAAGGCCACGGGTTTGATCTGAGGCTCTGAATGCATGGTGGATTCAATCAGGCAGCAAAGTGTCACCAACAGCAGTGGACTTGGAGACTTGGAATCAAATCCTGCCTTTTTTGTTTTTCACCATATTGTCGGTAACTCAGACTCTCTGGGATTCTACTTATTGATCTCTAAGATTAAGATAATAACACCTGCTAACCCTATCTTGGAAGGGCATCATAGGATCAAATACAATCTTACAGCTAAAAGCCACTGTCTTGAGTTTGCTATATATGCGGGGTCCATAGGAAAACCATCCACCTTGAAATCATGAAACTGGTTCCAGTCCCAGGTCCATCTCACTCTTGCTGAAAGAACTTGGGCAAGTCATTTAACCTTGCTTTTGACTGCTTCTTCATCTATAAAATCAGGTCAAAGTATCCACGCTACCTACACCAACACATTTTTGTGAAAATAATCAAAAGAACACGGAAAGCATTTTTGAAAAGGCATAAAACAACAAATGAAAGGTACTATTATCGCATCACTAATTATAGATCAAATATCTAGGCTTGCAACAAAACAATACAAAACAAAACAGGATGGAGTCTACAAAAATCACCCTTTCTCATGTGACACAGGGGTTTCCAGCTTGGCTTAAGGAATAGCCAGGGGAGAATACCATTCGGAGTCGCTGTGAAACACACGCCCATAATTGCAAGTCAATCATATGCATGGCATGAGGATTGGTGAGTTATTCATAATAATGGAATACAGATAACAAACTTATATTTGTAGCACTTTGATTCTGAGGGAAATTGTTTTGTTGCTTGATTTTTTAATGCACTAGAAAACTAAGGGGTGGAAACAGCAGGTCACATCACATCACAGAAGCAGAGAAAGAGAAAGAGCTGAGGAAAGAAAGACCTGGACAAACATCTCTCTTCCAAGGTGGGTGTATGACATCTGGGGTCAGGCCAGATTCTGGAACCCAGAGCAAGGATGGCATGACAAGGACTCCAATGTCCCCAGTGGCCACAGAGAGCTTTCTAGTTTAAGGTCTCATTTGAAGGAAACCCACACACTAAGTAGCCTGGTATTCAACTCTGCAGAAGAATAGAAGACTGAGTCAATGCTGCAAGGAGGTGAACTTGGGTTCTGAGGGAGTCGGGAGCAGACGTTTTAAATACTAAACCATCCCCATCGGGCAGGGAAGCACATATATACGGAAGGACATGGAAAGTAGTCATTGCCTTTTAAAAGAGTGTTTCTGTTTTCATAATCTTTAGGGCTGTAGTCAAGTGTTGAACGATAATAAGAGAAAGTCTGGGGAAAAAAAAAACACACCCAAATCACAGGCATACACAATAAAAATGCTATTATAGACTTTTGTGAATATAAATAGTTTTTAAAATGAGGCTGCTAAGACTGGCATCTTAGATACTACCTAGAAAAGAGTCATATTTATATACTCCAACAGTTGCACCAGTCATCAGTCTCGGCTTTCTACCACAAAATGGGCTGGGTAATTTTTTTGGAATGACTATCAAAGCAGACCGGTTGTGGGGCAAAGAAGCGAAATATGGATCCAAGTGGAGGGAGCACAAAGGGCAGAGAAAAGCCACTTGATGCTCGACAGGAGAAAATTGAAGAGGACAAAGGAATAGGAAGCATGAAAAGGAATAAGGACTGGTTTGTTCGGAATCACATTAAACAATGCATCCTCAATTGTAGCTAAGCACAGGCTTCCCTTGGTGATT
Organism: Choloepus didactylus; assembly: GCF_015220235.1. NCBI lineage: Eukaryota > Metazoa > Chordata > Mammalia > Pilosa > Megalonychidae > Choloepus > Choloepus didactylus. The sequence continues at coordinate 112,501,799 of NC_051310.1, read as the reverse complement.
TTGTCTTTGCATTCAGCAGCAATCCCAAATGGTTGGGTGCCAATTTCTTTGCTTTCCCCCATTCTGGTGAAAGCATTGAAGGCATTGCATTAATTAATAAGTATTCAACAGAAACCTAACAATGTCAGTACTGGTATTTCCTTGAATGGAGTTATATTCACTTCATACACACATGAGCTCATACATTCCAAAGGGGCCTAGTTGAAAATGGGGGGCATGTTGGAACCCCACTGTAGAGTTCAAACCTCAAAGTGAGTAAAGTAGGTAGGAGGAAGGACATTCTGATAGTAGGGAGTGGTGAACACTGGAATGTATGGTTAAAAGAGCTTGTTAAAAAAAAAAAAAATAGAGCTCGAATCTGCTTCCCAGAGTATGGGGTCTACCTAAAGGTAGACATATGGGCTAGAATAATCTCTGCAAGTCTTTCAAATTGTTTAGGTACAAAGCACTTACTTGGCCAGGCAAGGCTGTGTGGTAGAGAGTCCGTGGGACCCGAGACTACAGAGGAGGTGTGGGGGGAGTTGGAGGTCTGCAAAGTCAGTTTCAGGGTCCACGATATGTCCTAAGGGTCCTGAGTCCTAAGGGTAATGAGTTAAGAGATGAAGACATGCAAGTGGAAACCACCCAGCAAGCAGCTGAGAATGTGGGACCAGAACTGGATCATTTCCATCTAATGCCCTGTCAGTGCCTCAAACTCAGCAGGATTCAAGTCAGTCTGCTCTGCTTGCCACCCCCAGGGAGCCCCCCTCCACACTTGGCTCTTTTAGCCAAGGCTCTACCATTGTCCCAGTTACCTGGTCCTTGCTATTGCTCTTCCTCCTCCACCTCATTGCCACCAAGTACTTCAAGTCAAGCCCCCCTGGCCTGTCCAAGTTTATAGCCAATTTCCCCTCTACAGGAGCTTCCCCACTAATTTCCCTAATGCTCTCATCTTCTTCCTCCAAACCATCCTGACATCACCTCCTGATTGATCTTCTAATACACTACTTGGATCATACTACTCCCCAGCACAAAAACTTTCCAACATCCCCCACTGCTGTAGGGACAAAGCCCAGAATTTGGTATCTTCAGGACCCTCCACAATCCTGCCAACCTTAAACTTTCTGACCTAATCCTCTATCACCAAAGCCACCTTCCATTTTTCCCATTGCCACATGTCTGCTGGTGTTTCACCTCCTGCTCTACTTAAACTCACCTCAGCTGCCACTTCCACCACTTGGCCTCCACTGGCCTGAAATGATGTTTCTCTTCCCTGAAGCAAGGATAATAACACTTAAGAGTCTCTGTATTCACTATGTGCTACCTATGACATATCATCTATCGTACATGTAACACTGTACTATTATTTAATGTTTTGTCTCCTTGTGTCTCAATTTTCTGACTAGTTTGGTCTGCAAGCACTGTCCCCCTCTTAATTTTTTTTTGTGCCCTAACCTAGTACCCTGAACAGAGTAGACATTCACAAATGTTTATTAATTTAGGGGGAGGAAATCTTAAGAACATTCCTTTCCACAGAGGAGACTGTTGAGGCGACACTCCCTGCCACCCAAGGCAAGCTTCCCACCTCCTCTGACCTCCACGGCTCAACCCAAATAAAAAATTCAAGAGCTTACTGAGAACACCTGCCGTAAGTCAACACAGATCCCAGTGAGGAAATTCTAGAAAGATTCCCAGTTCAGACCCAATAATAATGAAGCTAATTTTCACTCATGGCAATGATCCCCACACTTGGGGTTAGGAGGACAGGTTCAGGCACAAGTGGAGTAAAAGTACATCCATGCCCCACAAGTGCATACATGCCTGCCCACACACAGGCAGACATAATCATCCTCAGCAGAATTTTGAAACTTCATTCCCAAATAGCCTGTGGAATTGAATTTCTGATATCTGAGTGCATATATGGATATGTATTTTCCATTACTTACTTAGACTATAAACTATTACTGTAGAGGAGTCACCAATTTATGAACAGGTTGTATACTTCAAGCTCATATGTTGGCTATTTGGAACTTAGAATGCATGTTTCCCTGGAAGCAAGTGTTCTTGAGTCTTCCAGCCAACCCTCTCAAGCCCATTTAACCCATAACGCACTGCAATATTTTGCCACAAATCTACTTGCATTCTCTCCATCAGAGAGTTGCAAAGTCAAATGCCTATAGGGGCCAAGCAGACAATGCAAATGAGGAGGTTAGGTCAGCTAACAGGGACTGACAGAGACTATACCACTCATGCCCCACCTAATGGGCACAGCACCTAGTTGGCACAGCTCCAGCTCCAGCTACGTTGAGAGAGTGCGGGTCCAATGCAGCACAGCAAGGAAGCCAAAATCCAAAATTGTATTTTGAAATAGCTGCTAACTAATTTGAAAAAAATTTAAACACTGTGCAGATGAAGGAAGACACATCAGTGGGCTGAAATTGGCCCATGTTTGCAACCTCCGCTCAGTAGTGTTGCTTCTTTGGGAAAAAGCATTTTAGTTTCTATGAGTCAACACCAGGAAAGTATTTCCTTTCTTCCGGGGGAAGAAGGTGGCTCCTCCTGAGTAATAGTCTGTTAGGGCTCTACCTTGGCATGAAAGAAGGCTAATGCCTCTTTCTGTCTGAGAACCCAAGGCTGATGAAGGGCCCTAAAACTAGGCCCCCACTTAACCCTACCACTGAACTTGAGGACATGACCTCTCCACCACTTTCAGATGTGTTAGACTCATTTGTTAATATTTAGGATGTGTGAGTTAGGACCTGCCTATGTTCTGCTTTTGTTGTGATGGTTGTTATTGCTCTTTTGTTTTTGTTTTGTTTTGTTTCTCTAATTATGTTATTTGGGTTCACTAAAGAAAATTTGGAAAAATTTCCCTCCTAGAAGCGATCACTGTTAATAATTATTTATTTTTTCAGTCTTTTCCTTTTCGAATTTTTTGCATTAAACAAGTTATGAAGATATGGTCAATGTAACTAATTCAAACAGGACAGAATTATGTAAAGTAAAAAGAGGTGAAAGTTCCTCTACATGTCACACAAAACCCACTATACTTCCCATGAATATCAAGTTTCTAGACCTTTTCCTATGCACTTATATATGCACACATACATAAACATGTACATACACATTTGTATACAGTTTGTTTTTTTAATAAATGGGATCATAGTATTCTGCTACTTATTCTTTTTTAAAATCAATATTTAGGGGTGATATTTTCATTTTTACATAAAGGCCTGCCATATTCTTCTCATTGACTGCAGAAATTCTATGAACATAGACTACATCGTTGTTTTCATTGATTCTAAACTTATCCAAGTAACCATATTACAATGATAAATCAAAGTTGACTCTCCTCACTTGGCTACAATTGAAGTTATTCCCCCTGTTTTCAATTTACATATTAATGTGTGTGTGTGGTTGTCATTAGTTCTGTTCACCAAATATTTCTGGTTCTCTGCCTTCTGCCCTTTTGGAATCGAGTGTGACCAAGTGACTTGTTTTCAATGTTGATATGTGAGCACAACTGACGTGTCATTTCCAACTAGAAGCTTTAAAAGCCAGTGCACAACTTGCTTCATTCTCTTTCCCCTGCCAAGCAATTGCAGAAGCACTGAATTGGAGCCTCCATCAGCCTGGGTCTCTTGTAAGGATGATACAGAGCCCAGGGACATGCAGCACAAGCTAGAAATAAACCTTTGTTGTTTTAAGCCTCTGATATTTGAGTGTTCTTTGTTACTGCAGTTTAACTCAGCCTACCAGAAGTGAGTGTAATCTTCATATCCTTCTAAAACTGAAGAAAGCTTAAGATAAGTACCTTGAAAATGAAAAGTATGGCTAATTATAGTCCACTCTATATATATCAACAATATTATTAATAAGACACCCTTACTTTCTATTTAGTCATCTATCCTTTCTACATTTTCACTAAGATGATGAACTTAAGGCCAACAGATATAAAATACTTTCAATACCACGAGTATCACACTAGCCATACAAAAATAAATGTCGGATGGATATGTGGGTCCATAGCATTGTTTTTAAGTCTGCAAACGCCACTCTGCTTGGCATCTATTAATGAGGCAACGGGTTTGGGGATGTTTCTATAGTTTATGTACATCTGAAATAACAGTTCTCTTGGACTCAAAGAGCACCCCTTCTCTCTTGCTTCTGGATAGGGGGATTGGCAGGTGCTGTTAGCTTTGGGAGGGAGAAAGTACTTTCCTCTGATCAACTGTGATGCCTCAAACTGATTAAAGGACATTGTTTATAGAACTGGAAGGGGATCAAATCCCTTTAGTTCTCCAAGTCAGAAAAGATAAGACCTTGAAGGCTAACACGGTAAACTTAACAAGAACCTAACAGCTTCAATGAAAGATAGCTATGATCTAAGCCTTTTCTCTCCTGGGCAGAAGAATATTTTTTAATGATATCTCTTAAAATGTCATATTTAATACAAAAATAAATGAAAAGAAAAACTTCGTATTTTCCCCCATGAAATCACTGCAATCAGAGAAGTTTCCTTAATTATGTGGGGGCTCTGACCCCATCACAATTCTACATGGAAGACGGGCAGCAAATACCAGCTGCCTCCCACTCCCCCGAGTTGGATCACAGCAGCCAGCCATGCGATGAAGGTCTACAATGAAGATGACATTTTAAATTTAAAATTCAAATCTTCAAAAAATGCTGGAGCCTCCTATTACCTGTCACAGTGGGTTTTTAAAAGAGGAGCCTAATCTGGAGGATACAACATCTCTGCTCTTAAGTAAGAGCTGAGGAATGAAAAAGGAGAGTGCTCTTTCCCACAAGACATCCTCACCACCCCCCCCCACCAGACCCATTGCTGTCTCCGGGTTGATCCTGTATTAGCAAAAGGGGCTGTACTGTATGCAGTGGTTCCCAAGCAGATTCTGGGCACAGAGTAGACTACTTAAGATGAGCAGAAGGCAAGTATGTATTTGTGGATTTTACTCTCCCTCAGTTTGAACTAACCAAAGCACCTTTGTATAGTCTGGATTACTGGCCAGGTTCTCCCATTTGTTTTTTAAGAAATTATTTATGCTGCTTTCAAATACTTAACAAACACCATAGTTTTAAATATAAATTATTGAACCCAAATGCTTATTATAAATCACTGTGGTAGGCAGAATTCTGATTCCAAGATTTCTGTGCCCCAGTGTGTAACACATACTTTCTCCCAGATATTCAGTCAAACAAACATTAATCGAGAAGCTGCTGTGAAGGGATTTTGCAGATGTAATTAAGGTCCCAAATCATGGTGCTTTAAGACAGAGAGATAATCCTCAGTGGGCCTGGATTTATCAGACGAACCCTAATGGGACTGGGTTCTTCCTGGAGAAAGAGAATCAAACTGTGAGTTATATCATTACAAGACATAAGACGGAATTCACTTTTCCAAATTCAAACACATGCAGTAACAAAACAGTAAAATAAACAGGAAAGCTCCACATAATACATTCATCCAATGAAATAATCATACTGACTGGTATTCCACTGATAAGAATAATCCTACAAAATGGATGAAAGCTTAATTTCATCCAATAACATCAATACAGAAAATCAAATGACAAATTGAATGTTTATATTTTTAAATTATAAACAGCTATTCACATAACTGAATTTTCTTGTAGTCCTCTTCAAGATTTAAAGGATTTTCTTTTTCTTTTCTGTATTCACCAATGAAGTTTAGTTTCTAATTAATTGTGGAGCATCTGGACCTCTGAGCTGCACTGATAAAAGTATTGTTAAAATACTAAGGGTTTGGGGCTTTTTGGTCTCAGGTAATTGGATACATTTTAACCGCAGTACTGAAAGAGGAAGTTAGCTATTCACCGAGGATTTTAGAGGAGGCGTGCAGGGGAAAAAGAAAAAAAAAAAAAATCAATGAAACAGCACCCCTTAATGGTAGAAGGACAAAATTATCAGTATGGTAAAAGTACAGTAAAGTGTTGCTGGGATATATAATTGGTAAGCACAAAGTAATTTTCTTTTTAAAAAATTTGAAAGAGTTAAGCAGAACAGTTTAAAGTAAACATTGCAAAGTGGATTATGGGATTCACAGGGTGTTTAGAATGCCAAAAGGGAGCCATTGTATCTGCTGGGAAAAGTGAAAATCAGGATTAACAGACTTTAACATACAAGAAATTAAATTATCCTTAATATGAGTAGCAGAGTAATCTCAGCGGCTGTTTGTCCTCCAGTGACTCTTCCACTGAGAGCATGAATAAAAGCAAGCAGATTCTTTAGATAAATTGGGTAATTTTAGATATTTACATGGTCCTTTACAATCATTGACTCATTAATACCGATACCCAGCAAAGTCTGTCCAGCTAGCCATATTTTATGGTTGGAATCACTAAGGCTCAGGGAAGTTAGGCAAGTGGTATGGTCAATACTTGAATATCATTATTTTCAAATCCCTAAAGCTTATAACTGTGTTCATCCATGGCTCACTGTATAAAATGTACCTTCTTCTATAACTCTCACCATTTACTAGCTGGAAGGTGGCAGAGCAAAGTTATTACCCATGGGTTCTGTAGCCGAACTGCTTGGGTTCAAAGTTTGGCTTTGCCATACATTGACTATGTGTGTGGCCTTTGGCAATTATGGTACTTTACTCTTTCTCTACTTTAGTTTCCTCACCTGTAAAATGTGTTTGGCAATCGTATCAGAGTCAACATTATTTTGAGGACTACATAAGAAAATACAGGAAAACTACTTAGGAAAGTGCTTAGTACCCAGTGACAGCTTGAGAAATGTTAGCTGTAATTATCTGATACTGAACAGATTGAGAAGTTCTTCAAAAAGTTGCAAACCTTAGGTTATACTCAAAGACTTCCAGGATGCATACTGGCTATAAACAATGGTAAATTACTTGGGAAGAGTAGACTTTAGATGGAAACAGAACTTACACATTTTTATATGGCATACTTCAGTGTAGTTTGAATGTGTTGCAACAAGCATGTTGTACTATTGTAATTTTAAATAATTACAGAGAACATATCAAAGCTTGCCATTCAATGATTCACTGATCCATTCTAGCCCTTGAAGCTCAAATTCGGGAATTTCTTTTGTACGTATAACCTCCCTGTTCTCTTAGCCCTTTGCAAAGATGCCCCACCCTCCCTAGGCTAATCTTTTGTTGAAACCTGATTAGAATCCAGAAGCTGCTGATGTCTGCACTCCTGGAGCATATCTGTAAGAAGGTCAGCAAATGCTACAAACTCCTCTGCAGTGTAAACACATTGGTGCTCAGCCAGAAGAAGATTGGAGTCATGCACCAGGAAAACTGACCTCAGTCAGAGATTTCCATTAGCAACAGAGTGCTGAAAGCTGTCACCACGTCCTGCTATCTGGGCATCAGCCTGTCCATCTGCACTTAGATTGAAGAGAAGCAAACTGCAAAGTATCCTTTGCAGTGCTCAGGCCCAGTGTGGCACTGCCATGGCACTGTAGCCCAGACCAAACCAGAGCACTGCAGAATGCTGATGGCCTCCTCCCTCCTGTACAATTTAGAACCACTGTAGAAATCCTTGAACAGCTTCATCAGGATGTTTAATATCTAGTGAGGGTTTTAAAAGCAAATAGCCATGCAACTCTTGGGCAAGTTACTTAATCTTCTTTGTAAAGTGGGGATGTATTAGGCATGGTAATGCAAGCTGCTGTAATAGAAGTTTATTTCTGCCTTGTGAAAGAGTCCACTGAAGATGCTCCTGGGTGAGGGAGGCAGGGTTTTGCTCCATACAGTCCTTCAGGAACCCAAGCCAATGGAGCTGTTGCCATCTTCAGGGCTGGCTTCCAAGATCCCCTGGGTATTGGCATCCAGCCAGCGGAAAAGGAAGGAGGAGCACACATGTGGGAGGATTTTATGGGTCAGGCCTGGAAATGGTGCCACTACATTCTGCTGGCTAGAACTCAGTCACATGGCCACACCTGTCTGCAACGAGGCTGGGATCTATGGTTCATTTGTGTGCCTGTCGAAAAAGAGAACATGGATTTGATGAACACAGAGCCAGTCTCTGTTACAGGAAATCACACATTTACCTTGAACAATTGTCATAAGGATCAGAAATGATGCATGTAAAAAGGTGAGCAGTAAAATGCCCACACAGAGACTAAATAGTGGGCTGAACTAGATAGTCACAGATAGCTAGGGTAGGAGGACAGCAGAGCATTCTCATTTAGTGCCAAGAGGTTTAAATTGGGGAGCTCAGGTAATCCCTCATACTGTAAACCAAAAGCTTTCAGCTCTCTGCATTCAGGCCACAAGTAGGAATGCACTTCCTGCCCCACCCCACTCCCACTGATAGGTGGATAGTCATGTGACTAATTCTGGCCAATAAATGGAAGTGACATAAATCACTTCTGGTCTGATTCTTAATTGCTGGTGTGACATTCTCTAGAGGGCTTTTTCCCTTCTGCCAATGACAGTAAACAATATTCCAGAGAGGACCAACTCCATCGGCCAGGATCCTGAAGAAAGAAAAACAACAACTCAGAGCAGACATGACAAACATGTTGTTGTTTTAAGACACTGAGACTTGTGGAGTTGTATGTTACTGCAGCATTACCTAGCTTATCCTGACTAATGTCGGCACTTTTTCCAGGTAAGAGGCAGCACATGGCCTGTGAGGTAAACAAAGTAACCAAAAGGGTACTCTTGTCCATTTTAGATCATTAGTTCCAAGAACTAAGGGGTCATGCTTTTAAGAACATAATTTATACATTATTGCCACAATACAAGTAAAGGAAGTACTTGATGAGCTTATTTAAAATACCGAAAAAATCAACTTTAAAAGAGCCCCGTATACACTATCTTCCTTAAAAGATTATTTGTCCCAATTTGGAGAAAGTTTATAGCTACAAAGTACAAAAGAGGGATGATAAGGACATATTACTATCTAATAAACTTTCCCCACCCTCTCTGATAAAATCAGAAGTAGAAGAAAAGTGAAAATAGGAGAGCCTTAGAGGGAACTGTAGACAACTGTCTAAAGCATTTTTATGCAGAGGACAAATTTGGCTACTTGCCTGTCTTCCGGGATCTCTAAAAATGACCCCCTGGATTAGGGAGGGCCTCCTGCACTGTTGGTTGCCTTGTCAGTTGCCTTAGGGACTCTCCTTGTGCTGTGGCTGGTGGACCAGCACTATGCTGTTTTCCTAATTAGTGCAATTCCATGTAATCCATCTCTGATCTCATTCATAACATCCCACACTGCAAGATAACTTGACATAGAAATATGATGAGGGGCCATGACTCATTCTAACATGTTCCCCTAGAGTGAAATAAGTGAGCCAGGAGGGCACCCCAGTTCTGCTCACTTTAGCATCATAGGAAGCTCTGATGTAGCCGACTGGCTGGTTGAACTGCCTTAACTAGAGCTCACCAAGAAGACTATAAACTCCTTAGATACAGAAGCTGTATTTTATTCATCTGTGAAAAACACAGTAATTAAGTAAGAGCCTGCTTTGAATTCAGTCAGATTCTGGTTTGAAAATTGATTCTACCACTTAATAACTGGGCAACCCTGGCCATTTAACCTCCCTAATCCTGCGTCCTAGTCCATAAAATGGGGATAATGCCCAACTCCTTTGACTTGTGGAAATTAATGTGACACTTGTATGTAAAGCTGTTAGTATAACCCAAAAGTCTTTGTTCAATTCTCGTAAGAACAGTGGGTTCTATCCAGCCAAGGCTGTGTGATCTCAGAACAGACTGTGCAAAAGCTCTCTATCAAGGGTTACCAAATTTTAAATTGTGATTGTGTCAGTGGTAGTTTAAAAGATCATTTCTTTGCCAGAGGCTGCAAATGCTGTAAGAGTTGGGGTTGAATAGATAGTATTTACCTCAAGGGATGGGACTGGTTTCCACTTCATCTGCATTGTTTTAATTTTTATATTTATTAAAAATACATGGTATTTAAAATAAATACAGCCTTTTTTTAAAAAAGAAAAAAATGTTGACTTGGCAGAATTGCTAGCTTATTTGCTGAATCTTTTAGCTTTTAGGCATAGCAAGCGCATTGAACAGAAAATGCCAATAATTACTCCAGGTTAACAGAGCAGCCCCATTCCCACATGACCTTTAGGGTAGAAACGAGGTATAATAATCCTTTATATCCGCACCAAATCGTTTTTCACATAAATTTAAACCAACCTCCACATTATCCTTATCTCCAGTGAAGTCTTTTGGGTGGATGGTTTCCTCCCTTCCCTGCCCCCAGGTAATTGGGGGGTGGGGGGAAATTGAGGCGGGGTGGGTAGGGTTGGCCCGGGCCGGGGCGGTTCGGGCCGTTTCGGAGTCCGAAGAGCTCAAGCAGCTGCGGGTTGGGCCGAGCCAGGAGCCCCACGCGGACCAGGCAGGCCCCAGCGCGGAAGGCCGAGGGGGCGGGTCCGAAGCCGCGGCCTCGCCTGCGTCGCGCGGCGCCCGCGGCTTCCCGGCGCTCGGGGCGGCCTCCTGGGGCCCTGAGCTCTGCCAGGCCGAGCGCCGCCATCATGCTGCAGAAGCGGGAGAAGGTGCTGCTCCTGAGGACGTTCCAGGGCCGGACGCTGCGGATCGTGCGGGAGCATTACCTGCGGCCCAGCGTGCCTTGCAACAGCCCGCTCTGCCCGCAGCCCGCAGCCTGCTGCAACGGTCAGGGGCGGGAGTCCGTAGCGAGGGTGGACGGGGCCGGGCGGGAGCGAGAGCGGCCGGGGCCGGAGGGCTGCGAGGGCGGCGGCGATGAGGCGGAGCGCGAGGCCGCTGGGGCCCGAGTCAGATGTCCTGGAGCCTCCGTCCGCTCGCCCCGAGGCATCACCTCCAGCCCCGCTGCGGGTCGGGAGCGAGAGTTGGGCGGGTTTAAAGCCGCAGAGACGGCCCTGGCACGCTCCTTCTGGGGCTCTAGGCATGGGACTCTCCGCCTGCTCCTCGTAAAATGGAGGGGCCAAGAGACAGGAACCCTCACAGCCGAGAGGCCGGGTGATTTGGCTGTTCGGAGAGGCCTTTGGGCGCAAGAACCTGCCTCTTCATTCGTGTGTGTGAAATGGGGAGGTCCTGAGCTCTTAGCCCTCCCTCCTGGATCACTTACTTCACTCTAGGGGAACATGAAAACTGTGACCGCGGAGAACTCCTGCTGCTCATTTAGCATTCTTTGCCTTGCTATCTGCAAATTTCCTGTCCTGCTAGTGCTGATTCCTCTGACGTTTATCCAGCGGAGTTCCCTTTTCAGTGTAGATTTGTGAATTACTTGGGCCATCGTTGTACAGGAAGGTCATGGGAAAGTCGGATTTGGACCGCCGTGTGCTAGACCTGCCCCACCTAGTTTATTGGGCTGCTAGGATGGCTGAATTAATGATGAACGCGAAGGGTTCTCTTTCCTCCGGTGGAAGATGAGTGTGTTGGTCCATTTCAGTTGTTTGGAGGTTAAAGTGGACGTTTCAGTAACTGGTTGGCTATCCATTTCCCTGAGACATGGGCTGAGCAGAAACACCAACACAAGAGCTCACTGCTGCCGCTAAACCTCTTCTCTGGTCGGTTGGGCCTTTCTGACCCTTGAAGACTTTTGAGCTTGTTCCGAAGGTTGAAGTAGAAGCCACTTGAAATTGCCCCAGTTAAATATGGACATATGTCAATGATGAGTTAACGCAAATATTCAGATTGTGGTGAAAATTTGCTTGTTTAAAAAAAAATCAGTCATCCTTTTTTCTGCGGAACTGGCTTCACCATAAACCATGTAGAGTATTTATCACACCTTCAGAAAAATGAAGGTGCTGAATTTACCTGAACTTTGGACCTCTACCAAAGTAGATTTGTCTTGTCTTTTAAAAACTTCATGGTGTAGTTAAGGTTGGAAGTTATTTTGTACACCAGGGCCCCATGACATTGAAATAGTAACAACCAGATTTGAAAATACTGTCTAATCTCTTAACTTTTGAATTATGTTTCAGATGGGAAACTCTTGTCTAGTGATGTGACTCACTATGTGATCCCAGATTGGAAAATTGTTCAAGATTGCCTGGAGATCCTTGAGTTTCCTGATTTGAAGGGAATTATTTTCATGCAAACGGCTTGTCAAGCTGTGCAGCATCAAAGAGGTCGGAGGTATCTGTTTTGCATTATTTATTTATTTATGGTAGGGATTCACCTCCCCCTCTGCTCCCACCCCCATAGAAAAGGTCCCTTGTTGGGGGGGAGGGAAGGGATTCATTATTTTGTCAGAAAGGATTTTTTGAACTAATTTGATATTCTCTTTGCTAGTGAAGTATGTGGCAATATTATTTTATGTCTCTGCTTCAACACCTGGCCCAAAGATTAAATGTGGATCAATAAACTGCAGTGTCCCGAGTATGTGGGTATTTAAGATTCTAGTGTGAACTTGGCTTTTGGTGTACATTTTTACAGTAGCAGGGTTGTTGGTTATGTTTTGTTGATAACATTTATTATTTAATCTTGTTATTTATAGCGATATTGTTTCAGAAGCTTACATTTTTTTTCCTGGGAAAAAGAGAGTGCTTTAAAAATTTTAGACTCCTTTATTGTGGATACAAATTATACTTGTAATAATTTATTCAATGAAACCAGAAATAACTTGTTTTATTTTTAGATTGCTAGAGCAACTACCAATCATAGTAATTGTCTTTGCTAAACAAAGGATTTCTGATTTAAACCAATCTAAAATACTTGCCTTGTATCTAAATGAAGAATAATTGTCCACCTTTTAAAAAAATACCCTAAAAAATGGTTGTGCTTCATTTAACATTGGGAAAAGGTTTATGACTTTAACTTGGAGGCTGTATGGAAACAGCATATTAGAATTATATACCTATCCAACCTCTTAACTCCCCAAGTTATTTAAAAAGCAGAAACCATGTGTTTATTCTTTTTCAAATGTTATGGTTGCTTCAAACCTTGGTAGTAAAAGATGAAATGTTTTTATTTGTATATGAAAATGATAAATTGTCTTTATTATATCCTCAGTTCAAAAAAATGTGCATTAACTAGGTTGGGTGCAGGTTTTTCAGATAGAATATTTAAAAATGAGCTTGAAGTTGATTTTGTTCAGACACCAAGATACAGAATTTTATACACATCCAAGTTTAAATGCTGCTCCAGGTGCCATATTTCATTTTCTGCTACTAAAATCAATTTGTTGTTATCATTTGGATTGCTAACACAGTGCTGAGCCTTTTCAACTTCTGTTTTCTAAAATATTTTTAATATTAAGGATTGTTTTAAAAACCAATTCTTGGGACATTCAAAGGCAAAGAGTTGGAATTTAAATGTCTTTTCTCCTGAACGTTTCAAAAATAGTTAAGTCAATGAAAAACTATTGGTTTTCAAGTGCTTTACCATGTCTCTGAATATACTAAATGTGAAAACAAAAGATTGAGGACTTATGAAACAGGCCCTTATGATGCACCCTGATTTTTCCATTTGATAAGCGCTTTTTGAGCTCCTAGTTGCAGGTCTCAGGAAGTACAAGAGAAGTCTTAGTCCCTTGCTCAACAGAACTGTTGTCAGGTTGGGGTTAGATAAAAAAAAGCAAGAAGATAATTATAAAGCACCTTTGCCACATGAAGGATAATATAATATGCACTGTACAAAATCCAGAAATAAATATGGAGTGTGGGGTTAAGCCAGAAAGCCTTTTGGGGGAAAAAAGGTTTGAATCTGGTCTCAAAGCTAGGTGTGTTGAACATTGTGATGGTTGGGTTCATGTGTCAACTTGGCTAGGTGGCCTAGCTGTCTGGTCAAGCGGGCACTGGCCTGACAATTCCTATGAGGCTATTTGAGGCTGGTTGGTTTGTCGGATCATCAGTCAATTGACTGCAGCTGACTGATGACTCATCAAGGGGCGCACTTCCACAGTGAGAGAATGCAATTGGCTGGATTTGATCCGGGTGATCAGTTGGAGGCTTATAAGCCGGACGGTTAGAGAACCTTCACTTCTTCTTCAGCTGCTCAGTGAAGCTTTTCCTGGGGAGCTCGTCGAAGTTGCCAGTTCGTTTCCTGAGGAGTTCGCCAAAGTTGTCGGTTCGTTTCCTGAGGAGTTCTTCAAAGTTGCCGGTTCGTTTCCTGAGGAGTTCGTCAAAGTTGTCGGTTCGTTTCCCGAGGAGTTCGTCGGACGTCTTCCTTGGAGTTGACAGCTTGTTGACGGCTCTGCAGAATTTGGACTCGTGCGCTCCCGCAGTTGCGTGAGTCACTTTTACAATTTGATAATAAGAGACATCTCTCATTGATTCTGTTTCCAAGGAGAACCCTAACTAATACAACTTGGTACCGAGAGTGGTTCTTGAGAAACGGAATCTTAAAATGGGCTTTTACAACTTGTTTTCTACTCTGATTAGATTCAGAGGCACTAATGACTCTATTTCCAATAATCAAGAGGGTACTAAGAGTCCATGGCAGGAGTTGGCAAAGGAAATACGCAAAATAGCACCATTTGATTCTCCTAATTGTGCTCTAGTACGAAGCGAGGCTCTGGGTGACAGCGTTTTCGACACTTTCACAGAGTTTTGCAGTATTAAGAAGTATAATGATGTTGGCTGGCTGCTCTTACATACTTTGGATACAGTTGTAAGAGAAAGGGATGAGCTAAAGGCTTCAAATTCAAAACTTGAATGCCGTATGACAGATGTAAAGGGTTCCATCTGTGCCCTGAAAGAAAATCTTATTTCCTGTGCCCGCAGACTGGAGGTTTCTGAAAATCAGACACAGTCTCTTATTGTGCGAGTAGCACATTTACAGCGTAAACTAAAATCTCAACCTCTCAGGGTGTCTGCTGTTAAAGTAAAGGCATTGATTGGAAAAGAATGGGACCCAGAAACTTGGGATGGAGACATATGGATTGATAATAATGACAGTGAGGACATTGGAACCCTGGATTCTGCTGGGTCTTTGTTAGATTTACCTGTAGAGGGCTGTCCTGGGGAAACAGCTTCTCTGCCTCCAGTCTGCCCTGAGGAGCCTGCCACGCAACTCCCACCTAAGGAGATTGACCCTTCAATGCCTGCTAATCTTGTAATCACCTCCCCTGAGGAAGCAGCCCTCACTCTTTTGTCTGGAGAGACTAATCCTGTTTTAAGAGATGAAAATGCAACAGAGTGCCCTGAGGTGAATGGCTTGAGAGATAATTCTAACTCTTTTCATGACCCACCCCCACCACCAGTTTTTGCTTCAAGACCTATAACTAGGCTCAAGTCCCAACAAGCCCCAGAGGGTGAGGTACAAAGTGTGACCCATGAAGAAGTACGCTATACTCCAAAAGAATTGTATGAGTTTTCCAACTTATACAGACAGAAACCAGGGGAATATGTGTGGGAATGGATATTGAGAGTGTGGGATAATGGTGGAAGGAATATAAGGTTGGATCAGGCTGAATTTACTGATATGGGCCCACTAAGCAGAGATTCTGCATTCAATGTTGTAGCTCGAGGGGTTAGAAAGGGTGTTAACAGTTTGTTTGGGTGGCTGGCTGAAACATGGATCAAAAGGTGGCCGGCATTACCAGAAGTTGAAATGCCAGAACTGCCCTGGTATAATGTGGAGGAGGGGATTCAAAGGCTTAAAGAGATTGGAATGTTAGAGTGGATTTATCATGGAAAACCTGCTCACACAGCCCTGGAATGTCCAGAGGACACACCTTTTACCAGGACTGTAAGGAATAAATTTGTGAAACTAGCTCCATCATCCCTGAAGAGCTCTGTAGTCGCCCTTCTCTGTAGGTCAGATATTACTGTAGGAACTGCTGTCACTGAACTGGAATCCTTAAACACAATGGGGATAATCGGGTCCCGAGTCAGCAGAAGCCAAGTAGCTGCAGTTAATCGCCACAGACAAGGTGGACAGGGCTACCATAATGGAAAACAGGCTCAAAGCAGCAATCAAAATAATATGACTCGCAGAGACTTATGGCGTTGGCTAGTGGATCATGGAGTACCAAGTAGTAAAATAGATGGGCAATCGACTAAATTCTTGTTTGAACTATATAAGCAGAAGAATTCTAGGCCACGTGAACAAAAATCTCCCTTGAATTACAAAAACAGAGAGTCACGGCCCCTTAATCAATTCCCAGACTTGAGACAGTTTACAGATCCAGAGCCTCTTGAATGAAGGGAAGGCCGGGTACCCTTGGAGAAGGACCCTGTCACACTGCCAAAAATTTACACTGTTAATCTTCCTCCCAGCCTTCCCCAGGGGGACCTACGGCCTTTTACCAGGGTGACTGTGCATTGGGGAAAAGGAAATGATCAGATATTTCGTAGATTATTAGACACTGGGTCAGAAGTGACATTAATTCCCGGAGACCCAAAACGTCACTCTGGTCCACCAGTCAGAGTTGGGGATGGATGGTCAGATGATTGATGGAGTTTTAGCCCAGGTCCGTCTCACAGTGGGTCCAGTGGGTCCCCGGACCCATTCTGTGGTTATTTCCCCAGTGCCGGAATGCATAATTGGAATAGACATACTCAGCAACTGGCAGAATCCTCACATTGGTTCCCTGACTCCTGGAGTGAGGGCTATTATGGTGGGAAAGGCCAAGTGGAAGCCACTAGAGCTGCCTCTGCCTAGCAAAGTAGTGAACCAGAAGCAATACCGGATTCCTGGAGGGATTGCAGAGATTAATGCCACTCTTAAGGACTTGAAGGATGCAGGGGTGGTGATTCCCACCACATCCCCATTCAACTCTCCTATTTGGCCTGTGCAGAAAACAGATGGGTCTTGGAGGATGACTGTGGATTATCGTAAGCTTAACCAGGTGGTGACTCCAATTGCAGCTGCTGTCCCAGATGTGGTATCATTGCTTGAGCAAATCAACACATCCCCTGGTACCTGGTATGCAGCTATTGATCTGGCAAATGCTTTTTTCTCAATTGCTGTCAGCAAGGACCACCAGAAACAGTTTGCATTTAGCTGGCAAGGCCAGCAGTTTACATTCACCGTGCTACCTCAGGGTTATATCAACTCTCCAGCCCTATGTCATAATATTGTCCGCAGGGATCTTGATCATTTCTCCCTCCCACAAGACATCACACTGGTCCATTATATTGATGATATCATGTTGATTGGACCTAGTGAGCAAGAAGTAGCAACTACTCTAGATTTGTTGGTAAGGTATTTGCGTGGCAGAGGATAGGAGATAAATCCAACAAAAATACAAGGCCCTTCCACCTCAGTAAAATTTCTAGGTGTTCAGTGGTGTGGGGCCTGTCGAGATATTCCTTCTAAGGTGAAGGATAAGCTGCTGCATCTGGCCCCTCCTACAACCAAAAAAGAGGCACAACGTTTAGTTGGCCTTTTTGGGTTTTGGAGACAACATATTCCTCATTTAGGTGTGCTACTCCGGCCCATTTACCGAGTGACTAGAAAAGCTTCTAGTTTTTAGTGGGGACCGGAGCAAGATGAGGCTCTGCAACAGGTCCAGGCTGCTGTGCAAGCTGCTCTGCCGCTTGGACCATATGATCCAGCTGATCCAATGGTGCTGGAAGTGTCAGTGGCAAATAGAGATGCTGTTTGGAGCCTTTGGCAGGCTCCTATAGGAGAATCACAATGCAGGCCCTTAGGATTTTGGAGTAAAGCTTTACCATCTTCTGCAGATAACTACTCTCCATTTGAGAAACAACTGTTGGCCTGCTACTGGGCCTTAGTAGAGACAGAACGCTTAACCATGGGCCACCAAGTTACCATGAGACCTGAGTTACCTATCATGAGCTGGGTGTTATCTGACCCACCAAGCCATAAAGTTAGGCGTGCACAGCAGCACTCCATCATAAAATGGAAATGGTATATACGAGATAGAGCTCGAGCAGGTCCTGAAGGTACAAGTAAGTTACATGAGGAAGTGGCCCAAATGCCCATGGCCCCCACTCCTTCCACCTTACCTTCTCTTGCCCAGCCCACAGCTATGGCATCTTGGGGAGTTCCTTACAGTCAGTTGACTGAGGAAGAGAAGACTCAGGCCTGGTTTACAGATGGTTCTGCACGATATGCAGGTACCACCCGAAAGTGGACAGCTGCAGCACTGCAGCCCCTTTCAGGGATATCCCTGAAGGACAGTGGTGAGGGGAAATCCTCCCAGTGGGCAGAACTTCGAGCAGTGCACCTGGTTGTTCACTTTGCTTGGAAGGAGAACTGGCCAGAGGTGCGTCTGTATACTGATTCCTGGGCTGTTGCTAATGGTTTGGCTGGATGGTCAGGGACTTGGAAGGAACATGATTGGAAGATTGGTGACAAAGAAGTCTGGGGAAGGGGTATGTGGATAGACCTTTCTGAGTGGGCAAACAACATGAAGATATTTGTGTCCCATGTGAATGCTCACCAGAGGGTGACTTCAGCAGAAGAAGGTTTTAATAACCAAGTGGATAAAATGACCCGTTTGGTGGATACCAATCAGCCTCTTTCCCCAGCAACTCCTGTCATTGCCCAATGGGCTCATGAACAAAGTGGTCATGGTGGTAGGGATGGAGGTTATGCATGGGCTCAGCAACATGGCTTCCACTCACCAAGGCTGACCTGGCCACAGCCACTGCTGAGTGTCCAATTTGCCAGCAGCAGAGACCCACACTCAGTTCCCGATATGGCACCATTCCTCGGGGTGATCAGCCTGCTACCTGGTGGCAGGTTGATTACATCGGACCACTTCCATCATGGAAAGGGCAGTGATTTGTTCTTACTGGAATAGACACATACTCCGGATATGGGTTTGCCTTCCCTGCACGACATGCTTCTGCCAAAACTACAATACGTGGACTTACAGAATGCCTCATCCACCATCATGGTATTCCACACAGCATTGCTTCGGACCAAGGAACCCACTTCACAGCAAATGAAGTGAGGGGATGGGCACATGCTCATGGAATTCTGTGGTCTTAACCATGTTTCCCATCATCCAGAAGCAGCTGGGTTGATAGAACGGTGGAATGGCCTATTGAAGACTCAATTATGGCGCCAACTAGGTGGCAATACCTTGCAGGGCTGGGGCAGTGTTCTCCAGGAGGCTGTGTATGCTCTGAATCAGCATCCACTCTATGGTGCTGTTTCTCCCATAGCTAGGATTCATGGGTCCAGGAATCAAGGGGTGGAAACAGGAGTAGCACCACTCACTATCACTCCTAGTGATCCACTAGGGAAATTTTTGCTTCCTGTCCCTGCAGGTTTAAGCTCTGCTGGTCTACAAGTCTTGGTTCCAAAAGGAGGAGTGCTTCCACCAGGAAACACAACAATAATCCCATTGAACTGGAAGTTAAGGCTGCCACCTGGCCACTTTGGGCTTCTTATGCCTCTGAATCAACAGGCAAGTAAGGGGATTACTGTACTGGCTGGGGTGATTGATCCTGACTATCAAGGGGAAATAGCACTGCAACTACACAATGGAAGTAAAGAAGAGTTTTCCTGGAATACAGGAGATTCCCTCGGGCGTCTCTTAGTACTACCATGCCCCGTGATTCAAGTCAATGGAAAACTGCAACAACCCAATCCAGGCAGGACTACCAATGGCCAAGAAACTTCAGGAATGAAGGTTTGGGTCACCCCACCAGGCAAAGAACCACGGCCAGCTGAAGTGCTTGCTGAGGGTAAAGGGAACATGGAATGGGTAGTGGAAGAAGGTCGTGATAAATATGAACTACGGCCATGTGACCAGTTACAGAAATGAGGACTATGATGATATGAATATTTCCTCCTCGTTTTGTGATGATTATGTTGGTATTTGTCTGTGAAGAAAATATTTTTGCTTTCTTCTCTGTCTTATCCCCTTATATGGCATAAGCTGTAACATTCATTTTGAAGATATGGTTTTAGGTGATGTGTACGACTGCCAAGTTGACAAGGGGTGGACTGTGATGGTTGGGTTCATGTGTCAACTTGGCTAGGTGGCCTAGCTGTCTGGTCAAGCGGGCACTGGCCTGACGATTCCTGTGAGGCTATTTGAGGCTGGTTGGTTTGTCGGATCATCAGTCAATTGACTGCAGCTGACTGATGACTCATCAAGGGGCGCGCTTCCACAGTGAGAGAATGCAATTGGCTGGATTTGGTCCGGGTGATCAGTTGGAGGCTTATAAGCCGGACGGTTAGAGAACCTTCACTTCTTCTTCAGCTGCTCAGTGAAGCTTTTCCTGGGGAGCTCGTCGAAGTTGCCAGTTCGTTTCCTGAGGAGTTCGCCAAAGTTGTCGGTTCGTTTCCTGAGGAGTTCTTCAAAGTTGCCGGTTCGTTTCCTGAGGAGTTCGTCAAAGTTGTCGGTTCGTTTCCTGAGGAGTTCGTCGGACGTCTTCCTTGGAGTTGACAGCTTGTTGACGGCTCTGCAGAATTTGGACTCGTGCGCTCCCGCAGTTGCGTGAGTCACTTTTACAATTTGATAATAAGAGACATCTCTCATTGATTCTGTTTCCAAGGAGAACCCTAACTAATACAACTTGGAACCCAAGAGTTCAGTTCTAAGTTTATCTCTCTCTGCTCGCATTTTACTATAAGCTGCAAGGAGAAGCCAGGGTATATCTTCCACACGTAGTCTGGAGATCTCCTCAGCTAAGTATTCCAGGTTGCCACTTTTAAATTCTTCCTTCCATCTGACACCAGGACTCAATTTTGCCAAATTCTGTGCCACTTTAAAACAAGGATCGCCTTTCTTCCAGTTTACAACAACATATTCATCATTTCTGCTCAAGTCCTCATCAGAAGTATCTTTAGAGTCCATATTTCCACAAACAGTCTCTTTAAAGCAGTTTTGGCCTTTTCTATCAAGCTCCTCACAACTCTTCCAGAAACTCCCCCTTATCCATTTAAAAAGCCGTTCCAACATGTTTGGTATTTGCAAACTCAGCAGCAAAAGCACCCCACTCTCGGTACCAAAATCTGTCCTAGTTTGCTAATGCTGCAGAATGCAAAACACCAGAGATGGATAGGCTTTTATAAAATGGGGGTTTATTTCGCTACACAGTTACAGTCTTAAGGCCACAAAGCGTCCATGGCAACACATCAGCAACCGGGCACCTTCACCGGAGGATGGCCAATGGCCTCCGGAAAACCTCTGTTAGCTAGGAAGGCAGCTGGCATCTGCTCCAAAGCTCCGGCCTCAAAACGGCTTTCTCCCAGGACGTTCCTCTCTAGCAAGCTTGCTTCTCTTCAAAACATCACTCCCAGCTGCACTCTCTTTCCTCTTTGAGTCAGCTCATTTATATAGCTCCACCGATCAAGGCCCACCCTGAATGGGTGGGGCCATGCCTCCATGGGAACATCTCATCAAAATTATCACCGACAGCTGGGTGGGGCACACTCCAAGCAAATCCAACCAGCACCAAAACTTCTGCCCCACACAAGACCACAAAGATAATGGCATTTGGGGGACACAATACACTCAAACCGGCACAAACATGATTGTTGAAGAAGAGGCAGGAAAAGGAATCAGCAAGTTTGGGACTTGGCGCTTTGTTTACCTGTTAAGCAGTCAACATGTATGTGCATTCAGGTCAAACAGCTAAGTGATCAAAATTACCTAAATCCTAGAAAGTGTCATATATTGAAAGCTAATTTTAAAATTGATAACAATTGACTATATTATGTAAGATCCAGGAAATTTGCTTTATTAATTCAGCTTTCATAAGTGTAAATCATTATTTGACTTTTTATATTTAACCATGTTTGGTCTAACCAAGGCTCTCTGGTGTTCTGCCTCATTTGATGTTGGGAAACATTTTGTTTTGTTTTGTTTTTATTTCTTCCTTGGAGATTTTTGAGATGTCAGTAAATAATTCATTCTATTCAATATGCTTTTAGGAACATTATTACTTAGGAAATCTTTGTCAGTTAATTATACCTGATCAGGTTGAGTGTCTGACATAAGAATGCCTTGCTTTCTCCTTTTGGTTCTCTGCTGAATTCCTTCTGTATGGCTTTGGAGAGTGTCACCATTTTGTGCCTCAGTTTTTCAGATTTGGAGGACATCTAGGCCAGTCCAGGGAAACTGGGTTTTTCTGTAAGACTGGAGAAACTTTGAGACTTTTATTGAACTTGACTATCTGAAACCATCATTCTGTTATTCAGGTCAGACTTTTTCAAGGCACCATGATGCTCTTTGCAGACTCCATGCGGGGTACTCATATCTAATTCCATCATACATGCACTACAAACCCTGACTACAGAAAAACATGACTATATTGTATATATGCACTATTCAATTATAAGCATAAGCCTACATGTCTACAAGAAAACTTGAGTGTCACTCTCAGAGTAATAAGCTGCTTATTTCTTGCTTTCCCCATTAAAATTCTTATGCCATTTGTTCATTAGTTTTATCTGCTTGATGGATTGCTAACAAATGGAAGCACACACTGAAAGTCTAAGAAAAATATATGGGAGTGAAACCTAACATTGAGAGCATTCTTTTTGTTAAGTTATATATTTTTTCTATGCATTGGGAAAGAGTGTCACTACTTCAGTTTGGTGGTAAACATGTGGGTCTGGCTTGTGGAATATCAATATTTGGGGAAGACATAATTCAGGAATCCCTGGTCTAAAGCGAGGGCATGAAAACAAATGCAGTGCTGTACATGAAGCCTAACAAAAGGGTACTTGGGTTCTGAAAATGTCAGAGTTTATTCAGAGACATTATTATTTTGCATTTGGATCACTGTTGCCACATCTTGTACATTCATATTTTCATTGCAGAAACATTTATTGAGCACCTGCTGTGGTTTAAGCAGTGAGGCTGCAAAGATGACAGCATAGTGCCTGCTATCTGGAATTCTACCACTTCTCTCCTTCCCTGGGCCCTCTATCTAGCTAACTTCGTTCCTCCTCCAGGTGTCAGGTCCCATCCTCCAAGAAGCCTTACCCACCTGTCACAGCCTGAAGGGGCTTTGCCAGTTGAAAGACCAAAGAAGACACCAAGCATTTTCTGAAACATCAACTTTATTAGGGCATACTTACAGGGAAGCAGAAATCAGCAAAACTCAAATGGCTTTTCTCTTTGTCGGGTGGGTTCAGCATTCAGCAAAGAAGTTGACCATGCAATCACACTAACCGGTCAAGCTGGTTCTAGGGGCTTTCTAGACAAAGACATTCTCATGACGTAGGGTGATCAATTATGTTGTGCAAGAAGAGAGTAGAGAATTATAGGTTGTTTTTTTTGCAGATTACAATAAGATTGATAACGTCTAAGGGGGCTCAGAAAAGAGGTAAGCTATAGACTAACTCTTGACGTATGAGGTCTGGTTTCTATACTTACATAGTCCAGCTGCACATTCTTTTCAGGACACAGAGGTGGTAGGTTAAACATTAACTGGCCTAGGTCATACAGGCTGCTGTGCGCCAGGTCCCACAGGCCCCAAGTTCCCTCACACCCTGCACTTCTTTCATGGCGCTAATCCTACTGAGCTGTAATTGGTTGTTTTTGCCCTCCTCCCCCATTCAGTCTATGAGCCCTGTGAGGGTGGGGCATTTGTTTTGTTCATCATGATCAGGGCTGCCCTGGGGCTGGGAACTGCCCGACTGTGGGTTGGGGGAGTCACTATTCACATGTTCCCAAGCATTGCCATGTCTGGATGTTGCTCCCTGAGGGTGGCGTTCAATGCAGGGGCCCTCAACGCCATTGCCCCAGTACCTAGCAAAATACCTGGTGCTTAGGAGGAGTGAAGCAAACATTTGCTGAGTGAAGCATGTTTGGGGAGGGAGAAATCTGGAAACAATTAGCTGCAGTAAGTGCAAATGCTTTATTAGGGATGTACAAAATATGATGGTAGATAAAAGGTAAAAAATTCTATGAAGATGGGGAAGAATAGACACAGTTTTAAAAATATTTTCTCTGAAAGAATACAGTACAGACGATTGTGAATTTTCTCCTAAAATCTTTTTTATTACTTAACAAATAAGTACTCACTTTAAAAACATTCAAACAATACTGACATGTGTAAAGCAGAAAGTACAAGCCCCTACCAGAGATGGTCACTGTTAACAAAATGAGGTAGACTCTTCCATGCATATCCTAACAGATTTTTTTTAAATGATTTTTAAATGTCTCTTTGTAAAAGTGGCAAAATTGCCAATTAAATATATTCTAGGCATTTCTAGGGGAAGAAAAATTTTTGTTTGCACAAGTGGGATTTCCATTGAAGAAAGCTGCCACTCACAGAAATGAAACTGAATCCCTTTGTTTATTTAGAAATTTTATAAGCTGCTATTATGTACTTAATGATGCTTTTTCAAGATGGCTCAAAATTAAAATTACTGAAAAAACAAAATCAGTTTTCTTGTTTTCTAGTGAAACTTTGAGACCACATAGATATTAGTGGTTAGCATTTCTATCATATTAAAACATATGTCAGGGGCACTTCTGTGGAAGAGGGAGTAGGGAGTTCCAGGGCTCAGTCCTTCCACTGAAACAACTATTCAGTAGGCAGGAACTGTCTGTTCTGGGGTTCCAGAGGCCAGAAGAACGCTGTACAGCATCCAGGGAAGAGCAGCAGGAAGAGGCTGATAAACTATACTACAGAACAGTGAGTTGTTCTCTCCATGCAGCGGCTGCTGGCACCCATCCCCCACTCTCAGAGCAGGCCACTTTGGGATCCAGCTGCTGGCCAGCTCACTGGGGACAGAAAGCGACATAAAAGTCCTCTTGCTCAAGAACTGGGGTGGGCACAACAGAACACTGATCACAGCTTTTGATTAGTGAATTCGGATCTCTAGGTCCCAGCTCTGAGCTAATGTTTTTATCTCAGACAAAGGCAGTGGCAGCCAGTGTTTCTATCCTGCCCTGACAGGAGCAGAGGCAGTGGAGATTTAAAGACACAGCATTTCCTTTGGGCTTCAGGGGACAGTTAGCTGAAGGGCTGCATTTTCTGGGCTGGCCAGGAAAGCACAGATTTGAGGAGCTGTCAAAGAGGCTTTTGGTGTCCTTCCTGATCCCCTCCCCAAGGCACTTTGGAGTCAGTCTGCGCCCCTTTGTAGGTCCTTGACTGTTATGGCTGGGAAATACTGACTTGGGAAAGTCTTTGCCTGGTGAGCCTTCTCCCGGAATTTGCCCTCCAGGCAAAAGCAGCAAGAGACAACAAAAGGAGTATAAATATTATATGATCTCACTGATATGAACCAATTATAATAAGCATAAAATAATAAACAAAAAAATATAGGACTTACAACACAGTGAACCCTATTGTAGACAGTGGACTATAGTTAATAGTACAAGCATAAAAATGTTCTTTCATGAATTATAACAAATATATGATACTAAGTCAAGGTGTTAATAATAGGATAGTTTATCAGAAAAAAAAACACCAAAGTAAATTATGGATGATAATATGATTTCACCAATTGTAACAAAGGTAACTAACTACTGTTAAAAAAGTGATACAGTTATTTTTAAAAATGCTATCTATCATCAGTTGTAACAAATGTTCCACACCAGTGCAAAGTTTTGAGGGTAGGGTGGTGTATCAGTCAGGGTTCTCTAGAGAAACAGAACCAACAGGAGATGTCTGTAAATATGTGATTTTATAAAAGTCTCATACAGCTGTGGAGAAGCACAAGATCAGATTCTGTAGGGCAGGATACATGAGTCCAAATTCCATAGGGCAGGCCACGAGCTGGCAACTCCAATGAAGGTCTTTGATGAACTCCCCAGGAGAGGCTGACTGGCTGAAGGAGAAATGAAAGTTCTCTCTTCTCCCTTAAAAGTTTTCAACTGATTGGATTAAATCCAACCGACTGGATTCTCTCATTGCGGAAGACACTCCCTTAGTTGATCGTAGATGTAATCAGCCACAGATACAATCAATTGACTGATGATTTAATAAACCAGCCTTCTGGTTTATTAACCAGCCATGAAATGTCCTTGAATTAATGGTTAGGCACCATCACCTGGCCAAGTTGACACATGAACCCAACCATCACAGGTGGTATATGAGAATCCTGTATTATATGCATGATAAAACAATGAGGGAATAAGGAAAAAAACACATGTTAAATGCCAATTGTCTACCATGGATACTTTACATGTTAATTTAACATCTGGTTTAATATGAATCCATTTTTCTTTTTAATTTTGAAATACTTTCAAACTTACATAATAGTTACAAAAATAATACAAACCCCATACAGAGAACTTCAACATACCCCTATCCCTCCAGATACCCAGATCCACCAATTTTAACATTTTGCCACATTTGCTGTATCTTTCTATCTATCCATCTATCAATCTGTCCTATCCATCTAGCTATTTATCCATCTGTTTATGTATTTATCAATCCATTTTCCGAGCACTTGACTGCAGGTTGTATACATCATGCTCCGTGAACACTTAATACTGCCTAAGTGCAGTTACCAAGTTCAGGAGATTTTACACTGATATACAGCTTATAGTCTATATTCCAATTTTTTCATTTATCCCAAAAATGTCCTTTTGGGTTTTTCTCCTCTTTTATTATATCCTGACCAGGATCATATATTGTGTTTAGTTGTCATTGTCTCTTTAGTTGCTCATCCTTTCTTTAAATTGTGGGACCGTATAGACAAAATAAACTTTCCCTTCTCAACCACTCCCAAACATACCATTCTGTGGGATTACTCATATTTACCCAGTTGTGGTACCCTCACCACGTTCTGTTACTTAAACTTTCCCATCTCCCCAAACAGAATCCCTATGCCTGTTATGCATTAGCTCTCCATTCCCCCCTCCCCCTACTCCCACCCCTGGCAATCCTTCCGTATTCTTTTCTGTCTCTATGAACATGCATAATCTCTGATGTTTGTGGTACCGTGGGGCTTTATTTAACTGCCTAAATCTCTAACAATCTCATTTGCTTAAATACCAGCTTAAATTCAATGGTCTACACGAGCCATGTTCCCATCCCCCACCTTTATGTAGTTCTGTCACAAATTGCATATTTATACATATGAGTCCCAAACCACAGATTCATCATTACATTTTATGCATTTACATCTTTTAGATCCTGTAAGAATTAAAAAGTGGAGTTACAAACCCAGAATACAATATTAGGGGCATTGCTACTCCCCATATCATTACCCTTACTGGAGATCTTTATTTCTTCATGTGGCTTTGATCTTTGTCTAGTGTCCTTTCCTTTCAACCTGCAGAACTCTCCAGCATTTTCTTATAGGGCCAGCCTAGTGGTGACAGGCTCCCTCAGCTTTTGCTTATCTGGGAATGTCTTCATTTCTTCCTCATTTTTGAAATAAACATGTTTAAATGAACAGTGTTTTAAATAAACAATTGTGAATGTTTTCTGTATTTCAAATTACCTAGACTATTGAAAAGCACCTTCTTAGAAACTGACCCATACGACACTTCATATTTGTTTTGTGACTTTGACTAGCATGGTTGGGAGTATCTCCTGATGGAAAAAAACCTTAAAATTTTCTGTTGTATGATAGATGAAGCTAACTCTCATTCATATAAATCATGGTGGCTGCATAAATAAAATTCACAGATAAATCTCCAAACTTATTTACCTTACATGTCTTTTTCTAGGGCTGCCACAAAAAAAGTAATGTCATCTACAGAACAAAGTGAGGTACAAAAATAAAGTGCTAAACTCTGCTTGCATCTGTATACTCCGTGAGCCTTTGAAGAGGAGGCTTTGTCAGGCAGGGTGCTATAGTTAGATAATAAAATGACCAGAAGTCTTAGAAAGGGAAAGGAAAGAACAAGGGTTTGATCCACAAACTAATTAATGAGACCCTACTCATGTGCATTCCAGCAGGCAAAATTGAGAAGCAGAAGCAGCCCCATAGCCTCAGAGAAGAACTGAACACACTAAGGCCAACATAAATAAATGTTTCTCAGGTTTTAAAATAGTCTTTTTCTCTAAAATGCCGTATATGTATATATTTTTTGCTTTTAGCAAGAGATGGCAGTAAATGAGTACCTGGTATGTTAGATTTATTTTTCTCCTCTGTGTCACAGGCAGTATAACAAATTGCGAAACCTCCTGAAGGATGCACGTCATGATTGCATTCTCTTTGCTAATGAATTCCAGCAGGACTGCTATCTCCCCCGGGAAAGAGGAGAAACCATGGAAAAGTGGCAGACCAGGTACGGCACTGAACTGCGGCATGTTTTCATGTGATTGTCTTCTTTAATTTCCTCATCATTGGTTGATATAAATAGTGTCATTGGGAGTTGATCTGAATAGTATGTTAGAACAAGCCAACGTTTATTCTGGAACCCTGGTTAGTACTGAAATGCTCAACTTACAGAAGTGCCAATATTTTAGCTGTGCCATTTGAGTCCCTAATGGATATTTTTGAAAAATCATGCTTAGGGAGATATTGATTCCCAGAGAAAGCTTGTCCTGTATCCTAATGCCAGCAGGATCGTTCCAGTAATCCAGAAGCTCTAACTTTAATGCTTATGTGTGTGTGTTTGTGTGTGTGTGGTGGGGGGAGCATGTAGAGGGGAGAGGGCTCAGGGTATCCTATTTTTAAGCCCAGTGCTTAAAAGTATAGGTTGCTTTAATACCCTGATTCAGACTTATTAAACTGAAACTGGTAGGTTAATTCCAGAAAAGCTGTTTTAGAGAATTCAGTGTCTTAGTTTAGGTCTGTCTGAAAGTAGTGTCTGAAGAAAGAACTTGGACATGGGTTGTTTCTATGGGAGGCAATTCCCAGAAGGAGGAGGAAGGAACTGGGGAGAGTGGGACAGAGAAGGAGAGAAAGCAGTAAAGGATAGGTTGCTGCTGCAGGTAAGTAGGACTCCGTCCTGCTAACGATCCTCTAAGAGGCCATGTAAGATGGGCCTCAGAAGTCGCCTCAAAGGGAGGAGACCAGGGCATCTGGTCAGTCACCCCCTTTGGTTGAGGTCATTCCCCAGAGGCATTAACTCCACTCAGTGGGCCCCTGAGATGGGGTAGGACTGTCTGCCTAAGGTGCTGCCGGTCAGAGGTGGGCCTGAGGAACGGGGTCTGGGTACAGTAGCATCTGCTGCACTTCTCAGTGGAGGATAACAGAGACCTTAAGCTTTAAAATGTCTTCATCCATACAAAACGTTTAGATCGTCCTTTTCCTTGTAATTCTCTATTGGTAATAGCCATTAAATATTTAAATTCTCCAAAGCAAAATAAGCAGTGATACATACCTGAGTCCTTAGTTATAGTCCCCAAGTTCGCATAAGGGTTTGACAACACAAAAAGAAAAAAACATCTTTCTCCAGATTAGGTCACATGTAAGTACTCAAAATGTTCTCGGTAACTACACAGCCTTGCACTCTGAAAATGTTGGCTAAATTTTTAAAATGAAACTGAAAGAGAGAATACATTCTAGAACTGAAGGGACCTTATGTAACATCTTAATATGCTATAAGTGAAATGAATGCTTACAGAAATTGACCTGCCCAAGTTTATGCAGTTTATTGGAGACATGATCCAGTCTCGAACACAAGTCTTCAGACCTAGATTCCGTTTTCCAATTATTTCTTTTCAGGAAGATTTTCACACATTTCATGTAGTTCCATATCAGACCTTATTGCATCAAGATCTTCAGCTGCTTGCAGCCTAGATTTTCTCTTCATCAAAACTTGCATCTTTTCTTCATCTTTTCAGCTCACATGACTTAGCTTGATTTCCCGGTGGTTCAGTGTAGCTCAGTCCTCCAATTAAAGAGTGTTAAAAGACGGCAGAGCCTCACGGTTTCTAGGCCACATCAAGAAGTAAAAGAGGCTGCTGTGGTGATTGGATGTCTTAGGAAAGAAGAGTTGTCAAGTGCGTTCTGATTCATCTTTGTATCGTCTAGATCACTCAGCCCAGGGCATATTTCTAATGGGTGCCCAGACAGTATTTGTTGAATGAATGAATGAATGGTTGTCTATGTAGACCAAAGAGTTGCAAATCAAAAGCCAAGTATGAATTTCTGAACAATAGTCTGTGTTCATCTGCCTTGGGAAGGCTCACATGCCCTTTGCTTTTCTAGGAGCATATACAACGCAGCTGTTTGGTACTATCACCACTGCCAGGACAGGATGCCCATTGTTATGGTGACAGAAGATGAAGAGGCAATTCACCAGTATGGTAGTAAAACAGAAGGAGTGTTTGTGATTTCTTTCAAGGTATTTCCAGCTGTTGTGTATATAAGTGTGTGTGTGTATTCATTTCCTAAGTTAGTACCCCTAGACCCCAACACAGAAAAGGGAAAATAAAGAATGATGGAAGACTTTAAGGAGTTCTATGTCTTCGTTATTCCCCAACTAATTAATTGTGACTTTAAAAATTCAGACAAGATCCTTATGACTGCAAGTCCCACAGCATCCAAAACTTTATCCCCATAAGCCCCTGCTGATAGTAAACTCCTGTTTGAATGTATAATAATAATAACAATAATAGTTATAATGCTAATTATAAAATTGCCAATATTCTATTGTTTTTGACCTACAAAAGGCAAATTTATATGGTTTCACCTAACAGGAGTAGCGACATTAATTCTCACAACAACCTTAATGAGGTATCATCCCTGTTTTACTGGTAAGGAAACTAAAGCACAGAAAGCCTAAGCAGTTTGCCCAAGGTCATACAGCAAGCAAGTGGTAGAGCTGGGATTAGAACTCAGGTCTCACTCCAAAGCTCTTGCTCTTAACCATCATGCTATACATCTCCCAAATTGTTTTTCTAAACATATTGCACACGCAAAGCATAAACAGTTTTAAAAGCCAGTCTTGTCTTTCAGCTGTCCCTCACTTTTCTCCACTTGTGAATGTACATGCGGTTAGTAGGGGTAAATGACTGAAGGGTTTGTGATGTGAATTACTCACTTGAGGACTGTTGGATCAGCTTCATGTACAGATCACAGACCGGGACAGGAATGGCATTATCAGTGTCAGTTTCTTTGGATTGTTTTAGCAACACAGATTTTCCTATCTCTTAGATTCCCTTTGGGAGACTAGGACTATTGTTAATCTCTCAAAAGATTACTGGTCTTTTCTGTCTTCCCCACTGGTCAATCAAATTCCATTGGTTTCGTTTTTTGTTTTTTTTGTTTTTGTTTTGTTTTTTTTTGACGTAGAAACTAGATTGGGGCCTTCTGTTACCCCTGTCAGTTTTCAGAAAGTCTAGTCAGATTTTGAATTGTAGATTCTGTAAGGGTTCCCAGGTGCATGTATTGCTAAAGATTTGCCAATAGAATTTTCTTGGCCCTGCTATAAAAAAGTGCTCTGGCGTGCCAGAGAATTCCAGGGGTACCAGATATTAATGACAGTGTCACTTGTTTTTTCTCTTGCAATACATCATGTCTTGTTCTTTCAGAGGACAGTGGACTAAAATTACATTTCTCCGCTTTTTGTGAAAATTACTTTTCTTCGGAGTCCAGTATTAAAGTACGGTTTTATTTTGTTTAGTGTTTCTCAACCAAACTGTGTGGCCAAGGGCTTTATTGAGGTGAATAAGAGCAGAAAAAAAAGAGATATTGTGAAGTTTAGAAGAGAGGGAATCCCAGAATTTTCTTTGGGGACTTGAAGTTAGATGAAGAAGCATGAAGAGGATAGATCTCCCTTGAAGAAGTGGTTCATAATCACAAAAATTTGGTGGTGATAAATGATAAGTGACTGTAGAATTGGGGAACTGATGTTAGCATAGATAGAACTTCTGGAAAGATTTGGAAAAGAAAGGAAACAGTTTGAACAGGACCCTGAAAGTAGTGGGAAAAATGCTGGATAATTTTTTTTTAATTTGAGAAAATAGAATGTGCTACAATCTGCCTTAAAGTTGAGTTATAATCATACATAAAGTTGATTTGGTTCAGTGAGAATCAACCGTTTAAGGAAACGTATCTCCGGACACATACAAAAGGTATGAATTCCGGATGTGTCACTGACAGCCAGCCCCACCACCTCATCCTCTTGTAAGTGGTTGCCTTGGTGTTGTGTGTGGGTCCTCTCTGAAAGAATTGCACCAAGATATGAGAATATTCAGAAGTACTCTAGTTGGAGGGAGCCCTGGCCACTTGTTTCGAAGTTGTGTTTTAAAACCAGGCTCATTGCATGAATAGCAACAGTGATAGCAGCTTACATGCGGGATGTTCCTGGGTCTGTGCTGGTCCTCTGGGAGCTTGTTAGGGTGAAAAGCCTAGCACCAAAGAACAGAAACATTTCTGGTTTCCCCCCTCTGCTCATTTGATCTGGAGCTTGTGGGTTGGGAGAGTGTGGTTTCCTCATACACTTCACTCTTTGCCATTTATACCTGCTTATTTAAATTTCTTATAAATTTCAAGCATTTCAGAATGGAGTGGGGGGAGGAGCTTTTCTTCTCATTCACTGTTGACCCCCGACTGCAGCAGTGAGGTACACAAGAGAGGGGAGCTACCTGGATCGTGGGTGTGGGTGTGGGTGCATGTGTACACAGAGAGAGAGAAATTTGAAAGTGCGAAGTAATCTGGGAGGTGCAAGCGTTCCACGGTGGAACGGCCTCCTCAAGGTGATAGAAAATGAACCGGACGCCTGAGGCTTGGAAAGATTATGCTCATTTAGCACCTCAAAACTGCAGCCAGCGGTTCCTGTGCGGAACTCTTTGTACGGCTACTATAATGAAGAATCATCGTTTTCTTGTGCCTTTAATAAATGCAGAACTACCTGGAGAACTTTTGGCCTGACTTAAAAGCCGCCCACGAGCTTTGTGACTCTATCCTTCAGTCTCGACGAGAAAGAGAGAGTGAGAGTCTGGAGAGCCACGGGAAAGAATATCCAGAGCATCTTCCCCTGGAAGTGTTGGAAGCTGGGATCAAATCTGGACGCTATATCCAGGTGAGGATGGCCATGAAGAATCAGTGTGAAGATCAGCCAGTCTTTTCTTCCCCTCATCGCTTGCTTCCCACAGGCCCCTAATTTCAGAGGCTGTAAACAAAACAGGCATCACGTCAGGGTGGCTCCTCCTGCCTGACAAGGCGGGGCTGTCAGCGTGGAAGGTGATCTGGGAGCCGTTCTTCCTGTAGAGATAGGCTGTTCAGTTTGAAGCCACTCTATAATGATGCGTCTTAATTGTGTTACATGTCAAGCATCACAGAAGAGAAGTGTGGAAGTAGCCTCGTAAATGCCTCCTGTCACCAGGGAAACAACATATTTTTAAAATTAAGGTCTGGAGTTTTAGGAATATGTTAAATTGGTGAAATTTAGCTTCTTTACTCCTTTGCCATTTTTCCAACCCCTTTAAGGGCCCCTTCGCAATCTCCGCAGGCCCCAGAATCCTGATACTACCATGGTCTTGGGAGGGAATCTGATAAAAGCATTATTTAGATTTCAGCAGTTTTACAAGCAGTCGTGTGTGTGTGCGTATGTACTGTGCAATTTTATCATGTGTAGATTTGCATAAGCACCACCAAAATCGAGATAAAAAAACTCTTCCATCATGGAGTTTACAAGCATCTTGGGTGATTTTTATGCAGGTGGAAAGTATGGGTGTTTTAAATGAGCATACCTACAGAGGCTAATGCTTCAAACGTGATGGTAAAGTGTGCAGCATTCCTAGGAGGATATTTTGAGGAAGAAGATATATCCTGACACCTTCAGCACTTGCTATGACTAGGAGTAGTTCAAAATGTTAGTATTTTTTCTGGACAAAAGAAATGTTAGTGATGAATGTTATTCTTAAAGAAAAGGATCACAAACCTTGTAAGAATATTATGGGAATATTTTCATACAATTTTTATCTTCTGAAGGTAAACCTAGTGGAAAAGAAATTTTTCACATTGATTTAAAAAAATAATTAATTTACTGAGTTGAAATTCACATAATATAAAATTAACCATTTTATAATGCAGTGTGATTGGGAAAGCCATATGGAACACACACCCCTTTGTCCAGTGTATGAATAGATGAGTAGAAAAATGGGGGCAAAAAAAAAAAGGGCACCCAATGTTTTTTTTTATTTTAATTGTTCTTTTCCACTTTAATTTTTATTCTTATTATTTTTGTGTGTGTGGTAATGAAAATGTTCAAAAATTAATTTTGGTGATGAACACAACTATATAATGGTACTGTGAACAACTTAATGTATGCTTTGCATGACTGCATGGTATGTGAATATATCTCATTAAAAATGAATAAAAAAAATTAACCATTTTAAAGTGAACAATTCAGTGGCATTTAGTACATTCACAATATTGGGCAAACTCTGCCTCTAACAGTTTCATCACTCCAAAATAAAACCCTGTATCCTTTAAGAAGTTTCTTGCCAATCCCACACACACACCCCCACCCCCTGCTAGCCCATGGCAACCACCAATCTGTGTTCTGTCTCTATGGATTTACCTATTCTGAATATTTCATATAAATGGAATCATAATATGTGACCATTTGTGCCTGGCTTCTTTTACTCAACATGGTGTTTTCAAGGTTCATCCATGTTGTGACATGTATCAATCAGAACTTCATTCCTTATTAGGGCTGAATAATATTCCATTGTGTGAATATACAACAGTTTGTTTATTGATCTGTTGATGGAAATTTGTGCTACTTCCACCTCTTGGCAGTTATAAATAGTGCTGCTTGGAATACCCATGTACATGTACCACACATTGATTTTTTGTTATGATTTCAGGGAATTCTGAGTGTCAACAAACACAGAGCACAAATAGAAGCTTTTGTTCGACTTCAAGGAGCTAGCAGTAAAGATTCAGGTGCAGTATAAGTTTTACATAAATTTACATAATATCAGAATTTTTTCATTCTGATATTATAAT
Source organism: Choloepus didactylus (assembly GCF_015220235.1). Lineage (NCBI taxonomy): Eukaryota > Metazoa > Chordata > Mammalia > Pilosa > Megalonychidae > Choloepus > Choloepus didactylus. The sequence goes on along the minus strand of NC_051310.1, from coordinate 112,467,157 downwards.
GAAGAAAGCAGAGTTGAAATTGTCATGTCATATATCCCCCTGTACACCTTGATGGGTGAGATCATGGGTGGTGGTTAATTTTCTTCTTTTTTTTTTGCCTGTAATTTCTGATTTTAGCTAATAGCTAATTCTTTTATTGAGTCCTTACAATATATCAAGTACTGTTCTAAGTACTTAATAGAGGTACTATTATTGTTATTGTTTTCTGCATTTTACATTTGAGGAAACAAAAGTACAAAGTAACCTGCCCAGGGTCACACACTAGGAAGTGGGGGAACTGAACTTGCAGCAGAGGCAGTCTGGCTCCAGAGTCTGTGTGCTATATTGCCTTAATAAAAGCATAAAAATAGTAATAAAAATAAATGTATAAATAATTTATATCATCATAGATTGTAGTTCTTCATTCTGCAGTGACAGGGTTAAAAAAAAAATCTGGTAGTCAAAGGAGTATGGCTGGGTTGGAGGAAATGAGAAACTGGCTTTTTATGGGCTTTTGTTCATCTGAATAGTCCCTGTCAGTCCTTCAGCATCTCTGGTTCATCAATTGGCTAATCATACCTTGGCTGTGGGGGCTTCTGACGGGGTGTGACAGAGCTCCAGTATAGGCTTAGGTAGTTTCATGCAAGGAACCCCTAACTACTTTCAAAGATGATTGAGGTGGCCCTTAGGAAAGCGCTTTACGTAACATGACATGGGGGTGATGCAGCATTTCTTCATCCTGACCTGAAGAACAAAAGAAGTTTGTCTTCATCTTTGAAGGGAGGAAGCTTTTATTTTGCAGGAATGCTGATTAGATGTCAAATATATTATGTCTGAAATGGCCTTCTGGTGCAGTATTATGGGGTCTCTCTTTGCTATCTAAACACAGATTTAGTCAGTGATATCCTAATCCATGGGATGAAGGCTCGAAACCGCTCGATTCATGGCGACATGGTAGTTGTGGAACTGCTCCCTAAAAATGAATGGAAAGGAAGAACAGCAGCCCTGTGTGAGAATGACAGTGAGGACAAGGCCTCCGGAGAGGCCCCGAGTGAGCCCATGCCTACAGGTGAGCCAGCTGGAAAGTCACCCTGTTATCCATTTTCCCCCCAGAATGTCTATTTTTCCTCTCCTTAAAAATCCAGAAAAACTGCATTTATTAATAGATCGTTTCTTTTGGTACATTATCCATTTCCCCTCTCTTCAGGTTTGTTTTCTTCTCATCAGCACCCAAATATGCTGTAATATCTCTTATCTTAAAACAAAATCCAAAACCCTCCCTGGGTTCCCACATCCCCTCCAGCTGCCACCCCCTTTCTCTACTTCAGTTTATGGCAAGGCTATGAAACAGGGTCAGTTCTCAGTCCTTTTCTTCTGTAACCTGTCAGCGGCATTTGACAGGTGGATCACTCCTTCCTGCTTTGGCTTTGGGGAGGGAGCCCACACTCTCTTGGTTCTTCTCTTACCCGACTGGTTGCTCCTTCTCAGTTCCTTTGCTGGTTCTTCTCCATCTTGTTGTCTTGTATGCCCTGGGGCTCTGCTCTGGCTTTATTCTCTCTACTCTCCCCTAGATCTCATTCAGTCTTTGGCCTTATATCTCCAGCTGAGACCCCTGCCTCAGCCTCCAGTTTTGTCTACTTAACCATCTATTTGGCATCTTCCCCCTGGAGGTCTAAGAGGCATCTCAAACTTAACATTCCTAATAACAAACCTCTGATTTCTACCCCTAAACCTGCTCCTCCCCCAGTATTCCCCAGCTCAGTAAATGGCAGTTTCATTCTTAGAGTTCGTCAAGCCACAGGCCTTGGAATTATCCTTGACTTGACTCTTTCTTTCTGTCACCTCTTAACTTTTTGCATCTGACCTGGATTCAGCCACCTCCCACACTTCCATCACGACTCTCCCAGTTCAGCCCACTAGCACCCCTTGGCTGGATTCTCACAAGAGACTCCTCACTGATCTCCCTGCTTCCACCCTTGTTCCCCTGTTGACTTTTCTCCACACGGGAGCCATGGTGATCCTAGTGAAAATGAGTTAGGTCCTGTCATGTCTCTGCTCAAAACTCTCCACTGGCTGCTTCCTCTGTCTCTCAGAATAAAATCCTAAGTCCTTACCACAACCTACCAGGTCCCACAAGCTCAAGCTGCCTTATTTCTCCTTCATCATTTGGCTCCAGCCACACTGACCTACTTGTTCTTTCCACCACCTGGAACAAGCTTTCCCCAAACAGCCTCATGCCTCTTTTCTCACTTCATTCAACTCTGTTCAGATGTCACTTTATTTAAAATAGCTGCCACTTCTGGCCGTCTATCACCTTGGGCAGTTTACCCTACTTAGTGTCTGTCTTAGCAATTATCATTACCTCATATATATATATATATATATATATATATATACACACACACACACACACACACACACACACACTATATATAGTGTGTGTGTGTGTAGAGAGAGACCGATTCCTAACCCTAAAGGTACCTGAACTAGAATGTAAACTCCAAGAAATCAAGGACTTTGTCTGATTTGGTAGCTGATATATATTCTAGAACCGGGCTTTGTACCTGGTAGGGGCTCAATAGATATTTGTGAAAAAAAAAAGAGAGAGATCACTTTTTTTTTTAACTTTATTTATCAAAAAATTAAAAAAAAAAAGCATTTCAAACAAAACAAAAGAATAAGAAAAACAAATAACTTAAAGTAACTACATTGCTTCCAACATGTTCCTATCATACCCCACAAAAATTAACAAACCATAGTCATTCCTGAGCATTCCCATATCATTAAGATTATTCTCCATATCTTGTCTGTTCTAATTAGATTATCGTTCCTGTTTCACTAGTTGCTGTCTATCTCTAGGTCCCCCACATTCTACAATATAAGACATTTATTTTACATTTTTCACAGAGTTCACATTAATGGTAACATACAATAGGAAAGATAGTACTTTTTTTTTTTTTTTTAATCATTTTCCCCCTTTTCTACGAGTGTTTTTGTTTCTCTTTTCTTCTTACCTGCAAAGGACCTTTAGAATAGTAATAATAAAACAGTAATGTGGAAACTGTTGAAAAACAGGCTGACTCATTTAATTAGATGTGTGCAGAGAGCATACTAGTGTAAATTTTATGCAAGCTTGCCTCTTCTTTTTTTTTTCTTTTTTTAAAATTCCATTTTATTGAGATATGTTCACATACCATGCAGTCATACAAAGTGTACATTCAGTTGTTCACAGGACAATTATATAGTTGTGCATTCATCACCAAAATTAATTTTTGAACATTTTCATTACCACACACACAAAAATAATAAGAATAAAAATTAAAGTGAAAAAGAACAATTAAAGTAAAAAAGAATACTGGGTGTCTTTTTTCTTTTTTTTGCCCCCATTTTTCTACTCATCCATCCATACACTGGACAAAGGGGAGTGTGGTCCATATGGCTTTCCCAATCACATTGTCACCCCTCATAAGCTACATTTTTATACAATCATCTTCAAGATTCATGGGTTCTGGGTTGTAGTTTGATAGTTTCAGGTATTTACTGCTAGTTCTTCCAATTCATTAGAACCTAAAAAGGGTCGTCTGTATTGTGCATGAGAGTGCCCACCAGAGTGACCTCTCAGCTCCTTTTGGAATCTCTCTGCCACTGAAGCTTATTTCATTTCCTTTCACTTCCCCCTTTTGGTCAAGAAGATGTTCTCCATCCCATGATGCCAGGTCTAGATTCCTCCCCGGGAGTCATGCTTCACGTTGCCAGGGGTATTTACTCCCCTGGGTGTCAGATCCCATGTAGGGGGGAGGGCAGTGATTTCACTTGCCAAGTTGGCTTAGCTAGAGAGAGAGGGCCACATCTGAGCAACAAAGAGGCACTCAGGGGGAGACTCTTAGGCACAATTTTAGGCACACCTAGCAGGAGATAGTACTTTTAATTATTAAATTTTGTTTTTTTCTTGGCTTTGATGATTCAGTGTTGTGCATCAGACTTATAATTTTTATACTTTTCTGTATATAATGTCTGTATATAATGATAATAAATTATCATGTTTGGTGGAAAAACGCAGGAGAGATAGTGAAAGTGGATGGTGGAGAGCATGGGTTAAAAAGGAGTGAAAGCCATTGACTTCCCAACCTACCTAAACCTGAGATTGATAAAGTGAGAGCCAAAGAGAAAGTGCGATAAATGGATTCTCTCTCACATCAGGTCCCACAGAAGAAAGGGTATACCGACAATGTTATAAATAATTGTGCATCTTAAAAATAAATGCTAAGAAGGCAAATATATATATATCTTTAACCATCTCTTTACTTGTATGGATGTGCTTAAAAAAAATGGGATGTTGCTTTTCTAGTTCTATTCCTTATTGCAGAATTGGTCAGAGTCCAGAATAGTGACATCTAACCATTTGATGCTTTGTTTTGTTTCTCCAAAGGCAGAGTGGTGGGCATCCTTCAGAAGAACTGGCGGGATTATGTGGTGACATTTCCATCCAAAGAAGAGGTTCAATCTCAGGGCAAAAATGCTCAGAAAATCCTAGTAACACCTTGGGATTACAGAATTCCCAAAATCCGTATTAGCACTCAGCAAGCAGAGGCCCTCCAGGTAGCTGATATTGTACTTCTACTCTTCTCTTGTTTTTGCCAACTTTCAAGAAGTACCAGGAAACATCATTAATTCCTTTGCATAAGCGAGGATAAATTATTGATGACACCTGGCATTCTGAGTTACTTACTGTTTTTTAAAATTCTAAATATATAAGAACCATCTATTAAGTAGTCCTTGGTTAATAAATGAAGGCCAGAGAGAAACTGTCCTAGAAAGAGCTGTGTAGGACGACCAGAGAGAACATACATTATCCAGCTGTCCAACACAGAAACTTTCAATAGATACCCTTTGCCAACACTAACAAGCTTTCTTCCAGCAAGCGATATAGAAATACGATCACTCTGCCCTATAGGGATGATATAGTGCTACTTCACAGAATCGATTATCCGTAAAGGAATGTAGCACTGGAGAGAAGACATACACAAGAAAGTTAGAAATTAACCTTTACTTGTGGTGTAGAGTGTAAGCATTGCACAATTTAATTCACCTGATATTTTGCAGATTGTAAATGAGACACTAAAGTACAATGTCCCCAGCCAGTTTCCTGGTCATTGTGTAGCTTTACATCTAGAAGCCTTGTTGCAGCCTCTCTAAGGCCATTTGCAACTATTATGATTTCCATCTCCATGGTTTGCTGGAATTCTTGGGCAGTGGGGGTTCAGTTCACACAGGTCCCCTCTTTCCCACCAAAGATGCCTGAAGACTTAAAAGAAATTAGACAGTAACTCCCCTACATAAAAAAATTGACATTTTTGTTTTAAGGTTTAATTTGAACTGTGTATAATTGGGTTTTTCTCCTGTGTCACAAGTGTTAACTAGAATGTATTACAATTGGCTTTTACATACCATGTGGCTACTCAGTAAAATCGAAAGAAACAAACACAAACAAAAGTCCAACAACCACTATTTGTAAATTGGTCACTCTCCTTGGAACTTGCTGTTTAACTCTTGTTTCTTTGATGTCTCTGACTGACCCACTTACCTCCTGGTGATAGGGTAATAGTTCACTTTTCCCCTTTGTGCAGGACTTCAGGGTGGTAGTGCGCATCGATTCCTGGGAGTCAACATCCGTGTACCCAAATGGACATTTTGTGCGGGTTTTAGGAAGAATTGGAGATCTGGAAGGGGAAATTGCAACCATCTTGGTGGAAAACAGCATTTCAGTTGTTCCTTTCTCAGAAGCTCAGGTCAGAGTTGATCTTTGGTCTAGTGACATTTTGCATATTTTCCTTTTATTTTTCTGGTTTTTTGTTTCATCATTAAGAAAAATCTCTCTATTATATAACAAACCACTGTCTAAAGTCACAGATCATGCAAAAACTCTCACTCCTCTTTGGGCCAAACTGAAGTCAGATTCAGGTTCAGAATTATTTTCCTCCAGACTCATAGCTTTCAACTTCTACATTTTCCAACTCCTTTCAGAAATGGTATGTTGAAGTCTTGTTGTACATCCATGCCCAGCAACTACAGGGGTACCCTCCTGAGCTCCACTCTCTGCCAGAACCATTCAACCAGAGCCTGCATAAAGCAGCAGAGAACAGCGTCCTGGGTTCCATACATCTGGTCAAGAAATCATGCTTGTTATGAAACAGTTTTTGTAGTCTTTACAGAAAACAAAAATCCCATAAACATAAAGCATCAACTATTTCCATTACTTTATAATCTTTTAAAATCCCCATAAATCTTGTTTATTAAAAAAAGCTTATTTCTTACATCACTTCATTTGTAATATGCCCATTCTATTTTGCGTTCTGCTTCTTTCACTTAAAATTATTTCTATATATTGACATAGCCTACTTACTTTTAATAGTCATGGCAAATTGCTGTGTATTGATGTACCCTAGTTTGCTTAAGCATTCCTCAGTTTAATGTTTCAGTACTATTAAAAAAATTTTTTATAGACATTGGTGTTTTTTTTTTCTTTTTGATCATTTCCTTGGAGTGTAATCCTTAAAGTGAGTTTACCAAATCAAAGGGCATAAAAAATTCAAGTAGCTTTTGTTATATATTGGCAGATTGTTCTCCAGTAAAAATGGGCCAGTTTACATTGCCATCAAGAGTGTATGGGTGTTCTTATTTTCTTTACAGTTTTTGACAGCATAGTAGCTACAATAATAAAATATTTTAAATTATTAAATGTTTATGCTTAACAGTTTCTAGAAATTATTTGTTGGTTTGTTTGGCAGCTGTTAGTGAAAATGTTAGAATACAATAAAATGTGGATTAGACATCATAGGACTAGAATTTTCTCTTCCCTTTTAGTCTATTTAACTGCAAATTATTAGCTTAGACAGGTAATAATGGAGAGAAAATACCCTAGATTGGTCCTTTTAAAATTATCTTTAAGGAGTAAACAGTGTGTGTATGTGTGTGTTTCAGTACTTCTTTTTATTGCTGGGTAGTACTCTTATTGTGTGTGTGTATATGCCCCGATTTTTATCCATTCACCTGTTGATGGATTTCTGAATTATTTCCAGTTTTTTTTCTACTTTGAATAAAGCTGCATTGAACATTTTTTAATTAATCTTTCATATGTTTTCATTTCTATTGGATAAATGGAATTGCTGATTTAGAGTATTTGTATGTTTCACTGAATGAGAAACTGCTGGACTTTTTCAAAGTGATTGTACCATTTTGTATTTTCACCAGCAATGCATGATTATTCCCACTGTTCCACATCCTTACTGACACTTGGTGAAGGAGTAAACTTTTAGTATTTGGGACATGCTGGTTTTTTTTTTTTTCAAGGCTTGACTTGAATTAAAAATTCAATGATATTTAAAGAAACGGATCATTTGTAGACGAGGAAGATGTGTTCTTTATAAACCACCCGTTTTATTCTTTCTCCAGCCCTGATAACTGAAGAGGCAGGTGGAAGTTGTTGGACCTTTCCTGTTAGAACGTAGGGCTCCCTAGCGGCAGGGGACTTTAGTGTTGACTCTGCTTTGTTTTTCCAGCGCGTAGACACATATTTGTTTTCCAGCGCTTTCCAGCGTGTAGGCATATTAGGCTTCAAAAAAATAATTATTGATTAAAAGCAGTGAACATAGGTTGATTGCAGACAGTAATTGGGAATAAATGGACTTTCTAAGAGGTTACATTGAGAATAATAGAGAGGAGATTTTTATAGAAACTTGTGGTGCTGAATGACTGAATATTTGGCCTTTCTTTGTGTAGATGTGTGAGATGCCAGTCAACACACCAGAAAATCCCTGGAAGGTGAGTCCTGAGGAAGAGCGAGAACGGAAAGACTTGAGGAAAACCCACCTTGTATTCAGCATTGACCCTGAAGGTTGTGAAGATGTGGATGACACACTCTCAGTCAGAACCTTAAGTAATGGCAACCTGGAACTTGGGGTCCACATTGCAGACGTGACACACTTTGTGGCACCAAATTCTTATACTGATATTGAAGCTAGAACAAGGTAATGCTATTAGAAATCAGCATTATGACTGAGTATATAGGACTATAATATACTTTGTAACTGTGCTGATCTCAGATTTTCAAAACAAAGATTTCACATATATGTGCAATTCTGAAGATTCTTTCCAGGAAGAAGAAAACGGAGGTTCACTACCCCCTTTATTTTTAGAAAATTAGTACCTCGATCAATTTACCTTTCCTTTTTTTTTTTTTAACCTTTTCACACATTTCCTGCCAAGTTGAAATGCATTGAATTTTTCATGAAGTAATATAGTATTATTTTATATAAATACAAGATCATTACACTCTTAGTTTTTCTTATATAACAAAGATTCGTGTCACTGAAGAAAGATTATTTTTTGAAATCAGTGGAAGAATATTCAGCCTAAAGCAATATCATTTAGAAAAGTGGGAATGTGGGAATCACTTTATTACCCAGTCTGCTGCACTTTAAGAAAAAGCCTTGGGGAATTTGTACTGAGGAATTGGCCGTTTACCTCTCTGTAGCCCTGGCAGTCAGCATTTCTGTGTCTTGTTGCTGAAGGTTACCTGCCTGCATGTGTCATCCACAGGGCTACCACTTACTACTTAGCAGATCGCCGCTATGACATGCTGCCCCCTGTCCTCAGTGCTGATTTATGTTCCCTCCTGGGAGGCGTAGATAGGTGAGTTTGTTAGTTTGTTTATTATCTTTACCTTAAGAGCCTGTCTTGGTCCTTCTGCAGTGCCTGATGCTCCCTGCTTCTGGCTTTTCGCCTCTTCTTTCTCATAGTGTTTTACCACCCACATGCCCACCCCTGCTTTCCCTCTGTATGCTCTATACCCCTCTGCATCATTTAAGTCTAGGCAGCTTTATTTCTCTAGCTTTTCCTTCCCTTCTTCTCCTCTTTTCTCTCTGTGAGGCTGTTTCTCTCTCTGTTGTTAGCTTTTCAAAGTTAGCTAAACTCTGGGAATAAATGCATATAGCTTTGTGCATATTTATTCCTTGGTTGTTGCTGTTTTGCATGAGGATCATGAATTTAGGAAGGTTATGTTTGTTGGTTGGTGTAAAGTTAGTATTTATCTTTGAATAGGTAACTAAATCATGGTCCAAAATTCATAGGTTCAAAAAGTTATTTACCACTCTCCTTCAGTTAACAATTTATCGTGTGTTTTTCCAGATATAATACACACACACAAGCAAATATGGACATGTGGTCTGTCTTTCTTACACAGATGGTGGCATTATATATATATACTGCTAAGCATCTTGCTTTTTTAAAAAAAAAAACTAATAATGCATCTTGAAGATCATTCCACAGTAATATCAGTCATTTATCTAAGGAAATTTGGGTTGTTTCCAATCTTTTGCTAGTACAGCAAAGCTGTACTGAAATACTTTGAACATAGGTCATTTCATATTTTTTACAAGTATGGTATATCTGAAGGATAAATTCCTAGAAGTGATTACTATGTCAAAAGGTACATGCATTTATGTTCAGATGGATACAATCAAATTGCTCTCTGTGGAGGTTACACCAATCATATTCCCACTATTACTGTGAGTGCTTTTCCCCACAGCCTTGCCAACACAATATGTTATATGTATTTTTATCTTTGCCAATTTGATAAACGAAAAATGGTATCTTAGGGTGTTTTGCATTTACATTTTTCTTGCTAGGCATAAAGTTAAAAATCTTTTTTGTATGTTTGAGTCATTTATGTGTCCTTTTCTGTGGACTACTTCATGTTCTTTGCCCATCTTTCTTTTGGATTCTTGACCTACTGCTAATTGAATTGAAAGAGTTCTTTACATCTTAGGAAAATTAGCCCTTTGTTTTTTATATGAGTTTTACATTTTATATATTTTTAATGCAATTTTATTGCAATATTCACATACCATACAGTCATCCGAAGTGTAAAATCAGTTCACAGTATCATCATATAGTTGTGCGTTCATCACCACAATCAAGTTTTGAACATTTTCATTACTCCAAAAAATAAAAATAAAAGTAAAAAAAGAACACCCAAAACATCCCATACCTCTCCTCTCCCCAATTATTCATTTACTTTTTGTCCCCATTTTTCTACTCATCTGTCCATACACTGGATAAAGGGAGTGGGAGCCACAAGGTTTTCACAATCACATGGTCGCACCATGTAAGCTATATTGTTTTAAAATCATCCTCAAGAATCAAGAATACTACATTACAGTTCAACAGTTTCAGGTTGTGTATGTTTTTAAATAGAGTGATTTGGTGGTGAAGTGTTTCACTACTAAATGCCTTTTTTTTTTGCTAATTAGTCTACTATCAAGGCTAAAAACTTACTTCAGTGTCATCCTGTAGGATCTGAAATCTGCTCTCCTTTACTGGGGAGCCAAATGGTCTTGACTTTATCTGTGCCAAACTATTCTGATCAAAATGGAGAATTGTAAGGTGGGGTTTGTAACATCTCATGTGCACTCATTTCATATTTATTCAGGGCTCAGCAGAACCTAGTCTGACTTTGTTGTTTTAATTTAAAACATTTTTGATGTAGTGGTAGAGTGATTGGATTGAAACATTGGACCTGAAACCTGTAGCAATGTCATTTCTTTCAAGTTACGTTTAGGGTCAGGTTCTGCTTGCTTCAAAAAATGGTAGAATTGAATAGTGATATTGTCAATGTTGCTGGTTTTGTAGGTATGCTGTAAGTGTCATGTGGGAATTGGACAAAGCCTATGAAATTAAGAAAGTTTGGTATGGCAGAACTATTATTCAATCAGCATACAAACTGTTCTATGAAGCAGCCCAGGAACTACTGGATGGAAACTTCAGTATTGTTGATGATCTTCCAGAATTCAAAGACTTGGATGAGAAGAACAGACAAGACAGGCTGGAGGAGTTAGTGTGGGCAATTGGAAAACTGACCGACATCGCTCGCCACGTCCGAGCTAAACGAGACAGTTGTGGTGCCCTGGAACTTGAGGGGGTGGAGGTCCGTGTACAGCTAGATGAAAAAAAGAACATTCATGACCTCATCCCCAAGCAGCCCCTGGAAGTACATGAGACGGTGGCTGAATGCATGATCCTGGCCAACCACTGGGTAGCAAAGAAGATCTGGGAGAGTTTCCCTCATCAGGCCTTGTTGCGCCAACACCCTCCTCCACACCAGGAGTTTTTTTCTGAACTCCGGGAATGTGCTAAGGCAAAAGGCTTCTCCATAGATACACGGTATTTATCTTTTGAGGGGGCAGAGGAATAGAAGGGAGTGTTCTACACCTGTTTTTATGATGTGGCAGCCAAATCTTTGACCAAGAGTAGAAAACTTCCTGGCTCTCTTCACTTACTATAATACGTTAAGTATAGAAATTTAAAATTCAAACATGTTCATTTAGGCATAATTTGACCCCACTACAATTTGGAATACATAAGTAGGGAACCTGTTGCCCTGGATTTAATTTACCATAGGCAAAAAACAAGAAATAATCCTTTTTATTCCAATACTTTTAAAATGTAGCATAGTGCTGTGGCATTATCATAAGATATGACCCAGATGGTAAATTTATACCATCACTTCATAAAATTAGATGTATTAACACCCCACTTCCAGGATAAAATATTTCCCCCATTAAAAATAATGTAGAGAAGATCTTAAAAATATTTGTTGTCAAATCATAGGTGCTAATTAAAACACCTTCTTTGTTTTATCTATCAAAATGAATTATTTTCACCTCCATCTTTAGGTGATAGTATCTTTTGGTTTGTTTGGTGGTCATTGGTTGAGCGCTGTCTGTCAGGCACATGTGCTAAGAGCTTTCAGACATCCTGCTTACATAGCGCTATGAAGTGATATAGTATCATTCATATTTTACAGATAAGGAAATTAAGATCAGAGCAGTTAAGTAACTTGCCTATGATTTAAATAAACAGCTAGTCAGGGGCAGAGCCGGGATTTTAATCCAGTCTGCCAAATTTGACAGCTCGTGTTAGTGATCACTCTCATAGCCAGCCACAGTATAAAACTGAATTATGATAATTTTAATTTTATATTCCTTGTTTTTTATTTTTATTATTATCATTGAGGGTAAATAAATAGAATGTTTCTTCTTTCCCTCCCTTTCTCCCTCTGTCTTTGAGAGAAAACCAATTTAGGTTTCTTTTATTTGTATATTACAGGGTTAGTTTCATTTTTTAATTCCCTTGGGCTCAGTAATTCTTGATTTAAAAAAAAAAATCCATTCTTTGACTCATATAGGATTTTTAATGTTAAGGGAGTTAAGAATTCAGTTCATCAAGTATTTGACTATGTGCCAACCATTAACTTAGCATAGTAGGTGTCAGCACATTACTCTTTACTGCTTAAGAAATTTATTTAAATTTGGATACGCTGTTTGTGTTTAAACCTTACAAGCAAACTAGATTTCTGTAGGTGTAAAGAGCTGCTTCTGAAATGTGTTCAAAATCATTTAACTACTGGCAGATGACAGTATTCAGCCTGATGAGTGACGGGTTCTCCTCAGGGTTCTGATATGTAAGTTACCGCTTGGGACTAAATAAATGTTTTTCCGTTCTTTGTCAGGTCCAATAAAACACTGGCTGATTCTCTGGATAATGCGAATGACCCCAACGATCCCATTGTAAACAGGCTGCTGCGCTCGATGGCTACACAGGCCATGTCTAACGCCCGCTACTTCTCCACGGGGGCGTGCGCGGAGGAGGAGTTTCATCATTACGGTGAGTGAGGAAATTGTCTTGTGTGCAGCCATAACCTTGAACAAGTTCTTTAAAAAAGTGTATTTTTTTGTTTATTTCATCTTTTTGGTTTCCTTTAAAGGTCTTGCATTAGATAAATATACCCACTTCACTTCTCCAATAAGAAGATATTCAGATATTATAGTGCACCGATTATTAATGGCAGCCATTTCAAAAGATAAGAAAATGGAAATTAAGGAAAATTTATTCAGCAACAAAGATCTTGAGGAATTATGCAGACACATCAACAACAGAAACCGAGTAAGGGTATTTTAAATTCTCTTACTCATTGTCTCTTTTTCTAAGAGACTATCAGCTTTATAATGTAGCAGAATGAAGTACCAGATATTCTAGCAAATTCCTGTAATAACATGAAAAATTATAGTTTGTCAAGGAGCTCTCAGTACATTTCCAAATGGTCTAAGGTGATTCATGTGGATTTGGGGGATTTGACAATGGGTTAGATGTTTTTTTCCCAAAATGTAGACACACAAAAGTTCAGGCAACACATAAATATACAATTTATAAAGTAGGAGATTGGAATGACAAGAAGGCAGTAAAGATCACCCATCATCTCACCACCCAGAGATACCCATTATTAACAATTTCAGACAATCTTAGTATTTTTATTTATAAAAATCTCATTCCATACCTGTTGTTTGAAATTCCTTTTTCCACTTAACAACACACCTGTTGTTGATAGCATACCATGTAAATATATCGTTTAAGAAGCTGCATTGTCGGTTTACAGAAAAATCATGCATAAAATATAGGGTTCCTGTATACCACCCTATTATTAACACCTTGTAGTAGTGTGGTACATTTGTTACAATTGATGAAAGCACCTTTTTATAATTATACTATTAACTATAGTCCATGGTTTATCCTAGGGTTTGCTGTATTGGGTAGTCCCGTGGATTTTTTTTTTTTTTTTTTAAAACTATTTATGAAATGTTAGACATTTAGGTAGTTTCTAGTTTTCTGTATCACCCAATGTTCTAGTTCTATCATATGCAGTATTGTAGCCACTAGCCACTTTTGCTATTTAAATTTAAATTAATTAAAATTAAATAAAATTAAAATTTCAATTCCTCAGTCATACTAACCACATCTCACATGCTTGATAGCTGTCTGTGGCTGGTGCCTACCTCTGTGCAGTGCAGGTACAGAGCTTTCCATGGTTGCAGGGGGTTTAACTGCACAATACTGTTCTTGTTAACTCCAGTTTAGTCATCCTAGTGTATCCACTTTTACGGACATGTCAGATTATTGACTGCATAAATTCTTAGAAATGGGATTGCTGAGTCAAAGATGTACACAAATAAAACTTTAATACATATTATTAAATTTGCTCTTCAAAACAGTAGTACTAGTTTATACTAACACCAACAGGATTTTGGTAGAGCTGACTAGAAAATAAAGTTAAGATATAAGTGAGATACTTTTCCTCTACCTGAAATGAGCATTTCCCAAGTTTCCCAGTCTCTAATTTGATGAACTATTAACAAGTTCTAAATAACAAACGGATTGTTTTCTTAAAGAATTAATTTTCTAAGACATTTTTGATGGGGTAATATGGGAGGATTAGGTTCCTACAAAATTGATTTAATAATACATTCTGTGTGTATTGTTTTATAGACTAACCTTTGTAAATATATTGTTTCCATGGGAAAATGAATTCCATATTTCTTCTGGGAATGTAAGGAAAGTCTTCATCATGTTTTGGGGCTGTGCTTCTTCTTACAGGCAGCACAGCATTCTCAGAAGCAGTCTACTGAGCTCTTCCAGTGCATGTATTTTAAAGACAAAGACCCTGAAACTGAGGAGCGCTGCATAACTGATGGTGTCATTTATTCAATTAGAACAAATGGTGTGCTTGTATTTATACCAAGGTATGTTACATCTAAAACAATGGTTAATAAGAAATCATAGGTAAACTAAAAGTCTAGAAGACAAATAGTATAGTCAATTTATTTATTAAAATATTTATCTTAGCAATTATAAATAAAGTTACCATATGTACATAATGTAATATATAATTCAGTATATATGTATGAAGTAGATTGGACTTTAGTACATCTGTATCAGTCTTAGGATAAATTTTTTTTTCTAGTCCCCCTTTCAAGCTTTACTTCCAATCCTCACTGCTCTCTGAATACAAGTACTTGTAGAGCTGTTTAGCTTTGTACTTGCAGTTCCTTCTGCCTGGGATGCCTTCCCTCCACTTCTCTGCCCAGTGAACTCCTGCTCATCCTTTAGAACCCAGTGTAGAAAACAGCTCCTACACCTGACCCTCCTTCCCCAGTGGCCAGCCAGCTTCCCCTCCTGTGCTGCCTTGTGCTCAACCTAGCCTTCACTGAAACACATGCCACCCTGACAATGACAGCAGGTCATTATGTGAGCCTCTCCCCTTGTGATGTGTGAAGACAAGGAAGGACTCTGCCTCAGACAACCCTGGGATCCCAGAGCTGAATGAAATTAATTCTTGCTCCTTCACCTCCTCCTCTTTTTCCTCCTCTTTTTTCTTCTCGTCATGCCAAAAGGAACCCATCTTCTCTCCTATCAGTCTTCAAGGCAGAAAAACTAATAATTTTAACAGAATTGATTGCTTTTCTTTGAATGACTCTGGTCTGACTTCAGAAGGGCTCTCCAGGCAACTCTGGCTGCTTTTCTGGGCTGCTACTGCAGCTTTTAAGGCCTAGTTTTGCTTTGTTAGCTCTTGAGCCTCCTGGAAAACCTGAATGCACAGAACCTCCTTGATCACCCAGTGGCTGCAGACTGGTTGGTAGTACAGAGGGGGACAGGTGTAATCAATCCCCAGCTCCTTGCAAATCTTCTCGAAGACATCATAGTCTTATGGAGGTTTTTGAGCATCTTCTTCCTCTGGTAGATGTGCACCAGCATAGTGCTTGTGGACTTTGCCCTTTCGACGTTTCTGCATGTGTTCTTCATAATCGAGGATCTTGACATTCAGGGCAACAACTCGAGCTTCCGGGGAGCTAATGTCCTCAGGGTTTGCCGTGACCTAACCACTCTTGCTTGATTTTTAATTTGTCCTTCCGGTTGGCCATTTCCAAAGACTGGAAGTCTTTTCACATCAACCTTTTTCAATTCCAGCGACATTCTAGTAGTCTTTGAGCAGTGTGGAAGGGTTGGGTCATTAACTTGGCTGGGTGGACTGGTTTCTGGATGGCATATTTGCGGGTGGCCAAGAGACCTCAATGCTGCAGGCCCTACTGGTCAGAAAGAAGCCTACCACTTCCTCCCACCCACAGCCTGAGGCCTGGGTCACTGTCTGGATCCAAATCGAATGCAGAGCCCTCCATGCCACCCTCAGCATGGTGACTTTTGACCTTGGCAGAGCCTGCATCACTGCCACTGTCCCCTTAGCTATATGGCCTGGGTTATACTGGTGCCATGTTTGCATTTTACGATAGAATTTTACTTTCTTACATAGCAAAATATTTTGTTTCCATCTGCAAAGGTGAAATACTTGAGGGCAAATCACAGGAAAAGTGATTTGTTTTTCATAAATCTAGCAGAAACCCCAGCATTCTAGTTAAGTATATAAGATCTGCAAACTAAGAATACTTTATCTCTGGATTTTTATTCTGTCCATAATTCAGGTTTGGAATTAAAGGTGCTGCTTACCTAAAAAATAAAGATGGTTTAGTGATATCATGCGGCCCAGATAGCCATTCCGAATGGAAACCAGGATCCCTTCAGCGATTTCAAAATAAAATTACCTCTACCACAGCTGGAGGGGAATCTGTGACTTTCCGTTTGTTTGACCATGTAACAGTAAGTCTGTATATATATTAAGTATTGTTTTCAATGTAAAGAACAAAGAATGTGATTTAGTAATACACATTTTCTCCGTATGATAGGTAAGAATATCTGTACAGGCCTCACGTTGCCATTCGGATACAATCAGGCTTGAAATAATAAGCAACAAACCATACATGATACCAAATGTAGAACTTTTTCATCAGAGTCCCCTCTTGCTGAAGAGTGAGCTGGTGAAAGAAGTAACCAGATCTGTGGAGGAAGCTCAGCTTGCCCAAGAAGTCAAAGTAAATGTCATTCAGGAAGAATATCAAGAATATTGCCAAACAAAGGGAAGAAGCCTGTACATGCTTCTAGAGGAGATAAAGGACCTAGCTCTCCTGGATGTTTCAAACAATTATGGAATATGAAATATTCTCTTACTTCATTAAAGAAACTTTGTCTTAAGTCAATGTTTTGCCATCTTTTCAACATTAACATGTAACTTTCTGTCACCAGATTTCTAGTTGATCAGGATTGGGTTTGTAAAATGTTTTCTCATAATCAAAGTTGCATTAAAGTGTAATTAGGTCACTTTACTGAAAACTGATGGTAAATCAGTTAGTAAATGGTTACTAACCCCTTTTTAATAAACCCAGAATTAATTTTTTATTGTCTTGTTTCAAATCAGTTCTTTCAAAATAGGTTTTAATTTTTTCCAGTGATTGCTACATTAGACCAATTGGGTCATAGGCCCCTTTGACATCTGTCAGATTAACTTTTCAGTCACTTTCAGATAATAAAATGTAGTTCCGTCCACTTTAAAAGTCCCTATTTCATATTTCATTCACAGCTCCACCCCTATCTACAGCCCTGGTTGGGGACAGGCCATAGGGAGTGGGGTGGGGATACACAGCTCATGAGGTCTGTTCTCTTGAACCTCCCTTCCAACCTTCCATTTTTCTTGAGTACTCCACAGATGATGAGGCTGGGAGGCCCCAAGTGCACTGGCCTTTCTCCTGTTGGAAACTCATTACCTTGCCATTCTAATTCGAATTCACCTTTCTCTTAGTCATCTCTAATCCAGTTCATGAGAGTGGGCAGAGTCCTAAACAGTCTACAAAAACTTAGTGGCTACATATTCTAGCTTGTCCCCTTTTGGCAGCAATAAACCACAATCCTCTGATGCACATGCATCTTTGCCTATCACTGTGGCAGTCCCAGCAAGCCCATGTACCACACCCCCACACCAAAATGTTCTCCTTGGACTCAACTTCCTGGCCTTTCAACCAAACCATTTTTGTCCCTCCCCATATCCTCACTTAGCAAGCCTGAAGACAACAAAATGCCTGTCTGCCAGCTGTGTGGATGGAAATCACTAGCATTATCACTACACACTTTCCCCAAGGGAAGAAAGGTAAAAAAGGTGAGTTTTTCTTTACAAAACCTAGTCTTTCCAACAAAAGGCAACCTTCCTCCCTGCCTCCTGGTTCATAAAAAATAGCTTTCTCCTCCTCCCACAAAGTGGGAATATCCTACCAAGAACCAGACCTTTTAACTTGGTTGTCAATAAGGTACTTTCTCTGTAATTACCCCTCTACCAAGATGATAAACTCAGGCATGAAAGAAACCCCAATGAGATCCTCTTACCATCTAGCCCTAACACTTCTAGCACCATATTCACTTTTTCCAGATCTTTATTCCCTAAATCTTTTCTACACGTTCTTCCCAATACTTGGAATTTCCTCCACCAACTCAAAAGGTCTCTCCTGTGAAGCCTCCCTAAGTCCTCAAAGTTCACTTTGCAGCTTCCTCTCCACCTAGTCAGGTACCAAGGAGCAATGCCCTATTCTTTGAATTTCCTTAGCATTTATGAGGGCCACACGATATACAGGACTTTCATGTGACCTCTTAAATATTAGAGTGACTCCTCAAAATACATGTAAACACATATGAAAACTTAAAGAAACATTTTACCAAAAGTATAAACTGCAGAACTAAACTGCAATGAGAAACTTTGTTAAAGCCTCGAGATAGTTTGTAAAATAATTTTCGTTTATTTTTTTAAACAGACATTAATAATATATATTTACATCTCAAAATCACATAATTTAGTGAAAACAAGGCATCAATGGCACACTAGCAAAAACTGCTTAACTACGCATCATTTTATGAAGCAATATCCATCTATATAAAAATAAACACTAAAGAGAACAGACTGTTAACTAAAGCTAATAAATAAATGAAAAGCATAATTATAAATAAATACCAGATTTTAAAGTGGAAATCTGCAAAAACTTTACTATGAAAGGATTTTCATTCAAAGGAGACAAAATACACAGTACCCCCAAACTTGGAGGATAGTAAGTTAATAGGTACATTTTCTCTCTTAGTTGAATCTTATCTAACTTCAGTACCATCATTTCTTGACAAAACATAGTGATTATTGTAACATTTTTAAAAGATTAGTCCGGTTGCATTTTCTCTAATTTTAACTCCTCCTCTACATTTATAGTATTGGCAGCAGCAGCATTATGTGGGTTGTCCAAAATGTCTTCATTTAATCCATTTGAATCCTCTTTTTGATCTTCACCTGTATTATCCTCTTCAACTGTCTGTGCTATAGGTGTGTTCACTATCAAGTCTAAAAGACAAGTCATCATCATTACCCATTACAAACACCTGATCCAATCTTAACTGCTAAAGACAAATCTCTGTACAAGCTAAGGTCAACAGAAATGAAATCTATGATCACTTAGTTAGGCTAATTATGATCAGTTTCTTCTAAATAAACCCATTTTTATAAATATAAAAAGTCCAATTAAAAATACAAAAGGCTTTTGAAAGGAACTAAACTCAAATTTGAATCACAGCCAAATGGAACAGTGCTCATTCAAAATGAGAACACCTGAAAAGGTTTAAAAAAAAGCAAAGGCATTTAGCAGTCTGTGTCAAAATGA
Source organism: Choloepus didactylus (assembly GCF_015220235.1). Taxonomy (NCBI): domain Eukaryota; kingdom Metazoa; phylum Chordata; class Mammalia; order Pilosa; family Megalonychidae; genus Choloepus; species Choloepus didactylus. The sequence continues at coordinate 112,447,712 of NC_051310.1, read as the reverse complement.
TCTATAATAAATAAATTTCAAGATACTTATTTCCATTTGGGAAATTTTTAATCCATATATTATAAATAAAGATGAGCCTGAACTACTTATTGCCAGGTACACTTTGAGAATGATGAGAAGGAAGCCACTGCAAAACAGTTGCATCTTTTTGTAACTTTTCATAGTGCTAATAAAACACCCATTTGTAACGATAAAAATTAAACTCATTTTAATTGAAAAATAATCAGAGTAATCTAGTCACACTGAATAATTTTCACTTGAGAACTATACTATCTTGGGTGAATCCTGTTTTACAACATGATCTCTTCACTACTATAATTCTTATTTTGCCATTAGAAAAGGAAAAACTGGATTAGAAATTGAGGACTTTATATGCAATCCTGCTCATTTCATTCAAAACCAATTTGCAATTATTTAAAAGTATAGCTTCAATAAACTTAGTTTTCTAGTTTCCAAACCCATAGACTTTTAAAAACAGCAATTTTAAGGCAGTTTTAAACAGAAGGAGATGCTAGTAAACTGACAGCCACCAAAAGTGACAGCTCACAACAGAATAGACACAAATGCAATAAAAAGCATTTTAGGACCTATTGATATCACAGCAAATGGCTCTAAAATCCTCAATGGGTGCAGAAGACATTTTATATATTTAAGACATTACTATAATAATTAATGTTCATAATTATGATACTAAGGAGGAAATTATGTGTCATATGCTTTATGGAATCAAGGAAGAATACATTCTTGAAGAATTTAGAATCAGTTTCAAATGAGTAAAATAATTTTTTAAGAGGTACTCAGCTCTCTAGAAAATGAAACAGTATTTGAGGATTCCAACAGCTAAAAATACTCACATGCAGGCACATACATTCTCTCTCACTCAAATATACATTTTTCTATTCTTAGAGGTATATTTTGGGGATAGAGTAGAAGCTAAATTTCTAATATGCCCTTAGCATATTAATGGTAACACATAAAACCCAGCATAAAATTTACCATTTCCTTGGGACTGACTGTTACTCAGTAGCTTTGCCTGTCTTCTTTCCAAGGCTAGTTGTTTATTTCTCTCAATTCTTTGTTGTTGCTCTTCTGTTAAGCTTCTATTTGACTGAGAAGCAAACTTGTCACTTTCAGATGAGTTTGTCAAAAAGGCATCAAATTCGGTAGCAATTACATCATCTCCATTATTTTCCCCTACTTCATCTGTAATAAATAACAAGTTAGTTAATGTATATTTGTAGTATTAGACTAAAGACTTTGTGCAGCTATTAATTAAACACAAGTTTACAGTGGCAAGGGTCACTGATGCAATACAGGCTCAATTCAAACAAGTAAAAGGAATATTTATGAATCACTTTAAAAAGGCATTTTAGGTCAAATGGAAATACTAATTTTAAAACACACATGAAAGGGAAAGAAAAGTTCTTAGTTATCATTTAAAATATTTTATGCTTGGGCTAATAAGGGAGTTTGGAAAATCCAAGCCATATTCTTGTTCTACATTGAACTACCGCTTTTTAATAGCTTGTCATATTTGTCAAAACACAGTACAAAGTAATTATTTTATATAGGTGATTTTCTTTATAGAGCAAAAAACAGACACAAAATGAAAAAGGAAATTTAGAGATCTGTAGACTTATTTCCAAGTTAGTTAAAAAACAAATCAGTACTCTCTACATTAGCCTTAACAAATAAAAGCCTTGTACACCAGTTATCTCAAATTAGAATGTCCCCACCATGATCCACAGTGGTATGGAAAGTAAATACTGGGTCTTTCATTTATATTTAATTTAAGAATTAAGAAAAATTAAGCTTTACTAACATATTTAAAATATGACCTGACAATGATGAACTATCTATTGTCCATATGACAGTTGTTGTATGGTCTGTAAATAAAAAGTAAGTTAAAAAGTTAATCTATATCTGTAGTATTAGACTAGAGACTTTGTGCAGCTATTAACTGAACATTAAGTTACACAAATTTACAGTGGCAAGGGTCAGGCTATCCTAAATGAATACTGGCAGCTCCACAATGAAGAAACTTGAGTGGGAAGAGCTAGGCCCTCACTCATTTTTTCATTTCAGCATACCGTGATACATAGATGTTTTTGATTGCCCAGTTAAGTAAACTGATAGATATTATCTAGTTTTAACCAAACGCAATTCCAAAATCCACAAGTGGTATCCTAAAGAGGTTTTTGCAAAACAACCAAATGCATATACAAGCAAACATTAAGAAAATGGCAGAGCTGATGCTATGCCTTCTCTTTATATAGGCCATATTATGAGTTACAAAAAAATCTGACAAGTAGGCCAAAAAATTCAAACTCACCAAGATCACCATTTCAAATACGAATTAATACATACTATCCTTGTCCTATGGATATATTGTGCCTTGAAATATTTAGCTAATGATAGTAAAAAACTATCACAATTAGCAAAAGCGCCGAAAACATAAAGACAAGCCTTTACAACTATTCCATTGAGGTTTAAAAAAATCACAAGACTCAAGCCAGTTTTTTAAAATTCAAACCCCTTTTGAAGTTTCTTCCTTAATTGTGAAAGACAAAAAGCCACACAAACTTGTTCTTCCTGACATAGAAAAAAAATGTGGCAAGTTAAAAATGCATTCCTTTGTCAGGAAATACTTATGAAGTACCTGTAGAAAACAATGCTGGATAAGTTAAGAAACAAGAATTACAACCAATGATATAATACATGGGTTTCTAATATAATTCACCTAACAGGGCTTATAGGATTCCAAACCAGTAATAATGAAATACACTAAAAATTACTTTTTTTGTGAGCCATGAAAGGAAAGATATCTTCATAGATAACCTTTTTAATACAAACGATGTTTTATGGAAAAACAAGATAAACATAACCATGATGGAGCAGTTTGCTCCTTTGACTAGGATAAAAATCTAATTTAAAAAAATAGCAACACATATAAAATTTATTCACTGCAACATCATAGGCAAGCCATTATGGCAAAGAAGAGCAAGCTAAAAATATGCAATGTGCTACAGGATGTCATCATTGTGGTACAGATAATAAACTAGTAGATAAGTAAACAAAGTGCTATGGAAAAAGAAAAACAGCATAGGGGGAATGCAGGAAGGGGGAGCAATTTTAACAGTATGGGAGACTTCATCAAGTTGACATTTGAACAGTTTGAAGAAGGTAAAAAAATTAGCCCTGCAGATTTGGGAGGTAGGGTGGTAGGGGAAGGAGAGGTTTCAGGCAGAAGAAATAGCCAGTGCAAAAGCCTAAAAACAGAAACGTGCCTGCAGTGTTCAAGGAGGAGCCAAGAGACCAGTGTGGCTGAAGCAGTATGAGAGTGACAGATAGAGAGGCAAGGTGGATGAAGTGAGGATACAGGGGAGACCCTATCGGGCCAAATGGGATATTATAAAGACTTTGGCTTTCTTTTACTTTCAGTGAAATAAGGAGCCATGGCAGGGCTTTGAGCAGAGTGATATAACTACACATTTGTTAAAAAATTTTATAAAAACCTAGCACCAATTGGTTAGTAAGAACAAGTGGTTGAAAACGGGATAGATGAAAATTTGCTAGTAAATTTCAACAAAAATCCTTGCATTAATTAGTGCATGGATTGAAAAATGAATACCAAGACTTATAAAGTACCGTTAATGATGCTCTACTTCCATTTGGATTTATTTATCTTTGGAAGGTAAAACTCAGATTTAAAAAAGAAAAATTGAATCTACAACCAGATCTTCAAATTATTGTATTAAGAAGTATTATCCTAATGTGTGGAAACATTAAAACTTCCCCAACAGGGGAATTTTCTGATATTCTCACAAGCATTGGGGACTACCATTGTACTAGCCAAGTCCTGGATCTTGGGGCTTATTACTTCAAAGGAGAGGCTAAGCCTAATTATAATTGTGCCTAAAAGTCACCCCCAGAGAACCTATTCCGATGCTCAGATGTGGCCTGTCTCTCTCTAAGCCCACTTGGCTCATAACCTCACTGCCCTCCCCCCATGTGGGACATGACTCCCAGGGATGAGCCTGGACCCAGCATTGTGGGATTGAGAAAGCCTTCCTGAGCAAAAAGGGGAAGAGAAATTAAACAAAATAAAGTTTCAATGGCTGAGAGATCTCAAATGGAGTCAAGAGGTCATTCTGGAGGTTTATTCTTATGCATTATATAAATATCTCTTTTTAGTTTTTAGTGTACTAGAATAGCTAGAAGGAAATACCAATTCAACAGGAAACTGCTGAACTGCAATCCAGTATCCTTGATTTTTGAAGACAATCATATAACTATATAGCCTATAGTGTGACTGTGTGATTGCGAAAACCTTGTGGCTCACACTCCCTTTAAAATTCAGTGCATGGACAAATGAGCAGAAAAAAGGGGGACAAAAAATAAATGAATATAGAGTGGATAAAGGAGTGTGAGGTGTTTTGGGTGTTCGTTTTTACTTTTATTTTTATTCTTATTCTTATTTTTTGGAGTAATAAAAATGTTCAAAAAATTGATTGTGGTGATGAATGCACAACTGTGATGATACTGTGAACAACTGGCTGTATACTTTGGATGAATGTATAGTATGTGAATATATCTCAATAACATGCATTTAAAAAAAAAAAAGAAACTCTACTGAACTGGTTACCAGAGGATGGGATGGGGAGAGGGAACAGGGAGTTAAGGTTCAAAATGTACAGAGTTCATATTTGGAATAGTGGAAATGTTTTGGTATTGAATGGTGGTGATGGTAGCACAACATTGTGAATTAACAGCACTGAAATTTACATAATTAACAGTACTGAAATATTAATCTGAATGTGGTTAAAAGGGGAAATATTAGGTTGTATATATGGTAATAGAATAAAAATTTTTAAAAAAATCTATGGAACTGCACTACAGATAGTTAATTCTAAACTAAACCATGGACTAAAGTTAATAGTACAATTATAAAAATGTGCTTTCATCAATTGTACCAAATGTGTACTACACCAATGCAAGGCATTAATAGTAGGGTGGTATATGGGAATTCTGTATTTTATGCATGACTGTTCCATAAACCCACAACTTCTCTAATTAAAAAAAAAGAAAAAAAAGAAGTGTTATCCCAAAATTTTTGAAAAAAATTAGTCAGTAGACTATTCAACTGCATTGTTCTTTAAAACTGTACAGTAATGTATTTTTGGTGAGAACAAAAATGTACATTATATACACAGCAGTACAGTAGTAATACATGTATTAAAAATAAATAAAATGCTCAAAACATCTTTACTATTGTGGTACCTGATCCAAAATGTTTAGAAACCCTTCTTTAAGATACAAAGAAAACAGATTCAACAAGATTCTCTGTGATACAGGCCTCTTTGTGCCCAATATTAAAACATGCTTGTAATCCCCTGAATGGTCATCCATGTTAATTTATGCCTCTGCACAAAATCCCTGCATGACCCCTACAACTTATTATTCAAAGTACTTGCGATACCACTTCTGTGAAGTTTCCCCTTTCCTAGGTAAAGGTAACTATGCTCTCCTTTGCACCCCACTTTGTGTCCTAATACCTCTAACTATAGCACCTATTCAGACTACTGGTAATGTTATATATGCCTGCCTCTCTCACTAGCCTGTTAGCCCATGAAGTAATGGGCCTGATCTTACTCAACTTTATCCCTGAACCTTTAGAAAAGAATGGGCAGTTCAAAAAGTGATGTTGAAAAACAAAATGACAAAGAAAAAAAAAATGATGCTGAATAAACTAACCTAGTGGTATATGCTGTAGGATTTAGTAATTAAGAACCAATTCCTTTCCATATACCAAATCCCATGTCATCAATACATATATCTTACCAAAAAACTTAAATCCTGGATTATTTAAATCCCATTTCGTCACATTTTTAAAAGCAATTCTTTTAAATTCTATACAGAGTCTATATCTTTTTAGCTCATGTATTAAAAGTTAAAAATGTAAACACGCAAACATGTATGGAGCCATCGCACAGAAAATCTGATCACTATACAGACCCTGTCGGCAGGAACCATCTGTTTTAATGTGTGTGACTGGTCTATGATTGCACTGTACTTCTAGCAGATGCAACCAATACCAGAACAGTCACTTAAGTTTTAGGTCCTTTTTCCAGGAACTACACGCTGAAGGAAAGCAAACAACTTCATCATCAAATTATTCTGCCAAAGTTCCCAGGAACACTTTTTATCAATAGTGGTTACGCTAGTACATGTATCTGAACACTATATCTTTGTCACATATTTTTATTAACAAATGCCTGCAAGTCATCAACATCAGAGCTCTCAAAAGCTCCTGCTCTATGGCTAAATACATTTTTACAATATCTGTCATGGAGATGCAGCCATGTCCTTAAGAAACAGGTATCATATACAACATTCTAGATGTACCTAGGAATTTTTAATTCACTCCTAGACTGTCAATTTACTTTACCGTACTTTAATTTTACATACAGTAGACACTAGGAACCCAGTGCTGTGATACTGCCTACCCAACTAGATCCATTTCTAAAAGCACAATGGTTATAAATTAGATAAACCTATATTCTTACCATTATTGCTAATAAAATCTTCATGTAAAATAGGGAGATCAAGCCGAATTCGTTTTAAACAGGTCTGAAAATAAAAAGATATTTTTATACTTCACCAATGTTAGGGAGGAAATGTTCATTTATTCTAAAAGACTCGTTCTTCAAATAACCACTATAAATTTTCCTTCTCTCTACCAAGAAAGATTTCAAAATGAAGACCCCAAATAGCTATTGAGCCTCCTGAGGGATTTAAACAAAACAAAACAACAAAAAAATCTATAAGGATTGCATTGGATACTTCTATAGTTGTAATACTCTTCAAAATAGCATCAGATATTTCTTGCACTCAAAAGTTTGATAACAGTTAAAACACCACTATTTCTAAATTTCAATTAAATCTATGCTTGTACTATTTAGTATTGTGAATGACACTCATAATAATCTTACCTGAACTTCCTTTTTATTTCCCAGGTATTCAACTCTGTTAATAAAATCCTCAAACTGCAGTTTAGGGAATAGCCTATGTGCCCAGTGCTCCATGTGTCTGATCAATGTCTTTAAGTCTTCAGCCTGGCATATAAAAATAAAAATGCGAAACAGAAGATTCATTCCCACAACTGTCCCTGTCAGCAGATTTTAGAATTGAAAAGTACTGCCAAAGTCACTGGCATCATTTTATATTTAGAAGGTTGAGAAACTTTTAAAAGCAACTTTAAGAAGAAAAATATTTAGTAAGGGCTTAGAGGATTGCAATCTAAAAGAGCATTGGATACTACGATAATTTCCAATTGTTGGGGGCAGCTGGTCAGCCACCTCACAATGTTATGTTGGGCCTAAGGGACACAAGAAAAAAAATAATTACATACAGTGGGAAATCCCAAATTATACATGGAGAAGCAGTAAGGATTCAACATTGTAAGAAAACAGTCAGAATTTTCAAGGGCAAAGTATAGAAAAGTAGTTAAGAGTAAACTCTCTCAGAGCCCACCCTCACCCACTAAAGAAACACAAAATGCACATCTTTTAAATTAATTTTTTTAATAAGGGACTTAAATTATGGGCATGATAAACACTTCATAAATTCAAAGCAACAATTCTCTACTTCTACCTGAAATTTTCAAAAAGGGCAATGCATTAACTAAGCTGCATATGGTTTTTTAAATATCCTGATTTAGGTTTAGTTTTGTGGCAAAACAGGACATTATATTCTTTCTTACTACCATGATTTTTCAGCCTCCCAGGTTTGAAATCTTGGGATTATTTTTGAGTCCATTTTTACCTCTCTATATGCTGTTCATCTCTCTATTTTTACCCTTACCAGGATATTATCACCTCATCCTAGTGACAGTACAACAGTTCTGAGCTGCTGTCTGTCTCCACCCTCTTCCTTCTTCCAAATTATCCAGCACACCACACCTAAATGGTACTCACTGAATATTAACATTAGTCTAGCTGAACTATGGAATGGAAAGTCTAGGCTCTGCCCTTAGCAGTTGGCATTGGACACTTGCCAAAAACTCACTTTCCTCACAGGAATTAAAGGAGAATGTATTTGAAAACACTTCATAAACTGCAAAGCTCTATGAAAAGATATCATCTGCAAAAAATTATATCTAAACTCCTACATGATTCAAAGATAAAAGAATTTTAAAATGTTCATTTATGCAGTTCTTAAATATCTTCATTTTTCAACAAAACTTTACTGATGCCTAATTATGAACCAGGTAAAGTGCCAGACTTGGGGACACATAAATAATCAATAAAAGCAGAGTCCTTGCCTTCCTAAAGCTTAAAATACTCTTTCAGGCAGACAAAGTAAATTTCATCCTGTAAATTACAAAGTATAAACTTAGGCTTAAGAGACTCAGTTTTGATTTTCCCAGCCACAGTTTATATAGCAGCAAAAATGAGCCTAGAAAACATGCACTCTTAACAGAGCCCTTTCCACCTCTTCACATTGTTTCTCAAGAGCAATGATGATAAATGGCAGTATCTGCAAAGCATTCTGAGATTCCCAAGAACATGATGAGTCCACAGAAACGAAGGTCTAAAATAAAAATCAGGCACTTCTTACCTCACGACCTTTACCTTTGAACTTTGCCTTATCAAACACATGCCTTAAGGCTGGAAGCCCCCTCTCTGATATTAATCTGTGAATAGAAAAATGTTTTGAATTTCAAGTTTTCTGGAGACATCAAGTTCAAACCAAGACCATAAGAAAAAATATTTGTCACTAAACTGAAAGAAAAGTCTTTAGAAACATCTGATCTCCAAGCTATCCTGACCAAAAGCTTTTAACATAAGGAAAAAAAAAAAAAAACAATAGATTTTTTGGAAAATATTATAAGGAAAAGTTATAAATCTGTAAGGAAATAGTAAATGTACCGCTGAGCATCCAACTTGGGTAAATTTCTTTTAACTGTTCTCCTTGGAGGTACGGGAACAGGTGCTCCTCTCCCTGACTCTGGTGAAATATAACAAGATTTAATATTACTTAATAATTTAAGCTACATTTCTAAGTTGACAGATAATCGAACACAGATACTTTTCAGAAAGTCCCTATACAGACCTTCATCAGGTTCAGCACCTTTATCATTTCCTCTCTCCGGAGAGGCTGGAGGTGGGAAAGGAGGAAAAGTTTCATCTTCTACATGATCATAATCCGGAAGGTCAATCAAGTTTCTCTCTTGTGGTTCCAGCATCTTGTTCTCTAGGGGGAAAAAAAAAAGAGTAAAAATATTTTGTTATTCACCCAAATAGTCTTCCTATTACACAACCAAGTTCCATCTGTAACAAAATTCATGTTTCAATCAGTTAAACCATATTTCAAACTCATATGTCACGAAAATAAGTAGAGAAGATAATAATTACAGAAAAAGAATCTGAACAGAAATCAAAATAACTGAGTTCTAATGTAGACCCTATCACTAAAAGACAATTCGATTTTGAGAAAATCATTTGACCTCAACTGTTGAGTTTCCCCTACCATAAAATGATGATTTTTAACTTTTTATAGGGTTTCAAACTGATCCCAATGGGTATGAAATAGGCAGGGAGCCAGGTACCTCACCCCTACTACAACCAGAACAGCTTTAAAAAAAAAAATACTCTTTATATATTTTGGTCTCTTAGGTAACATTTCCTTTGAAGAAAGGGAAATGATCCTCAGGTTGTTAACTCAAAAGAATGTTTTTCAGTACCATCTTACTTGACTTCTCAGCAACTTTTAACCAGTTCCTTTTCTTGAAAAATGTTTTTTCTTGACTTCTGACATACAGTACTTACCTGGTTTTCTTCCCTTTCTGGACACTCTTCCTGGTTCTCCTTTACAGGCTCATCTTCCTCTAACCTGGCCATTAAATACCCAAGACTCAAACCTAGGCCCTCTTTACTTATAAGTCTTTAATAACTTATTCATAGACAACTCACTAAATTTTATCTTCACTCCAGATCCCTGCTTCCCACTTTACAACCCTTCAGTGTTTCAAAGGCCTCTATACCTCCTCCTGTACAAAACTGAACTTTTAAACTTTCCTAGTCAGTGAAGGACATCTATCCAAGCGGAAACCTAGGAGTCATCCTTGACACGTCTCCCCAGCCCACATATACTGGCCATTTTATTTCCTAAGTATCTCTTAAATCTACCCATTTCTCCCCAGCTCCACCAATACTTCCTGTCATTTCTTGCTGGGAGTAGTCCATTACTCCCATCTACTTCTGCCTCCATATTTCAGCTACACTGAACCTTTGGAAATGTAAACTTGATCACATTACCACAAGGCTTAAATGTCTCAATGGCTTCCTACTGCTTTTAGGATAAAAATAAAACTCCTGCATGGTCTAGCCCCTTCCTACCTCTCTAGCCTCACCTCACAGCACTCTCTATACCCTTTTTCCTCTATCCTCATTGACCTTTCAGTTTCTTAAATGAGTCATATTTCTCAGTCCATCGGAATGTTGTAAATGTTGTTCCTGTCTTGAATGCTCTTCCCCGACTCCTACTCTTCTGACCTGAGATTCCAACTGCCACCTCCTCAGAAAAGTCTATCCCAGTTTCTCTAAATTAAATCCTCCTATAAGCACTCATAGTACATGCTGGAAGCAATGTAGTTATTTTAGATTATTTGTTTTTCTTATTCCTTTGTTTTGTTTGAAATTTTTTTTTTTGATAAAGTAAAAAAAAGCTATTGCATATTTTAAAAATTAACCTCAATGTAGTTATTTTAGGTTATTCGGTTTTTCTTATGCCTTTGATTATGGTTTGTTAATTTTTTTGGGGTATGTTGGAACATGTTAGAAGCCTTGTAATTATTTTAGATTATCTGTTTTTCTTATTCCATTGTTCGGTTATGATTTGTTAATTCTTTTGGGATATGGCAGGAACATGTTGGAAGCACAGTAGTTACTTTAGGTTATTTGTTTTTCTTAATCCTTTGCTTTGTTTTGTTTGAAATGTGGGATTTTTTGTTGCTTGTTTTTTTAATTTTACGATAAAGTTAAAAAAAATTTTTTAAAAGCACTCATAGTACCAAGTACCTCTTTTTTATAGCACTCATCCAGTTTCATTATCAAGTTCTATTTGTGTAATTATCAGATAAATATTTGTCTCCCATACTAGACTGCCTTAAAAGGACAAAGACCAAGTAGGTCTTTTAGTGCCTTATTGCTGGTACATACCAGGTGCTAATAAATAGTTGTTGAATAAAGGAATGAAAGAAAAGAATTCCAAAGTTTTCCCCAAACTGTAAAACCACGGGAGCTAGACAAGCTCTAAAGTCTCTCCAGTTCTAAATTTCTATGGCCATAAATCCATAAAAACAAAAATAAAGTATCAATTCCTGATGACTCACTATATCTTCAAGAAAGTTAAAGAACCACAGATTTTCAACATTGGAAAGGCAGCGAGAGGTCACATAATCAAAAACAGCTTCCAATCTACAGGAAGTATACTGAGCCCCATTTCTAGTAAAGCTGTTTGGGAAGTGGGGTTCAGACCCCTGAGGATGAAAGAGAACTTGAATTTGATGACAGGGTACAGACCATACAAATTGCACCAAGATCCCATAGTAAGGAACTGAAGCATGGACTGGGGTTTGTCAGTAAATTGATTTTTCTCTTAATATTTGTAATAAAAAACCTGTATCTTTCACTTTTTGACAAGGCATACTATCTATTTTTAGACACTGATGAAATTGTCTAGATCTCTAACTCCCAGAAGAGTGAAAGTAACAAAAGAATTCCAGTGTCCAAACCACAATTCATTCCCAGACCTTTCTACGTCGCATGTCCAAGTCTTTTCCCAAGGTGTCAAAACAGAAGCTCCTTGTCGCTAGGGAAGTCCCAACAGGCTCCCTCCAGGTTTCCTTATGTTATCACTCCCCCAAAAAACCTCCCATCCCCGCTCTTTTCTATTCCAACCTTCTCTCCTCCCATCCTCGCTCCTGTCTATTCTCACTTCAACTTCATTGATTCTACGTTCAATGGCGCCTTCTACGTTCAGAAGCTCTTGTACAGAAACCAGGAATATAAAGATGTATAAGAAACATGTTTCCTACCGCTTCAAGGCTCACTTTAGTGAGAAGCAGACCAGAAACACACAAGGAATCCGCCCTCGTCCGCAACTGCTTCCTTGCCCCACAGTTAAGAGGCTGGTCAGGTCGCCTCTCCTCTCCAGTCCGGCTCAGGCCTCCTCTGTCCAGTTCTCCAGCGTTCTCACCCCCTCCCTGCGACAACTCATCTCTCCCGCTCCTCCGTCTGACTTCCTGGGCAGCCTCTTCTCCCAGAAATTTCACTCGCCAGCCAGTCCAATCTCACCTCACTCAGACTTCCGCTGCCAGAGGCTGGTGCTTGCCCTACGTGGAAAACCGCGCCTCTCGCGAGACTCTGGAGCTTCCTGCCGCTAGAAGAGTCCCCGGAGTTTGGCGCCAAATCTGCTGAGGGACGCCGGGCGGTGCCTACCGGAAGCGCTCCCTCTCCCGCCTCCCCCCAGGTCCGGCGCCTGAGTTGGTCCTCGTCTTTCTGGGGTCCTTCCCGGTACTAATTCCGCCTCCCCACCTGTTCCGCTCTCCTAAATTTATCACAGGAATTAAGCCTTCTTATTGGCATAAAGTTCGTATTTGTTACGCTCTAGGTACGTCAGACTCTGGAAGCATGTCTCAGTTTTGTAGAAAGTTGGGTTGTGGACAGAGTGTAAAGGATAAAAGGCAAACAGTATTTAATGAGAAGCTGCTGATTCTTCAGCATTAGTAGCAGAATACTTTCAACATAATAGTTTTATTAATTGTTTATTAAATAAGGAGCCGAGAAAAGAATTGGGAAAGAGTTACGGACTAGGAGTTTAGACACAAAGAAGAATGTCAAGATATGTTACCTTTTCTGTTAACAAAAAAAGAGAATCCAAATATAGTCACATTTGCTGTGCACACACACACACACACACACACACACACACACACAAATCTAGGGTGAAAAATCAAAATATAACTAATACCTGTAGGGTAGGAACTGCGTGTGGAGATGGGGTGGTATGGGGACTTAATTCTATTCTTTTGAACTATTCAAAAAACAAAATTGAAAAAATGTTATCTTCAGGAAATAATGAATCATCAAGACTTGACAAATCTGTCTACCTTTATATAGTTTGAGGTATTTCATTAAAATTTAAAGAGAATGGATCAAATTGTAAAAAGAATTTAAAGATAAATTGCCAACTCTTTCTCCCTAAAATTATGCATGCAGATATGTATATGTACCATATTTTCCTTAATTTTGACAGTTTCATTTCTATATATGCAACACAACACAGTATAAAGGCACTTTACAATTAACATTAATTTGAACTAGAAATATGTCAACTTGAATAGTCCAAATAACTGAGACAAGAGACATTCTTTTAATTATCCAGATAATAGCCTATATTCTCCTGTGCAGGTTTGGAAGTATTATGTCCCCCAAAACGCCATGTTCTTTGATGCAGTCTTGCGGGGGCAGATGTATTAGTGTTGATTAGGTTGGAATCTTTTGATTAAGTGTTTCCATGGACATGTGACTCAATCAACTGTGGGTGAAACATTTGAGTAAATTATTTCCATGGAAATATGGACCCTACCCATTCAGGGTAGGTCTTGATTTAATCACTGGAGTCCTATAAAGGAGCTCTCAAACAGAATGACCTCAGAGCAGCTGAGAGTGACATTTTGAAGACCTGCAGAGAAACATTCTGGAGACAGCCGCTGAGAGCAGACTTTTGCTGACACTTTGGAGATCTTACCCCGGGTTTGCTCTGGAAAAGCTAAAAGAGGACAAAACACCCCAAGAGCAACATTTTGAAGAAAGCACAGGAGCTGAGAGAGGAGCTGGAACACAACCCGGATCAGCAGATGCCAGTCACATGCCTTCCCAGCTAACAGAGGTTTTCTGGATGCCATTGGCCTTCCTTTGGTGAAGGTATACTCATTTTGATGCCTTAATTTGGACATTTTCATGGCCTTGAGACTGTACATTTGTAATCAAATAAAACCCCCGTGGCAAGCCATGGTCTGAGCAAAACAGGCCTGCAGGTCTTTGGTGCACAGCAGTCTGCATGACCAAGGCAGCTAAATGTTTAACCTATTGTCTTTGTAAGCCAGTAAGGAGAAAAAAGGGTAAATTGACCTTCCAATGTAACTTTATGGGAGGCAGGCAGGAAGTAAGAGACTCTTAGTCTCACAAAAAGAGCAAAATGTAATTGTTCAAGTGTTATTCTAGTCCTTTCTGCACCACGCCTCAGGTCAGAGTGACCTGTTCTTGCATCTGTGCTCCCCCCACCCTTAGGAATGTCTTTGTTTAAAACCCATATAAAAGGGCTTGCTGTTCTCTGAATCGCCGCAGATTTTCCCTGTGAAAGTGGTACCTGCCCAGAGAGAGAAAAGCTGTTTAAATTCTGCCTCCCTGTGAGAAAGCCCTAAATAAAGTTCATGTTTCAGCAGACGCTGGGTGTTTTCTTTGGTCTTTTGACTGGTAAAACCCCCTTGGGCTGTGACAACCCCTTTATGAAAGCCAATCCATTTCTGGTATTTTGCATAATGGCAGCATTAGCAAACCATCATAGCTCCCCTTTGTGATGTCTAAAAAAGTAAATGTAAAAGTACATTGAGAAGGGAGAAGCTCACAGAAAAAAGCCCTGGGGAAACTAAGAGAGGACCTGCAGAAAATAGAGAAGAAGCTACTGAAGCCAGAAGCTGAAAGCAAGAAAATCTGGGAGAGAGAGACCAGCAGTCATCACCATGTGCCTTGCCATGTGACAGAGGAATCCAAATCCCAGCAGCCTGTCTTCAGGAAAAAGTTGCTGCCACCTCCTCTCATTCAAGCTTCCATCAGTTGCCTTCATCAAATCAAACAGATTGACAACGATTTAGAGAAATCATCCTCTCCAAAGTGCATGGATTTAAACCCAGTACCACAAACACTGTCTCCTACCAGGGGGATTGGGAAGGTGAAATGGAACTTGAAAATCAGCCAAAGAGGTTTTTCCAAGGCACTACGAGGATGCTTTCTTCTGACACCACTCAACTGTCAGATATGACTGTATGTATGTCTCCAGATACTTTTGATGGAAACAGCAGCCATGCTGCATCTTCTTGTAATTCACCAGCTAAAATCAGCACTATCACAAACTCTCCTGTGTCACTTTCTGATGATTCTGGTTATCCATTTATTCTAATAGAAGAACTTTCAACTTAGTGATTTACCCATCCCAAGACTTTCCCACCAAAGGAGAAGCAAGCAAGCAAGCAAACAGACAAAAAACCCAACTTGGATCAATAACAGAACTATTGGTGCAATTTAGATTATTTCCTATTTATTTTTTCTTCCTTCTCTAAAATTCGGTTTTTTCTACAGAATTTGCTTGTCGAATGCCTGTGTAAGCCCTTAAATTCAATGTAGTAATATTTTCAAATATTAATTGTAGCAATATTTTCCAAATAAGAACTATATTGAAGATACAATCATGCATCTTTAAACTGCTAATATCTAGAAACATGTCACCCCTTGATTTTTTTAAATAATCGAGAGCTCTGTTTATGGGAGTAGTAGGTTCTGATGAAATGCAATTGTTCAATTAAAGAACAGGTAAAATGCTTTCTTAAAATTATGAACTGAATGTTCATACTAGTTCTTAATGATATTTTCAGTAACTGCTAGTTTCCATTTGGTAAGAAAAAGTCACCTATCAAAAGCAATTTTAAAGAATAAGCTAGTTCTACCATACTGACCCAAGGGTTGGGATGATGGAAAAGTTTTGGAAATGGATGCTGGTGATGGCAGCACAACATTGTGAAGGTAATTAATGGCACTGAATTATATATTTGACTGTGGTTTAAAGGAGATTTTAGGTTGTATCTATGGTACTAGAATAATAATTTAAAAAATAAATCCATGAAACTTCACAACACAGTGAACCCTAAGTTAAACCATAGACTATAGAAAAAAAATAAACTAGTTATACCATACTGACCCAAGGGTTGCCTATTTTGCACATGGATCCTTAGATGTTTCATTTGTTAGGAAGGTGTAGGAAGGGAAAGAAGAAGATGAATAAAAACAAATTGAATAGCAAGACAATATGTTATTGGGGCTTTACTCAATTTGAACTCAACTTCATTATCCTTGATCAATTTTGTATTCTAAGCGTGGAAAAAACAAGGGTGATAAATGGTTTTATACATTTATGAATTACCTTTTATTCATGATCATAACTACTGATTTGATTAAATAAGACTAAATATGTTAGGACTGTTTTGCAAGAATCATGTCCTTCCAGTTGTTCCCTAAGGGTTATAAATGTTTGTTTAAACCAGATTTTCTATTCAAAAGTCTTAAGAGATTTTTTTAACTTTTTGTTTTGAAATACTTTCAAACTTACAGGACAGTTATAAAAATATTACAAACCCCATACAGAGAACTCCCCTACCCCCTACCTCCAGATACTCAGATCCACCAATTTTGATACTCTGCCACATTTTTCCTATCATTCTATCTATCCATCTATCTATCTATCCATCCATATATCTGTCTATCAATCCATTTTCTGAAAACTTGAGTGTAGGTTGTATGCATCATGCACCTCAAACACTTAGTACTGTCATGTACATTTCCTAAGAACAAAGATATCCACTTATGTAATCACCTTAAGTGCATTTATCAAATAGTTCAAGAAATCTAACATTGATATAGAGCTTACAGTCTATATTCCAGTTTTGCATATATGGCAATTTTGTCCCTTTGAGTCTTTTCTCCTCCCTTGTTAGATCCCACCCAGGAACACGTATTGCATTTAATTATCATTGTCTTTTTGGCTGATCTTTTTTTTTAAATTGTGGAAGCATATATGCAACATAAACTTTCCCATCTCAACCACTCCCAAGCATACCATTCAATGGAATTGATCACATTTGCAATATTGCAGTACCAGTACCCTTACCACTTTCCAATACTAAAATTTCTTTAGGCAATTTTTTTATTGGAAAAATTGCGTGTTAAAAATTTAAATCTAAAGAGGTGCTTTAAGTAATTTGGGGTGGTATTAGCATTTTGAAAAAATAGAAATGTATCCTCACGAAATGAAGTTGAGGATTGGTTTACATTGCCTCAGCTAATGAAATATGAACAATTATCTCAAGTATTTATAAAATATTTTACCTTGTTATTGGACATCATCAGAATGATGGAAATCTGTTGTAAATATGCCCCCAGATAGGAGAAAGACTGTGGCAACAATGATTTTTGGACAGTGGACCTGGTGAAATTGATCAGAATGGATATATGTGTGGGGGAGGATTCTCTTTATCTAGGAATAAATGAAATTGAATATTTATGAGATGACTGGGATATTGATGGTCTCCTGAATCTGTGGAAGGATTCTACAAATTGGCTATTGACAAGTGGACCATAAATATTACCTTTCTTACTCAGCTTCTTTGTTTGCTGGACCTCTGGTATACATATGAAGGGGCCCTCATGGAATGAGATGTGGTTGCAGTGATGTTCCCTGCTGAAATTGTGCATCACTGACAGAGACAAAAAGATCCTCAAGCACCACTGACACTTTAGCCAAACAAAAGTTTTGCAGAATGTTAAGTACAAAAACAAAGGATGAAGAAAGGAAACAGTGGGAGTGAAGCTACTACTCAGTTGTATAAGAAACTTTTTCAATATATTTTGGCAATCTTGTCTATCTCAATACACTTTTCTCAACTCAGACCATTTCTTTCACTCTATTTGGTTAGTCCCTTGATTATTTTAATTGTACACTAGGATGCCACAGCTCCCTACAATATACTCAGCGTGAAGGATTCCATAGTTGGTTCTCCATTCTGTTGCCTTTTGAGATTGTGTATTGGGAGGATCCATTTCTTGAGTGATTTTCCACTTACTGATTTTCAGACCAAAGTGATTATAACTTTCACATGATATTTTGTGGTTGATTTTTAAAAAATTATAGTAAGGCTGCATCTTGTCATCCTAAACATGCCAAAGAATTATCACTTCAGTTTTCCATAGTGAAAGATAATTTCAGAATTATTTTGCTTGTTTCATATTTCTTAAATGAAATTTATCTATCCTGTAACTCATATTTAAAGTGTGAAAACAAGAGGGGACCGTATTATACTTAAGTGTTGCTATGTCCTCTTCTGTTATATGTTTAACAGAA
The DNA here is from genome assembly GCF_015220235.1 of Choloepus didactylus. Classification (NCBI taxonomy): domain Eukaryota; kingdom Metazoa; phylum Chordata; class Mammalia; order Pilosa; family Megalonychidae; genus Choloepus; species Choloepus didactylus. Next base: position 112,429,475 of record NC_051310.1, on the reverse strand, counting down.
TGTATTTTACATATATATATGTGTATACATATACACACATATATATATGCTAGTTTTCAAATCGTCAACAAAAGGAAGCATAAAAAGGAAAAAAAAAAGTACATTGAGAAATTGAAAAGTTATATCCCACTCCCCACCTCCACAAAAATAAAACAACAAAAACTGAATGGGAACCCGAGAGCTGAAATCGCAGTTCTACTATTTATTAGTCAGTGACCTTTGGCTGTGATTCAGTTTCCTCATTATTAATAATGGTACCTACTTCATAGGGTTATTAGGAGGATTAAATGATAATACTTAATAAATGTTAGCTATTATTATCCATGTAATTACTAGAATATTTGATCCTTTTAGAAAATCGTAAAACTTTATTAGGTATTTGTATGTAGGCCCAGGTTAGGGTTTATGAGTAGCGAACTTGTTAGGATTAGCTTCATCTGCAAGTAACAGAAATAATAAAAATCAACTAAAATAATGATAAACAAGATAGAGGTTTATCGACTCTCATTTACAAGAAGTCTGGAGGTGGTTAAGTCCAGCATTGGAATGGTGCACCATGGTTCAAGAATTCAATCTCCTGTCTTCTTGCTTTACCAGTGAACATTCTATACTCAAGTCCCATTCTCAAGTCCATCTCATGGTCCAAGATGGCTTCTAGACCTCCAGCCTCATTCCAGTCTGCAGAAAGGAGGAAGGAGAGAAAAAAGGCATGTCCCCATATTTTAAGAACATTTTCCAGAAGTTGCATACAACAGTTCTGGATACATCCCATTATGCAGAATGTAATCACACGTCAACATCTAGCTACAAGGGAGTCTGGGAATGTAGTCTTGGTGATCGTGTGCCCTGTTAAAATTCAAGGTTTCAATTACTGTGGGAGTAGGAGAGAAGAAATGGTGGGAGACAACCAGCAGACTCTGCCACAAATATGAATATAGAAAAAAAAACGAACTTACATATATTAATTTTGCAAATTTATGATTTTGTAGTATTTCCAAAAATATTAAGAATGTACTTTCACAATAATGCACATAAGCAATTCTCAATAAAGGAACACTATAATATTTTATACCTTTGGGTATAAGGTATTATACCTCAAACCAGAATATCAGAGCTACTAATAACTAAAAGTATGACCACTATCAAATTACTTTATTGCTCTGAGTCTGCCCTTTTGTAATACAAAAGGTGTGGATTAGATGATCCCAACTACTGTTTTAGTGGAGGATACTGAAGACTGGAATAATAAATCAATAGTTGTTTATTGACTAGTATGTGTTGTAGGTAATAAACCAGGTAAATAATCCTTGTTCTTAATAAACTCATAATCTTATTGACAGAATATCAAAGAGATAAGGTTTGAATACCCTTTCTATTTTGGGGGATTCCCCCTACATTGAATTCATTCCTCCTTAGGATAGAAGTGAAAAACTCATCTTTCCTGTATCACTAGTGGCTAGGTATATACTGCAAACCCTGTTTCCATACCTGAATGAGACTTCAGGTCAGGGGAGAGTGATGTGAGGATGGAGGCACTGCTTGGAATCCATCCTGGCTGAAAAATGACCAGTTTCCAAGGGTAGCAAGGCTAGAGGTGCTAGAGGCCGTGTGTCAGGGATAAGAGTTCTTGTGGTGGCACCAGTAGTCTCCACTGAAGCAGCATAAAAGCATAATTTTGGCACTAGTTTATATAATTGTCAAGCCTCATTTTCTGCCCACTCAGATATTCTAGAAGCGATCTACATTCTTCAAAAATTTTATTTTCTGTTTAAACTAGTAATGAAACAACTGGGTTCTGTTATTCACAACCAAGGACTATAATACTTATCAACTGATTATAAACAATATAAGACTATATATAATTAAATGCTGATTTGCTTGGAACCCACAAGCTGATAAATACTAGAGAGCTGTTCAGAGAAAGAAAGAAATGAGAGCTGGAGTAGTCAGGGAAGACTTTGGAAATACCTGGAACTTGAGCTTAATCTTGAAATTAGGTAGGATTTAGATAAATGGATGGGAAGGTGCTCTAAGATTAGGAAAATAACAGAAGCATAAAGGAGTCATTAAGCTTTAATAAGGAAACTAACCTAGCTGACACTGATGGTGGTGTTGGGAAGAAAGAAAAATAAGATTGAGATAGCTGTTTTGAACAGAGAGGTCTCATCACAGATTCTTCTTTTTTTCATATCCCCCCAAAGTTTTAAAATATTATTTTACATAACATTTGATATCTATCAAATAATATCTGTAATATTTATGAATGTTTTAAATCATTATAATGTAATATATTCTTGTATACGTAACATTCAAGTTGAGAACTAGCCAACATCTTGCATTTACGTATGTGTTTACACCCTCTCCCATTCCCCTGGATCTTCTATCCCTCTGAGACCACCACTCTCCTAAATTTTGTATTTATCATTCCCTTCCTTTTAAAAATAATTTTAGTATATATGGATAGGCCTAAACAATATAAACAATTGCTTGTTTTTGAGCCTTAAAAAACCTGTTAGATTTGCTTTTCCCACTCAACTTTTTTTAATTTTTTAACTTTATTTATCAAAAAGTTAAAATAAACAAACAACAAAAAACACACATTTCAAACAAAACAAAACAAAGGATTAAGAAAAACAACCTAAAATAAATATGTTACTTCCAACATGTTCCTACCATATCCCAAGAAAATTAATAAACCATATCCAAACAAAGGAATAAGAAAAACAAATAATCTAAAATAACTACATTGCTTCCAACATGTCCCTGCCATACCCCAAGAAAATTAACAAACCATAATCAAAGGTATAAGAAAAACCAAATAACCTAAAATAACTACATTGAAGCTATTTTTCAATGCAATAGGTTTTTTCACTTTATCAAGAAATTAAAAAAAAAAAAAACAATTTAAACAAACAAACAAAAAAAGGAATAAGAAAAACAAATAACCTAAAATGGCTGCATTGCTTCTAACTTGATCCTACCATACCCAAGAAAGTTTGCAAACCATAATTATTCCTGTCCCACTCAACTTTTTGTTCTGTGATTCTGCCATGGTGTTTCATATAACTGTAGTTCAGATACTTTTCACTGTCGTATACTATTCCATTAGTGAATATACCACAGTGTATTTAGCCAATCTCTTATAAATGAACATTTGGAATATTTCCTGTTTTTTCGCAACTGTGAATAGTGCTGCTATTGAGCAATCTTATCTATGCATTCTTTTTTTTCACTTCTATTTTTTTTTATTGAGACTGTTCACATACCATATAATTATCCAAAGATCCACAGTGCACAATCAGTTGCCCATGGTACCATCCTACAGCTGTGCATCCATCAGCACAATACTTTTTTTTTTTCAATTTTTAGAACATTTTCATTACTCCAGAAAAGACATGAAGACAAAAAAAATAAACTCCAGTCCTTCCATACCCCTAACTACCCCCCATCCATTGTTGACTCATAGCATTGGTATAGAACATTTGTGACTACTGATGAAAGAACGTTAAACTACTACTAACTGTACTATATAGTTTGCCATAAGTATATTTTTTCCCTATAAGCCCCTCTATTATTAACTTCTAGTTATAGTGTCATACATTTGTTCTGGTTCATGAAAGAGGTTTATAATATTTGTACAGTTAATCACAGACATTGCCCACCACAAGGTTAATTAACTGTTTTATATATTACCATCTTTTAACCTCCAACTTTCCTTCTGGTGACATACATGACTCTGAGCTTCCCCTTTCTACCACATTCACACACCTTTCAGCACTGTTAGTTATTCTCACAACATGCTACTGTCACCTCTGTGCATTTCCAAACATTTAAGTTCAACCTAGTTGAACATTCTGCTCATAATAAGCAAACACTTCCCATTCTTTAGCCTCATTTTATATCCTGTAACTTATATTTCACATCTATGAGTTTACATGTTATAATCAGTTCATATATATCAATGAGACCCTGCAATATTTGTCCTTATGTGTCTGACTTATTTCACTCAATATAGTGCCCTCAAGTTTTCTTCATCAATCCATTTTTTTAAGACGGTTTTGTTCACACACCATACATTTCATCCTAAGTAAACAATCGATAGTTCCCTGTATGGGCACGTATTTATGTATTCAGCACCATCGCCACTATCTATATAAGGACATCTCCATTTCTTCCACAAAGAAGGAGGACGAGTCAAACAAGGTAGACAGACAAAAGAAAAAGGAAAAAAACAAAAAAAGAAAACATGACAGCTAGGAAGAAACAAAAGGAAAAATAGCAATAAGCTAAAGTAGAATAAAGAGTTAGACAACATTACCAATGCTAAGAGTCCCATACTCCTCTCTTATGTCCCCCTCTTATATTCATTTAGCTTGGGTATATTGCTTTGCTACATTAAAGGAAGCATAATACAATGTTTCTGTTAATTATAGTCTCTAGTTTGCATTGATTGTATTTCCCCCCAATACCTCCCTGTTTTTAATACTTTGCAAGGTTGACATTCATTTGTTCTCCCTCATGAAAAATATATTTGTACATTTTATCACAATTGTTGAGCACTCTAGGTTTCACTGAGTTATACAGTCCCAGTCTTTATCTTTCCTCTTTTCTTCTGGTGTCCCACATGCTCCTAACCTTCCTCTTTCAACCATACTCACAGTCATCTTTGTTCTGTGTACTTACATTGCTGTGCTACCATCACCCAAAATTGTGTTCCAAACCTCTCACTTCTGTCTTTTCCTATCTTTCTGTAGTGATCTCTTAACTATTTCCTGTAGAGCAGGTATCTTGTTCACAAACTCTGTCATTGTCTGTTTGTCAGAGAGTATTTTAAATTCTCCAGACAGTTTTGCCAGATACAGGATTCTTCACTGGCAGTTTTTCTCTTTCAGTGTCTTAAATATAGCACACCACTTCCTTCTTGCCTCCATGGTTTCTGCTGAGAAATCCATACATAGACCTATCAAGCTTCCTTTGTATGTGATGGATCACTTTTCTCTTGTTGCTTTCAGGATTCTCTCTTTGTCTTTGATGTTTGATAATCTGATTATTAAGTGTCTTGGCATAGGCCTATTCAGATCTATTCTGTTTTGGGTACATTGTGCTTCTTAGATCTGTAATTTTCTGTCTTTCATAAGAGATGGGAAATTTTCATTGATTATTTCCTCTATTATTGCTTTTGCCCCTTTTCCCTTCTCTTCTCCTTCTGGGACACCCATGACACATACATTCATGGGTTTCATGGGTTTCATGTTGTCATTCAATTCCCTGAGACACTGCTCATATTTTTCCATACTTTTCCCTATCGGTTCTTTTGTATGTAGGATTTCAGGTATCTTGTTCTCCAGTTCCTGAGTGTCTTCTGCCTCTTGAGATCTACTGTTGTATGTTTCCATTGTGTCTTTCATCTCTTGTGTTGTGCCTTTCATTTCCATAAATTCAGCCATTTTTTTTTGAACTTTCAATTTCTACCTTGTGTATGCCCAGTGTTTTCTTTTTTCTTTTTGAAATAAATTCAAAGTTATAGGAACAGTTGCAAAAACAATACTAACCCCATACACAGAATTCCATCAAACCCTGACCCCCCTCCCCTGATAGCTCAATCCACCAACTTTAACATGCTGTCACATCGCTATTTCTTTCCCTCCCTATCTATCATCCATCATCTATTGCTCTGTCTTCTAAACATATGAGAGCTAGCTGCACACATCCTTGAACATATACTATAATTCACATATGCACTTCCCATGAACAAGAACATTTTTTTATGCAATCCCATTAAGCACAGCTAAGAAGTACAAGAGATTCAACAATGATAAGAAGCTTACATTCTGTATTTCCTTTTCCTTATGTCTCAACTGTGTCCCTTTGAGCCTCCTGTCCTCCACCCTCAGATCCCATCTAGGTTCATCCTTGGCATTCAGTTGTCATCTATTTAGACTTTTTTTTTTTTTTTCAGCTGTGGAAACATATATACAGCCTAAATCTTCCCATTTCACTCCCTCCCTAGCCTTCCATTAGTGGGATTAATCACATTTAGAATGTTGTAATGCTCTTTCCCACCATCTATTACTAGATATTTCCCTTCACCTCAAACAGCAACCCTACACTCATTTCTTAAGTCCCCATTGCCCCTTCCCCCATTTCTCTTAACCCAAACTCTACTTTTCATCTCTATAGTTATATTCTCTGATAATTTCTTTGTGTTTACTGTGGGGCTTAAAATTAACCTCTTAAATCCATATCAATCTTGTTTTTCTTTGATACCATCTTCACTTCAATAGGACACATAAACTATGTTCCTATACTCCTCCATTCCCCCCCTTCATATAGTTGTCTAAAATTACATATTTTACATTGAGTTCAAAACCACTGATTTGTCATTAGAGTTCGTGTATTTTATATCATGTAGGAAGTAAATAATGGAGTTACAGTTCAAAAATTATTGACTTCTATTTGTATTCCGTTGTGGTTGGAGAATGCGCTTTGAATATTCATTTTATTATTTTTTTTTAATTTCTTGAGGCTTGTTTTATGTCCCAGCTTATGGTCCCTTCTGGAGAAAGATCCGTGATCACTGGAGAAAAATGAGTGTCCTTGGGATGTAAGGTACAATATATGTCTGTTAAAATTCTCTATATCTCTTTCTCCTTTCTTTGTTTTTCTGTTGGTAGGGCTCCCTTTAGTATCTGAAGTAGGGCAGGTCTTTTATTGGTAAACTCTCTCAGCATTTGTTTGTCTGTGAAAAATTTAAGTTCTCCCTCAAATTTGAAGGAGAGTTTGCTGGATAAAGTATTCTTGGTTGGAAATTTTTCTCTCTCAGAATTTTAAATATGTCATGCCACTGCCTTCTCACCTCCATGGTGGCCACTGAGTAGTCACAAATTAGTCTTGTGTTGCTTCCTTTGTATGTGGTGAATTGCTTTTCTCTTGCTGCTTTCAGAACTTGCTCCTTCTCTTCAGTATTTGAGAGTCTGATCAGAATATGTTTTGGAGTGTGTTTATTTGGATTTATTCTATTTGGAGTTCGCTGGGCATTTATGCTTTGTGTATTTGTATTGTGCATAAGGTTGGGGAACTTTTCCCCAACAATTTCTTTGAATACTCTTTCTGGACCTTTACCCTTCTCTTCCCCTTCTGGGACACCAATGAGTCTTAAGTTTGGACATTTTATTTTATCTATCATATCCCTGAGATCCATTTCAATTTTTTCTATTTTTTTCTCCATTCTTTTGTTCTTTCATTTTCTGCTCTGTGGACTTCTAGGACACTGAGACATTGTTCAGCTTCCTATAGTCTTTCCAGAGTCTTTTTAATTTGGCCAACAGTTTCTTTTATTTCCATAAGATCTTCTATTTTTTTATTTACTCTTGCAATGTCTTCTTTATGCTCTTCTAGGGTCTTCTTTATGTTGTTTATATCCTGGGCCATGGTCTTCTTGATGTCCTTTAAATCCTTTGCCATGTTTTCGTTCCTCGATTGTAGTTCTTTGATTAATTGTGTGAGGTACTGTGTCTCTTCTGATATCTTGATTTGTGTGTTTGCAGTTGGATTCTCCATATTGTCTGGTTTTATCATATGCATTAAGATTTTCTGTTGTTTTTGGCCTCTTGGCATTTGCTTTGCTTGATATGGTTCTTTCAAGTTGTAAAAAAAGTACCTATCTAATTTTTCAGAAACACAGTTTGGTGGTGTACACTTTCTCTAACTAACCAGCAGATGGCATCTGTGAGTCACCTATACCCCTCAAGTCAGTTCTCCACCCTGTCCCTGCAGTGTGTGGGGAAATGATTCTTGAGGGGTTCAGTTGGAGAACTCAGTTTGGGTGTGTTGCTGGAGCCGTCTGCCCTGAATGTGGGGAGTGTGTACGGGTGGCCAGGGAGGAAAGACAGCTTTAAAATTCAAATCCCCCAGATTCCCAGAGATTCAAGGCCACCACAAGAGTCTAAGCCTTCATTTCATTTCAGCCCCAGACCCTCTCTCTCGCTGTCCCACAAACCACCGGACTTGGCGTAGTGTCCCTGGGTTCTCCAAGCGGGTCCCCCCGCCCAGCCACGAACCTCCAGGACCTCTGCTGAGGGAATGCCATGCTACGTCACCAGTGCGTGCCATCCCTCAAGGGAAGCCCCTTGCCGGGGCGCTTTCAGCCTGATGCAAAGATGGCCAAACAGGGTGACTCCACACCCCGCTCCTCACACAGTTCCTCCTTCCCAGCTCCGGGACAACTGGAGGGGCTCTGGGCTGCAGGCATGGCCCTGGGCAGGAGTTTATCCAGCCCTCTAGGGAGCCAGCTGCTAGCCGCGGGGTTTCTTTCTGCTTCCAGCTCTCCCCTCTGTTCCCCTGGCCCCAAGGGTATCTGCAGCGGGCTATCTTCCAGGCCAGACATCAAGAGGCTGGCCCAGCTCCCTCTTGCTGTGTTTTACTGCATGGTTCCCACTATCGCAGCTGCAGCCACTCCTGGGTTTTTCCCTTTTTTTTTTTTTTTTAAAGAGCCTGTCGGGCTCCAAATGCCAAACCCTGGCTTCCCCAGACCACCGCGTGGCTGCAGGTCTTCCAGCCAGCTTACTCACTCGTTTCAGAATGCAGACTCCCAGTTCCACCAAGTATATGGCCCCTGTGGAACTAACAGACCTTGTCCAGCTGGCACATCTCTGTAACCAGTATTCTGAGTCACTTTCTGGTTTTTATCTAGTGTTTTTCATGGAGGTGTTTTTTTGCCCTGTCTCACCTAGCCGCCATCTTCCCTTTCATCCCAGTGTTTTCTTTATAGTCTTCATCTCTTTTTCCTTATCTTCCCTAAACTTTTTGAATCAATTTAGCATTAGTTGTTTCAATTCTTGTATCTCAGTTGAAGTGTAAGTTTTTTCCTTTGACTGGGACATAACTTTGTTTTTCTTACTGTAGGATGTAGTTTTCTGTTGTCTAGGCATCTGGTTTCCTTGGTTACCCCAATCTGGTTTTCCCAGACCAGAATGGGCTCAGGTCCCAGAAGGAGGAAATACTCATTATATGGTTTCCCTGAGGGTGTGTCTTAGAAGATTGACACACCCTGTGATGCCTCAAGCCACTGTGATTTTCCTAACCTGCCCAGCAGGTGGTGCTTGTCAGCCTGTAGCTCCTGACTGGTGTAAGGAGGTTTGGCCTCCTTAGTTTCTGTTTTGGCTGTTTTCCCCCAGGCTCTGGGGTCTGGTTCTGAATGGAAGGTGGATCGTAGAGTTGGCACCACCTCTTTCCTCTTAGGGCAGATACACCCCTAAAGAGTTTCATTTGTATTTAAATAGGTTCTTTTTCTCTCTGATTCTGCTATCTCCACCCTTGTCTGGGTCAGAGTGCTGTGAACTGAAAATGGCTGAGGCTTTCTCCACTGAGCCACTCAGGCTGAGAGAGAGAAAAAGGGACAGGAAGCCCCCTTTCAGGTCCAGTCCACAGCCCCTAGTTTCACCCTTTGGCCAGAGATAGTACCCAGTCCTCTGGGCTCCCCTTCCGGGACAGAGAAGTCCCCTGGCCCTTCAAGGTCAGTTGTCACTAAAAGCTTCTGTCTGCTTGTTGGGGATTTGCAGCTTGCATTGAGCAGTCCACATTTGCCAATAAAAACCCCAGTTGGAGCTGGAATGAGGTATATTTGCTTGTTCAGAGAGTGCTGCTCTCTATCACAGTGAGGCTTTGCCATTTGGGCTGCTGTGGGGGACAGGGGGCTCCCGGCTCATGTCCACAGTTTCTGCTCACAGATTCCATGCTGTGATCTCAGGTATTCCTCCCAATCCAGGTTGGTGCACAATGTGTGGACAGTCACAATTATCCCCTAGCAGTTATTCCAGATCATTTACTAGTTGTTCCTGGCTGTTTATTAGTTGCTCCAGTGGGACTAACTAACTTCCACTCCTCTCTATGCCACCATCTTCTTCCTCTGCATTCTTATGTATGTGCGTGTATGTATGTCTTAATCAAAAGGGCAAATGCATTGAGAACATGGCAGGGAATGAGATGCAGATCACAGTTGGAGGGGATAGCTTTCAATGGGAGGGTGAACTCCAATATGAAGGGTGTTTGTAGTAGGGATTTAAGGATCAGAGAAGATTACTCTGTCACTCCAGGTTTGAGATTTTCCCAGGTAAATGCAATGGAAAGAAAAAGGGACAAGGGAATTGAAGTATTTGCAGGTAGCACTGGACCTTAGACTCTAAACTGGATGAGGCAATGACAGGAGGAGACTTAGTGAAAGTGGAGGCTTAAGTGAATTTGAGCTCTTGATGGGGCCTAGGGTGTGTTTCCAGGATAGCACTTGGGCAAGTAAGCTGAAACAACAGCAGATTATGGTCAAAGGGTAGAGTGTTTAATTTTGTGAAATTGGAGTTGGTGTCATTTCTGGGTCATGCAACGGCCTAGGGTATCAACTGGGGTCTCCCTATCCCTCAAAGTTTAAGTAAAATTGACTCAAATCCTCATCAATTTCACTGAAGTTGAGGATCCCCGTCCACCAGGATTTCTGTCAATTCCCACTGAGACCTAGGTTCTCAGGGTCATCTGGGCCTCCCAGCTCATGCTATTGTAACCACGAAGTTAGGATTTAAGGACTGATTATGATTACTGAATCATTATATAGATATTCCTTTTTACTTTCTGGTAAAAAAGGAGTAGACAGAGGGAAATACCTGAAACCTTAATTGTAATTCAGCTGCCTTGATCTCTGACAATGATTGTAAACCTTGTGACTAACCTTCACTTGTACCCATTTATCCAGTTTTTTTACTTCAAAGTCTTATGATCACTGAAGACATCCCCTAATGTTTACTCATGAAAGGTCTTGGGTCAGCCAAGAACTAACCCACCCCAAGTCCAAAGTTATCTTGATAACCAAAGCTGGATCAAACCAAGATGGGCCTGCCTGACATCCACAGTAGCTTAGACTTTAACCCACAAGTCACCTATACCTCATTATAATACAAAAAATCATGCCATCATCATATTAAGGCCGCCATTTTCTTACTTACATTCTGTGACCAAGCATGTAATCAATTTGAACATGCTCAATAACTAGATCACTTCTAATTACATAATCTGGGGCCACTGTAATCATTATCCCCAAACCTGCCCATCTTTTGATGCTATAAAACTATCAGAATTACTGCAGTTTGGGAGACAGATTTTGGACTGACAGGCCATCTGTTCTCCTGCTTCTGCCTAGCAATAAAACTCTTTCTCTCTTTGAAACCCCGGTTTCTCAGCAATTGGTCATTTGAGTGCGTTGGGCAAAAGAATCCACCGCCTTGGTCCAGTAACACTGTTTCTGTTCTGGACAGTTTCAGCTTGGGCTTCTTCTCCAGTTCCTACAATACCAGTTCAGTAGACATAGAGACTTCACTGAGGATTGTGGAGCCCATGGGGAGAGGGTCACATGGTACCTGGCAAATAATTTATCTCCATGCCACCTTTCCCACTCTTCTCCCTCCTTCTCATCCACTTGTCTCCTTTGTTACGCAGGTCATTTCCCCCATCTTTTTAAGCTTGGAGCCAACTGACACCCTCAGGACAGGAATAAGAGACCGTGTACATGGGTGCTCACGAACTTCAAGCACTTCCCTAAAAGGACTTTAGTGCCACCCATTAAAGAAGTAAAATATTCTCCATCTCCATTCAAACAGAATTTAAGGGCAATGAAAGGTGATAGAAAAGCTTTCCCAATGTGGGTGGAGTGGAAACAACCACTCAGCCTTCAGACAGCCTGAGACCAGCACTATTTGATTTTCATGCCTCACATTTTCTAATTATTTCTTCTGTGTTCCCAATAGTAAGGTATTTTGCAATTCTGACATTTATTTGAAAAAAGAAAAACATTTTAGGTTATTTTTAACTTTCATAATTTAAAAATGTTCTATGTTCAAATATTTCATGAGAGCATTCTCACCAGATGAGGGAGCTTAGGAGCTATTCCTTAACTGTTGTCAAATATGAGGAAACATTTTAAAGATCCAAAGTTTAAGAGATGTTACTCAAAATATAGAAGATTTCCTTGATGGCACTGAAATAGCAAAGTTTCTTAGGACAGAAAAATTATGAACTATGAGAGAAAAGAAATCAATAAATTGTATGTCAACAACATTAAAACTTTTGCTCTTGAAAGAAAATGAGAAAGAAAAACAGGTGAGGAGAAAATATTTGCAAAACTTTTATCTGACAGAGGACTTGTACCTAACTATATAAAGAACTCTTAAAGCACAATAATAAGACAAACAACCCAATTCAAAATGGGCAAAATATTCAAGCATTCATTTCACCAAAGAAGACACATGGATGCCAAATAAGCACATAAAAAGATGCTCAACTGCCTTACGACCTGGCAATCCCAGTACAGGTATATACTCAGAAGACCTGAAAGCAGGGATGCGAACAGACATTTGCACATGGATGTTCACAGCAGCATTATCCACAATTGCCAAAAGATGGAAACAAACCAAGTGTCCATCAACAGATGAACAGATAAACAAAAAGTGATATATACATACCATGGAATATTATTCAGTAGTAAGAAGGAATGAAGTCCTGAAGCATAAGACAACATGGATGAATCTTGAGGACATTATGTTAATTGAAATAAGTCAGACACAAAAGAACAAATATTGCATGATCTCACTAATATGAACTAATTCTAATATGCAAACTCAGACATGAAATCTAGAATATAGGTTACTAGGATATAGAATGAGGCTAGAGAATGGGGAGGTGACAGTAGCACATTATTTGTGAGTATAATTAACAGTGCTGAATTGTGGGTGAATGTGGTTGAAAGGGGAAGTATAGAGTCACGTTTGTCACCAGAAGGAAAGCTGGAGGTTAAAACATGGGAATGTAGAACACAGTGAATCTTGTGGTGGATGATGACTGTGATTAACTGTACAAATATAAAAAAAAAGTTCTTTTATGAACTAGAACAAATGTATGATACTACTATAAGAAGTTAATAATAGAAGGGTATGTGGGGCAAAATGTACCTATTGCAAACTATGGACTATAGTTAAGAGTAATATCTTAATATTCTTTCATCAATAGGAACAAATGTACCACACCAAAAGCAGAAGTCAATAATAGGGGGAATGAAGGGTATGACATGTTTGGGGTTTTCTTTTTTATTTTTCTTTCTTTTTTTTTGGAGTAATGAAAATGTTCTAAAATTGATCATGGTAATGAAAGCACAATTATGTGATGATACTGTGAGCCATTGATTATATAACTTGGATGTATGGTATGGTATGTGAATATATCTCAATAAGATTGCATTTAAGAAAAAAAGATGCTCGATACCAATGGTAGAGAAATGCAAATTAAAATCACAATGAGATACCACTATGCATCCACTAGATGTTAGAATGACTAAAATTTTAAAAGACAGATCATACCCAATATTAGCAATGACGTGGAACAACTGGAAGTCTCCTGTGCTGCTGTTGGGAATGTAAAATAGTTTAAACACTTTGGAAAATAGTTTGGAACCTTCTGAAAAAGTTAACCAGACACCTACTGTATGACCCAGCCATTTCACTCCTAGGTATCTACCAAGCGAAATGAAAATAGATGTCCATATAGAGACTTGTATACACAAGTTCAAAGCAGCTTTGTTTGTAATAGTTAAGAAACTGGAAACAACCCCAATGTCAACAGGTAAATGGATAAACAAATTGTGGGATAGCCATAAAATGGAATACTGTTCTGCAATAAATGCACTATTGATATACACAGCAACATGGATGAATCTTAAAGTAATTCGGCAGAGAAGCCAGACAGGAAGAGTAGACTAAAGAGTACATATTATATAATTCTTTTTATATAAAATTCTAGAGAATGCAAACTAATTATAGAGACAGAAAACAGATCATTGGGTGCCTGAGGATGAGGTGGCTGCTATGGGGCAGGAAGAGAGCCATCATCATAAAGAGGCACACGGACACTGACGAGGATAGTGGATATACTGGTAATCTCGATTGTGGTGATGTTTCTCCACATAGGTCAAAACTGTTCAAATTTTACACTTCAATTATGTGCATTTATCTTTTGCCAATTATACCTCAATAAAGCTGTAAAAAGATTCACAATATAAGAGATTTTTTTTAAATATAGAAGAAAATTCCCTCAATGGGAATTTTAATTATATTTATTGAGCTCCCATTCACCAAGGGTATATAGCACTGAATTTGGGACGTATTACCTTACAGGAATTGAATGAGTAATCACTTTACTACTACTACAGCTACTACTTTTATTATTATTATTTTTTTGTGTGTTTCAAAAAAAATAGAAACAGAAAACAAAAAGAAACAAACAAAAACCTGTACCACAATTGTTAAGGGAGGACTAAAAAGGACAATGTTAATTAGCTGCTTTTTTCATCTTATAATTGTTCTCTCCAGCAATCTTTTTTTTTTTTAATTAAATTCAGTTTTATTGAAATACAGTCACACACCATACAATCATCCATGATATACAATCCACTGTCCACAATATGATAACATAGTCATGCGTTCATCACCACAATCTATCTCTGAACATTTTCCTTACATCAGAAAGAACCAGAACAAGAATAAAAAATAAAAGTGAAAAAAAACATCCAAATCATCCCCCCATCCCACCCCATTTGTCCTTTAGTTTTTATCCCCATTCCTCCACTCATCCATACACTAGATAAAGGGGGTGTGATCCACAAGGTCTTCACAATCACACTGTCACCCCTTGTAATCTACATTATTATATAATTGTCTTCAGGAGTCCAGACTGCTGGGTTGGAGTTTGGTAGTTTCAGGTATTTACTTCTAGCTATTCCAATACATTAAAGCCTGAGAGGTGTTATCTATATAGTGCATAAGAATGTCCACCAGAGTGACCTCTCGACTCCATTTGGAATCTCTCAGCCACTGAAACTATTTCGTCTCATTTTGCATCCCCCTTTTGGTCAAGAAGAAACTCTCAGTCCCACGATGCTGGGTCCACATTCATCCCCGGGAGTCATACTCTGCGTTGCCAGGGAGATTTACACCCCTGGGAGTTGGGTCCCACGTAGGGGGGAGGGCAGCGAACTCCAGCAATCTTAACCTTTCCCAGAAATAGGTGAGAATGCTTCTTTGTACCTCCATATTGCAAACTGGCTAAATGACTTGAAATAAAACAAAATATTTTCATGTTAAAAGAAACCATATATTTTGCATTGCTGATAAGGGCAGGAAAACTGTGGCAAAATTTTAGGGAAAAGCCTAGGAATATTTCTTTTTTATAAGAGGACACTGCAGCACATTACCAATGGAGTTTTTTATAAATTTGCTAGGAATTTTTTCCTTCCCTAAAATAGTGATTCTATAGATATTTTTAGGAAGGGTATAGAAAAACATATGGAAGTGATGGTTTATCTGCTTCGGTGATCTCTCAGGGGAGTAGCTGATCACCAGGTGAAGAGACTGGGGCTGGTGAGACACTAGCCCACATCCAGTCAAATACTTGTCACTGACTTGCAGTGTAACCTAAACTTTTCTGGCTGCTAGTATCTCCTGGGTAGCAGAAATCAAAGTACTCACCTTATGTGCCTCAAGATACTGTTTTGAGGATCTGGCCAGAAAGAGAAGGGGGGATTTTTTTTCATTTAACAAATATTTATGGCTTGTCTATATGCCAGGTATGGTTCTCAGGACCTGAGATAAAATGGTGAACAGGACAGAAAACGTCCCTGTCTTCTAACAGGGAATAGGCCAATAAATAAGTAACGAAATGAAGATAATAAGGGAAGAATGACTAGGGTAGACAGGGTAAGGAAGTGATATTTGAGTGGAGTCCTAATGGCAAGAAGTAACCAGCCAAGCAATGGGCTAGGGGAAGTGGAGTGCTCTGTGCTCAGTAAACAGGAAGCCCAAAGAGCAGGTGTTTTCAAAAGACGGAAAGAAGATCCTGGTGGCTCCAGAGCTTGGTGAATAAGGGGAAGGGAAAGAGCAGGGTGAGGTGAGATGTGGAGGAGGCAGAGCTGGAAAGGATTTTGGAGATGGATCCATTGAGGGGCCTTAAGCAGTAGATTCATGTTTGTTTTTTTAAAGATCCTCTGGCTGCCGTGTAGAGAATGGACTATCAGGAGGCCAGAGGGAAAGAGAGAGGGCCAGTTAGGATTCTTGATATATTTGTGAGGTAGAACTTAAAAGGCAGGTCTACCCTGAATGTTTGCAGGGCCCAGGGAAAGAGAAAAAATAAAATCCCAATACCAAATGCCTGAACATGTAAAGGTCAGGGATCGAGCTAAGACTATTAAATAAAATATGTTCTATCCTCCTACCTTGAAAAACGTACTCTCAATGCCTTCTTGACCAAAAGGGGGAAAGGAAATGTAACAAAATGCAGGGGCTATGAGATTTCAAATAGAGTTGAGAGGCTATCCTGGAGGTTACTCTTATGCAAGCTTCAGCTAGATACCGCAAATGGCCACAGTAAGCCAAGCCGAAACCAACAGTATTCCTGAAAATCCTAAAGAATACCAAGTTCCTATCTGGGACTCTAAAAAAGTTTCACTCACTAAGTTTATTTTTCAGAAACTTAAAAACTCCAGATTGTTCCTATGCCAGATAAATCCCAAAACCTGGAAGCACCAGTATCTTCAAGAACATCAGCCAGCTGCATCCCCCTTCCCCATAATGTCGACACCCCTTTTCAATATGAACAAGTTAGTGGTCACTGACCAGATATCCCTGAAGATTGAGACAGTGATCAAATGAGAGAGAGGAGTAGAAACAGACAAGATAGGACTTAACAAAAGATTTTGACTACTGAATCATTATATAGATTTTTTTTTAGTCTCTAGGGTATTAGAACAGCCAGAAGGAAATAACCAAAATTGTGAACTGCAACCCACATTGTACTTTGAAATTTGGTCTAAACCACTTGTTAAACCGTACTTTGAAAGTTATCATTTTTCTTTATACATATTTCACAATAAAAACAGTTTAAACAAATGAAAAAAAAATATGAGACAATCAGTGAAATTTGAATGTTGACTGTATATTTGATAATATTAAAGAATTATTAGATGTGAAAAAATATATACTCTCATAACCATCTGGAAGTCCAAATTGGGATTTAGATGTCTCAAACTCTTTGGAATGCCATGCTAGAACATGGGGAGAGCCAGCCCATAGCCCTCCTTCCTCTGTCTGCTCCCCTTGATCTTCTGACCCCCAGCTCCTTCCCACTCTACCCCCAGCCCACCAATCAAACTCTACTCACACCTTCTTCAAACAGGCTCTTGGCCACCCCTGGGTGCCATGTGTCACTCCTATATCTTCAAGAGGATGGACCAGGGGAAGAGGCTGGTGCAGGCCCTGGGAGCAAGCCAGGCACTGATTTGGCAGGGAATTTTGAGGGCTTGGGTATGCAGAGAGTGGGCCAGAAAGGGGGCACATAATTTGGTGGGTATGACCCCTTGGCCCTGCAGATCTCTCACCACATGGGGAAGGGCATGGCCAGATAAGGGCCAAAAGTGGAGCCTCTGAAGCCCAGGATTGCTCATGGTTTTGTAGCAGATTGGATGTGGGTGGAGCTGGAAAGAGAGGAATTATGAAGGCTGTAGTGGGGGTGAAGGAGTGGAATCGAGTGCTCCAGTGCAGATGTTGTTGAGTTCAAGATGCCCATTAATATATCCAAATAGAAATTCCAAGGGGGCTGTTAGCGATATGAATCTGAAACTCAGAAGTAGAGTTCTAGGCCAGCAATTAAAAAATTGGGAGCCCATTAATATATAGATGGTATTTAATGCTGAGGTTACCTAAGCAGAGACAAAAAAGAGACTATGAGTGACACACTACCAACTAAGAAATGTTCACAAAACAAAATCTGGAAAATACCAAAAAGCACAAAATTAAAAATAAAAATAATCTCAATCATACTCTCACCTCCTAGGAATAAACACTATTAATATTGTGAGGCATTTCCTTTCTGTCTTACTGTCTTAGCTCTCTCTCTGTCATGCACAGTTATACTTATTTTTATAATAAAATGGTGCTCATATGTACCTATTTTTTTATAAGTGCTTTTTTCACTTAATATTTTCCGAACACTTTCCCATGCCATTGGGAATTCTTTTAAAGTAACATTTTTAGCTGATGCTTTGAATTTCATCCAGTATATATATCATAAAATCTCCTGTTCTTGAATGTTAATTTTTAGATAATATAACTTGTTACCTTTTTAACACAAAGAACTCCAAAAAAGATGAAAAGTTGTCCATACTCTCCTCACCTAGAAAACAGCTATTGATGTTTTTGAATAAAATAAAATAAAATAAAATAATACAACCATGTAGACACAAAATTCAAACATGCTATAAAGGTACAGAATGAAAAATGAAAGGTTTTCTTCCCATCCAGCAAGTCTTTCTTTCTAATTATACATCTCTTATTATTTCCCTAAAATAAATTACTAAATTTGAACTGTATGTATCATGGACATTCTATGAAATTCCTTTTACTTTGTATAGTTTATAAGTGAGGTTTGAATGGCATCACAATTTTTCAGTTTCTAAAAGTTTGGCCCTAAATTCATAGAACTCAGGAGAAGTGTAGATTATTATATATCTAAACCTATTGAACTTATACAAAATATGGTTTGACATCACTTGAAATTGAAGAGGACTATCAAAATTAGAGAAAGGGAGATAAAGGAAAAATAATTGTATTCTTGTTATTTATAGCATTACCAAGAACTTTAGTGTCTTTATAATTGAAGATACTTGAAAATGTCACAGTGCAACAAACCTACTTGATGGCTATTGAGGCTAATTTTACCTATCTACTATATGGCAAGGTACTAGCGAACTTTGAAAAGATCACTGGTCTGGGAGTCAGGAGATGTGTTTCTAGTACCTATTCTATCCCTAAGTAGCTGTGTGACCTTGGAGAATACTCTGTCTCCATTTTCCCATTTTTATAAAATGGGGTGATTGGACCCAATGACCTCTCTGGTTCAGCTCTAAAATTCTAAAATGAATTGTCCCCCATTTTCTAAATGCAAAAACCCCGTATCAGATGGCAGTCTAGGATCCAGTTACAAAGGTCTATCTATTCAGAGAAAGCACACAGAGGGACAACAATAAATAGCTGCATGGTTCAGCAGTAATTATAATGATACAATAATACTATCATTATAATAACAATAACAATATTTTACATTTTATGAGGCTGTACAATTAAAGCTATCTGGAACAGTGCAGAGAAGAGATTCCTTGCTCCCTGGTACTATATAAAACCACAGAATACACAGATGTATCAATAATTATAGTTTACAATATCTTAAAATACACATAAACTCAGTACTATATGTCATGCATAGTTCATCACTGGAGATGAAACTATTTTCAAGCAAATTCTCACCACTCTGAAAGCTGAGCTGGCCCCTGTGCAAGAAAGTGAATTATAAAGTCAGGCTTTATAATGCCTTAATCGCAGCCTCGGGATCACTACAGCTCAAATGGTCACTCTCACTTTAAATTTCCTGCTCGTAATCTTTGCAAAGCACCTGGCAGGAAAAGGACGATGCAGGGGTTTTCCATTGAGTAGAAGAAAGCAAGAAAAAAAAAAAAAAAAAAAATGATGGCAACTACTCGAATGAATGTCCTGGGTTAGGGATTTGTTTAATCTCTGACCAGCCCGGAGAATAAGAATATCCGGGATTCTGGACCGAGATTGCAAAGGCAATCAAAACTTCTTCCGCACAGTTGCCTTCTAGAAAGCTGGTATGTCCCAAGTATATCTTCTTTCACAGTGCTACGCAAGGGTAAAAAGTAAAGTACCACTCCTCGTCTTTCGGAAGCCAAGACGGGACGGGGTCCTTACCCCACCCTCCTCCGAAAAGAGATGCCGGGATCTGACATGCCGTCTGGTTTAGGCCACATCCTCAGAGGGCAACTGAAGTGGCATTTTGCTGAGGCATCTTTTCCTTTAAATGAGAGCAAATGACCATTAAAAATGGTTCCCAAAATAACCCAGCGGTTTCCTTGCAATCCGAGTATCTCGCCATCAAGTACTGAGGAAGCGAATGTACCTCCTCCAAAGGGGGAGGGGAGGCGAGGCTTACCCTCCACGCTCTTGACTCAGTAGCTCAATAGAAAATAGGGCCAAACTCACAGAAGCTTAAAAAATCTAGACAATGGATTATATTCCATAGATATTGATTTCAAATTTAAAAAAATTATCTCCATCCTAAACAGAATGACTTATACTCAAAGGGAGTTAAGGATAGTAAAAGTATTTGATTAAAAAGAGTTCTCTCATGACCAGGGAGTGGGAAAAGATGGTATTAAAATGAGGGAAAATGTAAAGTGGATTTTCTTCATATGGAATAGCTTCTGTTTGCAATAAGCAGATGTTTTTAATTTTTAATTCCCCACTGAATTTTTCACAAGAAAATAAAAGATCTTAATTTATAAGGGGTCAAATATGGACTTGCCTCTAAAATAAAGCTCATAAATTAATAATGTCATAATGATCATTGACCCTATTCTATTAACTGCATATGAGTATGACTGAAGATAAATACGGTATAGGACTACGTAAGGTAAACAGAAGTTTTCTTTGAGTAATGCATTATGAATGATTTTTATTGTCTTCTTCATACTTTCCTATTTTTTTCCACATAGTGAGCTGGCATTAGTTTTATAACAACAACAAAAAAAAATTGGAAGAGAACCCCCAAAATGCTCAGAATATGTAAATTTGTAATTTGTTTAAGGTGAGAACGGTGTATATTATTCTTTTAATCTAGAAAGCAAAACAAAAATACATTTTGATCAGTCTGCCCTATTTTCTGGGAAAAAAAAAAGTTTTCCCTTGACTTTCTTTTTCCTTTAGTAACTGTTTTATTGGGGGGTAGCATACATACCAAAAATTACACAAATAATAAAATGGCACACACTTGTGGAACCAGCACCTAAATCAAGAAAATGAACTTTATCAGCACTCTGAAAGCCCCTCTCATCTCAACTTCTGTTACTCCCCTGCTCAAGGATAATCACTATCCCAACTTCTGCCATTATGGATTAGGTTTGCCAGTTTTGGAACTTTATATAAAATAAATCAAAGGGTATTGCTCTCTTGTGTCTAGCTGCTTTTACTCAACAGGATATTTGTGCAATTTCTTCACTTTGTTGCACGTTATTGTAGTTTATTTTTGACAATGCTATACAGTATTCCATTTATGAATATACCACAATGTAGCCATTTCACTGTTGACGGACATTTGGGTTGTTTCCCAATAGCTATTACAAATAGTTGCCATGAACATTCTTACATGTGTCTTTGGTGAACATATACATTCATTCCTGTGGGTATATATACCTAGGAGTAGAATTGCTGGGTCATAGCATAGCTGTAAATCCAGCTTTAGTAAACATTGCCCAGCAGTTTTGCAAACTAGATGCACAAAATACACTCTCACCATAAGTGTGTGAAAGTTCTAGTTGTTCCTTACTCTGACCAACAGGTAATATTGCCTTTTTCATTTCTTTTGAATAATTATATAGTATTCCTTTGTATGAATGTCATCAGTTAATATAAATGTATCTTAATTTGTGTCATAATTTGTTCTCCTTTTGACAGTTTGAGTTGTTTACAGGTGTTTGGGTTTTTTATTTTTATTTTTTGTTTGTTTTTTACTATTTTAAGCAATACTGCAGTAAATGTGTATTTAAAAATATTTTTTTGCATACATAGCTAAGTGAATTTATAGAAAAAATTCCTAATAGTGGAATTGCTAGGTCAATTATAGCACTTAAAAAATTAGTTATTGCCAAAATGCCTTTTAAAGAGACTAGAGCAATTATACTCCCAGCAGTAGTGTGTGAGACTCCAGTAAAAAAAATAAGATTGCCTTTTCCCCTACCCCACAATAATATTAAGTGAAAGGTGTTAGCTCATTTAATTAGCATTTCTTTAATAAGTGAGGGTGAGCAATTTTTTTTTTTTTTTGTATATTTGAATTTTTCTATTGGGTATATGGTCTTTTGATTTATGAGCTCTTTTTATATTTAAGAAATTAGATTTTTGCTATTTATATATTGTAAACCTTTGTTTTCTTAGAGTGTCGCTTTATACTTATGTCTTTCTACAAGATATTTTTTCCCACTTGGAGAAATTTTAATGTTTGTGAGGTCACTTTCATCAATCTTTTGCCTTTATGGCTTTGGGGAATTTGTGTCTTGCTTAGAATGGTTTTTTCCATGACAAAATTAAAAAAACAAAACAAAACTGTTTTCCTATGTCCTTTTCTAATACTTCTATGGTTTCATCTTTGATGTACCTGAACTTTATTCTGGCAAATGGCCAGCCAGTTGTCCCTATACCATTTATTGAATATTGTATAAAATTGGAAATCCTTGCCATTTCCCAGATGTCTATATGTTCTGTTGGTTTTTTACTAAAAACTGGTGGCCCAATACTGGTTCATTTTACTTTGGGTGTTGACATAAATAGAGGTTGGCTTCAGTAGAAAAATACTTAAGCAAGTCACTTTTTCTCTTTACTGATAAGAACAGAGAGATCTAGGTTTAGCATTCTAAAAGGGTTGTTTAAAAAAATTAACTGCCTACTGGTTGAAACTTCTGAAGAACTTTTTCCTGCCCAATCTTCTATCTTTGGATATAACAAAATGATGCAATCTCTTCCCTTCTGTTGAATATTTAGGTGGTTTCAGATTTCAGCTATTTAAATAATACCATACTGACATTCTTTTACATAGCTTTCAAAAGTGTGTCAAAGTCAAAGTGTGTGAATATTTTTGAAAACCAAATTGTTTTCCAAAAAGCCTGTATCAATTATTCTCTTTCCAGCAGATATTTTTACATGGTGAGAACTCACCACTGTCACCATTTATTTAGCCCCTAAGTGTTCGTAACTGTTCTTTCACAATTTCATTTCATGCCCACAACAATTTGGTGCATAGGTAATAGTATTCTCATTGTGTAGGTAAGTTAACTGAGACCCAGAGAGGTTAAATAATCAGCCTAAGACAGAACTGGAATTAAACTCAGGTTCCTCTCTCTTAAGTTTATGCTTTTTTGTTTGTTTGTTTTTATTTGTTTTGTTTGAGTTTGGACCTCAGGTATAGAGGGTTCAGTTAAAAGCAGTCTTCAGTTCTGATACATATTCATCATTGGTTGCCCTTGTATTTCTTGGTTCCTCACATTTGCGGTCCCACTACAATAGGTACGTAGGGGATGAACCACATGAAACTGCCAATATTCAACTATTTTTCACCTACAAAAATGGCAACTTCAAAAGGTTCAGCTTAATCTTTCAGTTACAGGGTTTATCGTTTATCACATTGTGGTCACTTGTTAATACACATATATTTGAGTCTTATTCTCATCTCTATGAGCCTTGCATCAGCACCCATGTTAGACACTCAGAAGTTGACAGAACCAATGAACCTGTCTGAAATGAAAATAAGGGAAATTCTCCTACCTTGGACTATTCCACAAGCTTTAATCACTAGGGCAGTCCTTTTTGGTTGAATAACACTACTCAGTGAAGGCAGACCCTTGCAGCAGCATTCATAGAATCATAATATTTTAGCATAGGAAGGAATTTCACATTTTTCACATGGTGAAACTGAGGCCTTGAAAAGTTCAATTAGTTGCTCAAAATCTCACTAGTATTTATTTACATTATTAAATATAAAACTGTACAGAATTCAGATAGCCTGTTTTGCTCCTCAGTACACATTATTTGAAAAAGTTAGTTTCAGTGAATTTTTTTAGTGCTTATTACTTTACCTGATAGAAAAATTGTGCAACGAACTTCCCTCCCCCACCCCCAAACCATTTTAGAGTACGTTACTCACCTGACACCCATTTTTAATAGTTTAGTGTGCATTTTCTACAAGCAAGAATGTTTTCCTACAAAACCACAAGACAACCATCAAAATCAGGATACTTCAAGATTGAAACATTTTTATCATCTAATCCTCACATCCATTCGTGTTTTGCCAATTTGCCCAATAATGTCCTTTATACCAAAGAGATCCAGTTCAGTTACTTGTCATGTCTCCTGAGTCTCCTTCAGTTTAAACAACTCTTCAATCTTTCCTTTTATGACCCAGGCAGTTTTCAAGGGTACAGGTCAGTTATGTTGTAAAATGCCTCTCAATTTGGATTTGTCTAATGTTTCCTTATGATTAGATTCAGGCCATTTGTCTTCATAATTCATTAGTATTTTGTGGAGTGGTACTTTGAAACTATGTAAACATCCTACTTTTCATCAAACTTTCAATTAATTAATTTATTTATTTCAGTATGGACTTAAGGATTTCTGTTTTATTCGATAGGTGATAATCCATTACTATTGTTACTTGTTTATTTTAACATTCAAATCATCTGAGATTTGGCCAGTTGGGAGCTCTTTAAGCTGGTTTCTGTGCCTTTTGAAATGTCTTCACCATTTTTGAGCACTTCCTTGCTTTCTTGCACAAGATGTTCCAGGCTCATCTTGTGCATTCTCTGATCACTTGTGGAATCAGCCTTTTCTCCAAAAAGCCCCAGATTCTTTTAATGGAGAATGGTATTTAGAAGCTAAGAGCTGGTATTGGGGTGTCCCTACACTTGGGCCCCCTCACTGGATGATGTTCCGGTTTGCTAATGCTGCTGGGATGCAAAATACCAGAAACAGATTGGCTTTTACAAAGGGGATTTATTTGGTTACAAAGTTACAGTCTTAAGGCCATAAAGTGTCCAAGGTAAGGTATCAGCAATAGGGTACCTTCACTGAAGGATGGCCATTGGTGTCTGGAAAACCTCTGTTAGTTTGGAAGGTACATGGCTGGCGTCCATTTGCTCCCAGGTTGTGTTTCACAATGGCATTCTCCAAAATGTTGCTCTTGGGGCATTTTGTTCTCTCTTAGCTTCAGCTCCTCTTCAAAATGTCACTCTCAGTAGTTCTCCAAAATGTCATACGCAGCTGCTCCAGCATCTGGGCTGGGTGGCTTTTTAAAAAATACTCTATCCAATTAAGACCCACACTGAATGGGTGGGGCAACACCTCCATGAAAATTATCCAATGAAAAGTCTCACCCATTGTTGACTGAGTCACATCTCCCTGGAAACACTGAATCAATAAGTTCCCATCTAATCAACACTAATACATCTGTCCTCACAAGATTGCATCAAAGAATATGGCTTTTTCTGGAGGACATAATATAAACAAACTGGCACAGATGAGCTTGGGAATATATGTATAGGTGTACACACCAGAATTTGGACTAGAGTGAGGTGAGTGAAATGCTTGCCTCAGATGCAAAATTTAAAGGGGTGCCAAAAAATTCAGTAATCAAGATAAATAATATTTTAATGCAAAATTTTGAAAATATCAAAATTACAGCAAAACCTCCATGAAGAATAAAACATCAAAGTTTTACATAAAGGTAGAATCACATCTACACACACACATACACACATTTACAGCTATTCACATATTGAAAACCATAATTTCATACTGATACCTCCAATTCCAATACAATACCATAACGTTCATTCTAATTTTCTCCCTTTCCGTATCTGTAACTTCATTCTCCCACAGTGAGAAGCTTGGCTCCATCATCCTTAACATTTTTGCTTATTCGGTTAACCATATTGTATACAACCAATGCTAAGCTGCCATGCCTCCTCCTCTAGGTTGCCCGGGTCCTCCCAGTTGGGCTCTAGGGCTAAAAGACCCGTTAGGACTACCTACCTACCTTCAGGGGAGGGACCTCCTGGCCCTTTTGGATTTTTACAGCCCCCCTTTCCTGCAGGGGCTCTGACTTTCCACTCGGGACCACCAGAACTAAGATGCTTACTTAGTTCTGCCCATTTATCATCTTTAGGACTGAATACTTTGGGAAAGGGGAAAGGTAAGAGTGAACGTATATTTTTGAGGAGGTAGGTATTGTGCCTTTTTTGTTTTATTAAGCGCTTTATTCACATCTTATTTCTTCACTACGTTTCACAGAACTGGAATTACTGGATGAAAGAGCGTTTTAAGACTTTAAAAATATTAACAATTTGCTCTTAAAAAAGGTTGTGCCAATTTAGGGTCCCATCAGCACTGAGTACTCATTTTCCTGCACCCTCATCAATAGTGGACATTGCCATAAAAGTACATATATTTTCCAGTTCGTTAGGAGTCTCGACAAGTTTCTGTTCCTCCACACTACCTCTCTTCAGCACATGAGAAGGGGTCCCTTTTCCGATTTATTTTTGTTTTATTTTGTTATTCCACGTCCATTAACGTGACTCGGCCCTGGAAGTTCCGGCCACCGCCAAGGAGGAGGCCGCGTAGCACTCTCTCTGTCAGCACCGGCCGAGACGAACAAACCTCGCCGCTCGCTGGAGGAGTGACACGCCAGACCTCCTTTTCCAGTGATTCCACCTGCTTGGCTCGTGGCAGCAGAGGGCGCTGTGGAGCCCGCGCTGGACCCCGCCTCTGGGGCTGAGCGCCCGCCTGCGTGACGCATTTCCGCGTCATCTGCTGCCGAGGCTTTCTCCCATTGGTTGTTGGCGAGGCAATAGGGGCAGAGCCGGGTGGAGGTGTGGAAAAATGCAGTAGCCCAGGTTGGGGGGGGGGCGAGGCTTCCCCGCCCTTCCCCCCGCCCTTCCCCCGCCCTCCAGTCCCTCCCAGGGACCGCTGTGCGGCTTGGACCGCGGCGTCGGTGGCGGGTGCACTCTCTGGGTTGCACCTCGAGCAGGGCTCTAGCGTGCTCGCAACGAAGCCGCCTGAGTCCGAGGAACCGGCTGACAGGGAGGGAAGGAGGGAATTCTGGGCTGCCGAGCCGCCGCGCGCAGCCCGGTCCCACCCGGCGGGGAAGCCCTTAGATTCCCGGCACGTCGAGCCGAGGGCGGGTGGGGCAAGGGTCCCAGGACACCGCCGCCAGCCTTTCGGCACTGACTGGACCGTGCGGGGCTCGCTCCCCGAAAGCAACACCCCGGTCCGCGGCCCCACGCGGCGGGAGCCGGGCTGCGCAGAGGGAGGAAGCGAGAGGGGCCGTCCTCCTCCCGGAGTTGGAAGCGCCTTCCACGGGTTCAAAATGCCCAAGAAGAAGCCGACGCCCATCCAGTTGAACCCGGCCCCGGACGGCTCTGCGGTTAACGGGACCAGCTCGGCGGAGTGAGTAGGGGGCGGGCGGCGAGTGCGGGGGCTCGGGCTGGGGAGGCCCCTTCCAGGGCGCAGGAGCGCCAGTCGGGTGTGCGCGGCGCGCGG
Source organism: Choloepus didactylus (assembly GCF_015220235.1). Taxonomy (NCBI): domain Eukaryota; kingdom Metazoa; phylum Chordata; class Mammalia; order Pilosa; family Megalonychidae; genus Choloepus; species Choloepus didactylus. The sequence continues at coordinate 112,402,236 of NC_051310.1, read as the reverse complement.
GGCTGCTGTCGGCTTGGTCACGTACGTCTCGGGCAGGCGGGTGGCTAGGAACTCCCGGCCGCCGAGATATCGGTGACTAAGCACTGATTGTGCTCCTCACTCAGATCAGATAATGTACCCAGGGAGCCTCGATCCCCCTGCCTTCCCCTCTTTCCGACCCTTTCTGTCGTTCCTGGCTGTTAGCCACTCCCCTTCCCCCAAGAAAATTAAAGCTACTTCACCCCGGCCTCCCCCAGCTGTTTTCTAAATGTGATTCTTTGGGTTTCTGGTGTGAAAAGGGGGAGAAGAGAGCGAACGTCTTGGAAAAAAATAAGATCGCATATGCGCCTGGGGTATGAAGTGTGGAGCCGGGACCCTCGGGCAGCATCTTCACCTTGGCGCCTGACACCTGTGGGCGGGGAGTACTTGGTTGCGGGTGGGCTGCCTGGCCAGCGGGGGCATGTGTACACCGCCCTCTCGGCGTCTTTTTCCCTTGCTGACTTTAGGGGCTTGTGGTCCTTGGCCTTCTTCCTGGGAACTGTTTTGCCTGGGAGAGCAGCGGCTTTCCTCTTCTTCACCTCATTCTTCATTCATTCGTTCAAGAAATCGTCCCCTCACCAGTGAGTGACCCCCTTGGCTTTCCTTACTTGACCAGGAACCCTAAACTCCTGATACGAGCACCGTGACTGCAGAACACACACACACAAGGTGCTCCATCTCTGCAGCTTCCAGTGGTGCTCACAAACCTGCACTTTATTTCAGTAAATGATGATGAGGCTGTTTCATGGGGGTTTCTGAGCTCCCACGACTCTTTTGGGTCCTTGGTAATGTGAAAAAGTGAGATCCAGCTAGCTGGAGAAATAACCAGAAAAGATTAGGTTCTTTTACCTGGACACTGGAGTCTTTAGAAAGCTGGCTGATAAAATGAATAGATTAAGTAGACTTGGACCTTCTGCCCTTCCTTCCTCTCCCTAGATTTTAATAGCCTGGGGACCTGTTGGCTAGGTAATAATCTCAAGGCTGGTGGTGGATCTGTGGTGTGAGTTCAGTCGGGTTCCCCAGGCCTGCTCCCAACAGACTCCTTCTATAGGCCCTGTTAACACTGTATGTCTGTTTTGCCTGATAATGACTTGTACAGGTCGGTGGATTGCTTTGCATTCATTCATTTTAGTGTACAGTATTTTGTTCTCTTAAACCAAAAGTCCCTCAAGGTAAGAGGGTTTCTCTGTAACCCTCACTGTTATCAGGACAGGTTTTGACCACAGTGGATTCTGGTTGAATGTTGTGGCCTGATCATCATTTTCCTATTTGATTTGGAGGTGGGTACTAAGTGGAAGTACCTGTTGTTGTTCTGCTGATAATTATGACACCACAGCTATATTCTTGCAAGGGGGAGGAATTTCATTAACAGAAAACAGTACTGGGAGGATAAGAAGAAACTACCTAGTTGGTAACAGAAAAATTGGGATGGGACTGGGAGGCATGGGATCCAAGTAGATTTCATAGAAAACGCTGTAGCCAGGTATCAAGTCCTTAGAAGAAACTAAACTACCCCCACCCCAAACCCCTCCCCGATTTTCCTACAGAATCAGCAAATTCACTCCCTACCTCCCAAAAAAACACACAAATTAAAATAAGACATTTTGCTAATATAAAAACCACCAAGGTCCAAGTCTTGGGCTTTGGAGTCAACCTGGGTTTAAAGCTGCTACTTGTGATTTTGTGACCTGAGACAAGCCTCTTAGCCTCTCAATGGCTTAGGTTTAGTTTTTTCATCTGCAAAATGGGAGTAATAAAAAAACCTGCTTAGGGTGGTTGTGAAGATTAAATGCATGTAAAGCAGTTGATGCATAGCAAATCCTCCATAAATTTTAGCTGCTGGTGCCTTTGTTAACGGGTACATGCTGAGAAGACTGAAGGAAATGGAAAGGTAATTTCTGTTCGTGGTGGTGCATGGGTTTTAAGGTGCTTTCGCTCCTGGTCAAAGGACTCTCCCAAGCTTAGTTTTCTGTACCATTTGCATTTACCTTCATGACTCATTGCCTTGTTACAATAGGAAGCATCTTTGTGTAGGCTGCCTGAGACAAATAGGAACTGTTTTCCTTCATTTCTTGGCATTAATGGGGGGGTTTGAGGGGTGGAAACTGTACCCACAATTTTCATCTTTCACCCTGGAGAGTGTTTCTCAAGCAAAGCTTCCCCTATCTTGGGCTGCTAAAGATAGAATTCTTTTGTTCTAATGATTTCTCTTATTTGACTAGAGCACAGTTTTGAACATTATCATACAAAGTGAACTGAAGAAGAAGAAAAAAATCCATTGACAGTAAAGAGCTCTTTGTACCGAATTGGCAAGATTGCTGGTCCCCTGTGGCTCGCTAGCACCTTGGGATTTACCTCTAATTTAGCATTTACCCTACTTAGGGACCGTGCTGAGTTATTTGGTACCTAAAGCTTATGCAAGTTCTGGGAGTCCTCAAAGAAAAGGAATGTAAAAATATTTTCTTTTGCAAGTTTTCAAAAACATAAGAGCATATTGTTAGGGTCCTAAGTGGTAGAATGAAATAAATTGGAAATAAGATCATATTATTCCCTGCTTAAAATGTTTTAGTGGTTCCACTGCAGGTAGACTAAAATTCAAACACCTTATAGTGGGCTACAAGACCTGTGTGATCTGCCTGCTGTAGTCCTTCCCCACCCCCACTCCCACCTCTTTAACCACACTTCCTGCCTCTCCTTTCTTCTGCCACACTGACCCTTTTTCACTTCCTCTATGGGATGGTCTGTACTCCCTCCGGGCTCTTGCATATGCTGTTCCCTTTGTCTGGAATGAATCATTCCTCCCTCTTCCCTAGCTAGCCAGGAAGCAGTTTTCACCTCTGCTTAAACGCCATTTCCTCAGAGATGCTCACAGACTACCTAATCTAAAGTGGGTCCCTTTTACTCATCACCTGATTTTTTAATGACACTGATCACTGTCTATAATTATTTACTAGGGTGTTTTTAATATCTCTCTCTCCTGTATGCTATAAATTATAAGCACAGGCTGCTTTTTTTGATTCACCCATTTTACAAGTAGTGCCTGGAGTAGTACCTAGCACGTAATGAAATTTCTGAGATTTGCCCAATGTGTTTAATAAACCTTTTTTATACCTTTTCATTTTTTTATTTTCCCCTTTACTCCCCATCTCCCCTCCATCCCTGTTTCCTTTCCTTTCACACACTCACTCACCTACACTGGAGTATTTAACATATGGCCTTATAATTCTGCCGATTTGTTTGGATATATGTGTGCCCTCGGTAAATAGATAGTATTGTTATGTGTGTTTCTTCGCTTAGGGTACTAAACAGTATTGCGTTTAGAGCTCAACTTCCGTAACCTTTTCTGAGCAACTGTGTGCTGTGTTAAAAGACCTTAGTTAAACCAGTTCTTTATTGTTTTACCTTGTGATGTCACTTAACTTCTTTGAGCCTCTTTTCCTCATTAGTAAAGTAGGGATGAGTCTATAACAAACCCATAAGGGAATTAGGGTGGGTCATCATCTGTAATAATGTATATGAAAGCGCTTTGTAAGATCACTGGAATACTGTTCAAGAAGGAAGTGTTAATGATGCCAGCTTTTGATTTCTTCTCAAAAACCTGTTACCTTTTTTTCTTAATGCCAAATTGCAAATGTTGATAATAAACCAAGTTGATTTGGATATTGTTTATGCTGCCTATCCTTCAAAAATCTAGCCTAAGCCTGTATCTAATCAAGTGTTGAGACCTAACTTCCTGTTTATAGCAAGTACGGGGACAGAAGGACAAGTTAAATGACACTAAGAGGAAACAGACAAATCCAGAATGTGGAATGTTCTCTAAGACAACTTGGTCTCTTCAGAAAGTCGGTATCATGACGGAAAAAGGGGAGGAGGAGTGTAGTTATTCTCTAGAATAAGAGACTAGGATGATATTCCAACCAAATGTAATGCATGAACTTCCATTGGATTCTGGATCTAAAAATGGAACAGCTTTAAAATGCATTCTTGGGACAATTGGAGAAATTTGAATAGAAAATTATTTTGGTTTGCTAAGGCTAATGAAATGCAATATACCAGTAATGGGTTGACTTTTACATTGGGGATTTATTAGCTTACAAGTTTACAGTTTTGAGGCCGTGAAAATGGCCAAATTAAAGCATCAGCAGGATGATGTGGTCTCTGAAGACGGGTTACCTGCAAGCTTGGGCTCCTCCGTCAGATAGCAAGGCACATGGTGACGTCTGCTGATCCTTGTTTCCTGGGTTTTGTTGCTTCCAACTTCTGGCTTCAGTGGCTTTCTCTCAGCTTCTCTGGGGCTTTTTCTGAGAGCTTCTCTTAATTTCATTTCTCTGCTTCTGTAGTGTTTTGTCCTCTTTTAAAGGACTCCAGTAAGAGAGTAAGACCCACCTTCAATGAGGTGGGTCACATCTCCATTGAAGTAACCTAATCAAAAGGTCCTACTCACAATAGGTCTACACCCACAGGAATGGATTTAAAGAAATTGACCTATTCTGGGGTACATATAACTTTAAACTACCACAAAAATTATTGTGTTTTTTTTTTTTTGATGTAATCATGGTATTATAATTAGATAGGAGAATGTTCTTATTCACAGGTGATGCAGACTACTTAGTTTGAAGTGGTTCAGATGAAAAAGCGTGTATACACATATATGTAACATTAATAAATCAAATGGAACAAAATATTTACAATTGAATTTAGCTGGTTAGTTTATGGGTTCTACTCTTTTATTCTTTTCGTTTTTCTCTATGTTTGAAAAATTTCATAATAAATAAAAAAAAAAATCCATAGAGTAAAATCCATCCCAAGTCTTATGTCCTTTTTAATATCAGCTCGTATTTACTCTATCCCTTCCCTAAATCCTTTTGTACTTATTTATATTGTATAATAAACATCATATTAAATGCAATGACATTTTTAATGAACCACATTTTAGTACTGTGTCACATTGTTATATAATGCTTTCTCATTCACTAAGTGTTCCTTATTTGTCTCTTTTTTCCTTTAACTTATTAGGGTCCATACTTTTGTGTACCCCTGGGTTTACAGTATTGCCGATACAGTAAATCATCGACATATTGAGAAAAAGAACACTAGAGAACTCACAGGCTGGGGAGAAGATGAGGAGAGCTTGAGAGAAAGCTAAGGGTCTCAGTTTTATTTCTGCTGTTCCCTTCTAGAAGCTTCCAAATTTGAAAACATCATCCTGGTCCCTTACTGCCACTGATTTTGTTTTTACTTCATGCCTTGTGTCCTGGTTTTGTTGCCTGAAAGCCCACGAGAGCTGTTTGGAGGCTTATATACCTGTTTGTTAGGCTTACTTCTCCCAGCATAAATGGTGTTTTGTTTTAAAATAGCAGGTGTTCTCCAAATCCTGGTCCAGGGCCCACTGCTAAAAATGCTGATCCTGCCTCTGATTTCCCTGTGTTACTCTCAGGGGCATCCAGCTTTGGTGTCAGCACGCGAGTCAGATTTGGAAGAGGTTACTTGGTGGTTGAAGAAAAAGTGGGCAAGGGTATAGTGAACTCTTAAAAATTTCCCCTTTGAATATTTATTTGCCTGCTTCAGGCCCAAACTTTGTTTTTCCCCCTTAATTTTGAATGTATAAACACCTTTTGAAGAACCTACTGACATAAATTCTTCAGTTTAGCTTTTGTTTATTCCATTATAATTGTAATCAGCGGATGCATTCTTTCCTTTTCTTGGCAGACTTTTACATAGGGCATAATCCTCATACTTACAATTTTTTTGGCTGCAGAGTAGCGTTTGGGGTCTGGCTAAGCAAATGACACTATTTGTTGATTATTTAGGTGACTTCTAGATTCTTATTATTTATTAATACTCTTGTGAATGTTTTTGAACCAGTTTGTTTTGTTTCACTTTTAGATTAATTCATCTACCACATCAGAAGCATTGAACCATGTTACCTGTTTGTTCCAAAAAAGATTGTACTGATTTATAATGTATTTTTCATCTGTTTCGTCAAGCCTCAGGATTTTATTTTTGGTAACTTTTAGTGTTTTTTGATAGTTTAGTAGGCCGTATAAAGACTCCTGTAAAGGTCATTCTGCTTGCCTTTAATTATTAGCCAGGCTATATTTTTGACATGTGATAATTTTCTTTATTTCAGTCAGTTCAGTTGAAACTAATATTTATTGCATGCTTAGTGAATGTAAGTCACCTACCGGACTTTCTGGTACCAGGCTAAGCATTTTGTTCTCAGTCACATGCAAACTTTTATTCCCCTCTGACCATTTTTTGGTAGACATGTGCAGAGATGACCATTCCGGTAGGTGACTCAAAAATGAAGAAGATTGTTTTTGTCTCCAAGCATCTTAAAATCTCATATATGGGTGGGGGGAGGTTGCAGGAAGAGAAGAAGAAGGATACAAATGGCTGCAGAGTAAGAAAAGCGCCCCAGAAGAAGAGGTACAAAGAGAGTACTGAATAATTCTCCTTTCTGAGGAAGGAGGACACATCCAGTGGGGGATATTAGGAGAGGCTTCATGGAGGAGATGACATGTGAGCTGGGTCTTGAAGGATGGCTAAGATTTCCCTGGGAATAGGGGGAGGGCGTGGCAGGAAGAGAGCACAGGGTGAGCAACTTCACAAGTGGGAAAGCTTGGGTTGTGTGGAGGAGACAGCAAGTAGTTTAGTGTGACGGGTGCGTCGGTGCAGGTTGTGGGAGATGAAGCTGGAGTGGTAGGTTGGGACGGCTTTCTGGTACCAGGCTGAGCATTGTGTTCTCAGTCACATGCAAACTTTTATTCCCCTCTGACCATTTTTTGGTAGACATGTTTAAATAGTTTCTATATGCTTTGTATTTTAAGGTTTTATAAATTATATGATAATTACATTTTCCCCTTGTGGTGGTTTCCTTTTATGTCGTATTACTTAAGAAAAGGTATTTTTTAAAATGTTTTCGAAGCATGTCATTTATAGTGGATGGTTTATTTTTCTTTAGCAGTTAGATATCTGTCATCTCTGCACAACCAGCAGGAGTATGTGGCTTCATTTTCTTTTTGTCCTTTCTTTTCCTTATATGTTTAACTCTTTGTCCCATCTGGTTTAATTGATGTATTTGGTGTAAGGTGTGGGTCTAAGTTCAATGAGTTCTGATGTATTCTTAGAGTTTATTAAATATGATTTACATGTTTGTTGTATTTGCAGGTTTACCTTTACCTGGTCTTTGTTGTATTTTGAACTATTTCTAAATCGTCTTTTTAATTCATTCTTAAGTAGTTTTAATAGTTTTGAGTTTTATTTTTTTGTTTAATTTGGTAGGGTTAAATAAACTTTAAAAAATGTTCATGGCCTATCCATTTATTAATATCTTCATCTAATTCTCCTGTTAGGCTGTTATGGTTTCTTCAGAATAATTCTCTTGTGTTTTGAGTTAGTATTTCAAAAACTTAACATTTGCTCTATTGTGATTGAAAATATTCTAATTTGTTGTCTCCATCTTGACTCTGGTTTGATTTTTATGAATTGTTTATCAACTGCAGCTGTGTAAATTCACTTATTGTATGTAGTAATCTTTTGATTGAATATGTGTTTCTAGATTTACTGATGTCGTCTGCAAAATGTGATAATTTGGTTTTTTCCTTTCAACACTGTATATTTTATAGCCTCATTTTGAGTTGCTCTCAGTAGCAGTTCTTATATTCCAGGGAGAACACTGTTAAGTATAAAGAAGGCTTCCCAGGGACCTTCTGGGCCAGGGACCCTTCTGCTCTTTCCAAGGAGCCAGGAAAATAGGAAGCAGCTGCCCAGCTTTTTAGACACAGATCCTGTTAGGGCTGAATGGGACCCTACAGATCCTCTAGTCCCGTGCCTTCATTTGATAGATGAGGAAACCAGACGCAGAGAGAGGGGAAGGAACTTGCTCAAGTTCACATGGCTAGAGTGGAAGGAGGTGGTTGAGCTTTTATCTTTACTCATATTTTTTTTTTTGGTGTATATATCCCAAGTTTTCATTTGAAACACTTACTGGGTTTGCAAATTATCCAAGGTTATCCAACACTGAATTTTGGTAACTCTACCCAAATGCTAAAAATAAAATTATTTTGAAGTAATAGTCTGAAGCTCTGGAAAATGTACCCCTCTGTATCCCTACTCTCCTAGGTGGCTTGAGGGAAAAGGGAGGAAGGAAATGGAAGAAAAGAGTATTTTAGTTCATGATCCTTAGTAGGAGGAACTATTTTTAAGTTTCATAATGTCAGTTTTAAAAGTAGCAGTTTTCAAAATAATAGACAACAGTCCCCTTGAAATGAATACCTTTCTGAATTGACCTATGTTGAGTTTGTTGCGAAGAAAGGTTCAGAATGTTGAATGATCATAAGTGAATTTATTCTTCAGATAAAGTGGAATAACTGATTTGAGTGAATAATCCACATGGGTTCCAGGTTCAGGTTAAATCTTGGAATTTGGGGAGTTGTAAGGAGAAGATATGATGAGTTAGTCAATCATATTTTCTTATTTACCAGTTTGGTTCCAAGTTAATTATGTTTATTAAGTATAATTTATATATCCGAGTTAGTTTTAAAACATTAGACCAGACTTTCATCAAATTTGAGAGTCCAGATTCAAAACTGTTTGTCCCCTTTGTTTTCATACTGCCCTTCAAAAAAAAATCCTTTCAAGATTTTCCTTGTCAGGGGAGGCCTTAGAAGTTAACAGGCATTCCAAGCTAACTGTAAACCTTTTGTCTCATGGCTTACTCAAATTGAGATTGAAATCCTAACAAAATGCTAGCCTGTATTTCAACTCCTCTCTCTCTTGGAATCTGTGGAATGGTGGGGAGACAGGAAGAAGAAAGCAGTTTAACATTCCAATAATTACTGATAATACCAAATTTTCTTTAGGAATTTATTTGTGTCCACTGATAAAACTCAGTTATTGGGGCAAAGGAAAAGTTCCATTTAGTAAAAGAAGGACCAGTGAAACCCTTGGGCTGGGCTCTTAACACATTATATTCATTTAGATAGAGATTGCACCACTTTTATAATTTAACTAGAACACTACTTCTAAAACATTGTCTCTTTTGTCTTGTTTGGTAACTGATGCTGGGTTGGCCATAAATGTAGCTTCCTGCCTTTTTATTTCTAAGTGTTCTAAGTCACTGAGCACTGAAAAACATTGATGGTCCTATAGCATTTCCAAATAAAAAAGAAACTGTAAATATTTATTAGGGGAAGTTAAGGGGAGAGTTTGTGAGGAAAGTACCAGAAACCACCAACAGGTGGTTTGGTTGCATTGTACCCAGTTTCAGCCAGATTTGCAATCATGGGGCAAAGCTATGTGAATTCCCGAATGATGGTGCGAGGTGGAGGGGGACACAGGGTAAGTGGAAATCAGTGGCTCCAGAGGCACAGACTTGGGTTACTGGAGGCTTGTCCACAGGTGAGGATTCAGAACAATTCCTGAGCAAGTTGCTTTTTTGATAGACAAGTGCTCCCTCTGTAGCTGCATCTGTGAGACCACAGCTGTTAATCTGTGTTATAATAAAGTATAGAAGCTAGTGTAGGATGAAGTCACATGGAATTTTTGTCCCTGAAGAATATCGTAATTAGAAAAGTGACTCCCATTTGTTGAAGGCCTGTTCTGGTTTCTTTACATCTGTTATCTTGAATTGTCACTAAAATTCTGCAACAACGGTGTAGTGTTCTATTGTACAAGTAAGGAAAATGAAGTTCAGAGAATTTATTTGCATAAGGTTGTACAACTACTAAGTGGTGGAGCTAAGTTTTGAACCCATGTCTGTCTTGCTCTTACCCCCATGCTTTTTTTACGTGGCCTTTTCAAGGCCGCATAAAATGCTAGAGGTCTTTTCTAGAACTGCATTGTCCAAAAATGGTAGCCACTAAACACATGTGGCTACTTCAATTTAAATTAATTAAAATTAACTAAAATTAAAAAATCAGTTCCTAAGTTGCACTAGCCACATTTCAAGGGCCTAGTGACCACATGTGGCTAGTTGCTATTGTATTAGAGGCACAGATTAGAACATTTTCATCATTGCAGAGAGTTCTATTCTACATCCCTGGTCTAGCAGTCATCCAGTGTTTCCCCCTTTAATTATTTTTGCCCCTTTATTTTGCAAAGGAAAAAACTGGGGACAAAGAGAGGAAGTAACTTGTTCAGCATCATACATCTAATTAATCAAGGCCTTTGGACTGGTGGTCTGGTAGATTTTCCCATGTCCCTCACACTCCCTTAAAAGAAATGAACAAAATGGAGATGAGCAAAAGGAGTGACTCCCCCCTTTCCCTGCTTTGCCCAGGCTTCAAACTAGATTCTTTCTCCCAAAGCACAGCCTTGTGTTTTCCCAATTTCAAAGGGCATGTCGCGATTAGTTCTCCCTAGGGAAATGAAAGATGTTTGTTGGAAAGTAATTCCACCCTTAATGTATGAAATGGCACTTAGATTCCCTCTGGTTCCTTCTCTGCCTTCCTACCAAGCACTTTGTAGTTGAACTTGCAGCTGCTAACCATTTGTCTTCCAAACAAGACCAGCTTCAAAACATTTCAAATGACTGAGGTATGTGTACTTCCAATGCAAGCAGCTGCTTGTTATTTGCTCTTGAATCAAATGGCATTCGTGTTAGGGTCAAGTAGATTTAGATTAGGGCCAAAATCACAACAATAGAATTCTAACTTGTCAGTTAAGAAGATTAAGATGAAGTAACATTCTTAACTGATATTTATGACATACTTAACAAAACTAGGCACTGGGGCTGTGAGATGGATGAAAAGGACTTTTGCTGAAAATAAAAAAAATGCAGATGTGGCATGTGCTGGGCAGGTTGAATGCATTTTAAATTCTTGTCTGAATTATATTGTCCATATTTGTCATCCATGATTCTACCTATTTAATCTTGAAATTCAATAAAAACTCCAGTTTCGATTATAGCTTTTATGTAAAGTGAAGAATTATGTGCAAATGTCCTTTTAGTAGATGCTATTACAAACATTTAAATTATACATTCCAGTGTCTAAATGACAGCCTAAAGTGTTTGTGTGTGTGCTTGGGGGATGGGCACATAGGAGCAAAAAAGAGGCATTGTACTGAGGTAATATTTTTAGGAAGCTTAAATGTGATGTTTGATTTTAGTATTGCTGACAGAAACATGGTTTTGGAATGTCTCTCAGAAATGGAGGAATTGAAACTTTAGGTTTCTTCTTAAAGATGTTAAAGGTGTGTGCACATGTATGCTTAGAGAGACTAAAAATCGAGAAACTGGAATGTTGATAAGGTGTCCAGGCAAGTGCCTGTTTTCCCTGAGAATGCAAAGGCAGGGGTGGAAAAGACTTTAAAGGTGGAGGGACAGCTGGGAGGGGTCCCTAGTTGCTCCAACATCTGGTCTTTTCGACTGTCTGAGATGGTGTGTCAGGGGAGCAGAGAGCAGAGCACCCAGATGACTCCCTGTATTGTTTTGTAGAGGAGGGTCTAATTTTTAAAAAGTTGGGAATAGAGTTGTGAGAATTATGGAGTCAACTGACCCAAATGGAGGATGGTATGAGGAGGATGTACTTTTCGCCTCTCAGTGGTGCTTGTTGTGTGTGCTAGCAGAGCAGTGAAGGGCCCTGCTTCCTAGGCAGATTTCAAATGAGTGTTTTTTACCTCCCCAAGTGTTGCTTTTGAATCCAGAGACTAACCTCTCTTCCAGGGGAGTCTAAAGATCTTCAGTTTTAGAATTTTCAGGCTGCAGTGTTTTGGAATAACAGAATCTAGTGTAGAGTATGTGTGAGACTTGAGCTTATTCCTTATTGCAGTTGTTAACTTAGCACTCCTTGCCTCAGTTTCTTTTCTGCGAAATGGAAATGATGGTAACGCTTTCCTACTCTACAGGGCTTGTGAGGATCACATGAGCTCCACATGTTCATGTGGGCCACCATTCAGCACACTTTCAAGCTCTCATAGAATTTTATTATTGAAAGGAATCTTGGAAATCTCTCTTGCAGTCCTACTTTTTGGTAGATAAAGAATCCACAGAGAAGTTGGCTCACACAGCAATTTCTATTTTAAATTTTGAATGTGAGTTTTGAGTGAGCACAGCCTGTAGGCAGTGTGGCACAACAGAAAGTTCATAGGCTATGGAGCCAGCAGACTTGGGTTTGAATCCTGACCTTGCCTCTTACTATGTATGTGACCTTGTACAAGTTCTTTTCCATCCTTGAATCTGTTTCCACATCTGAAACATGGGCATAATAACATCTACAACTCCATGTGTGTGAACTGTTTTTTTGTTTGTTTGTTTTTCTTCATTAACAGGACTAATTGTAACAGCCAGTACCAGGTTCCTAGCCCTGGGTGCCTTACTTTCTATCAGGTGAGAAGTAGAGAGAATTCTCACCTCCCAAAGAATTTCCAATGACTGACCTCTTCAGCTGTTCTTTATCCGTAGACTCAGAATAGAGACAACTCCGGGCATACTAGCAATATTTTAGGATGTGCAGGAAGCAAAAGAACTATTTTCAATGAAACAGGAGGCTTCAAAAGGTGCCTAGGAAACAACTGCTACACAGTGTATCCCAATATAGACTCTTTCCAGCTTTTCCAGAAGGCCATCTGCCTGATAAGCACCACCCAGGGAGCTTAGCTTTCTCCTCTAACAGTCTAAAGAGGATTTCCTGTGACAAGGGCCAGGGGTGGGGAGGAAGGGGAAAAGCAGAGAGAGCTAGGGACAGATAATCACCAACCAGTTGTGGCATAAATAGAAGGTAACAGGTAACACTCTCTTCCTGTGGCTAAAGCCTGATGTTGGACTCAGCTCTAGATAGATCTTGGGTTCAACCTCTCCTTTATGGTCCATCCAGACATCTTTCCTAATGGATCCTGGCCTCTACTCATATAGTGTCTTCTACTGGGGATTCCCTTCTCCATCATCAGTGCATGTGGAAGCCCTAACCTTGCTTCAGAGCCTCAATTTGTAGGTCACCTCTTCCATAAATCTGTCACAGACTTCTCCATCCCACCCTAGGCAGTGGTTGTCTGCTCCACCCTCCAGAAAATTCTGTACATATCCCATCACACTTCATTTGTTTGTGTAATTCACTCCAGTTGGGCCAGATGCCTGGGACTGGGGCTATTCATCATTATTTCTGGTACATAACATGCTCCCTGGTATCTGGTTTGGTAAAATTTTGTTGAATGACTAAACAGATCTTAAGTTGGCAGTAAAGGCAGAGCACAGAAAACACTGTTCTTTCAAGGCTAAGGCTCTGCTAATACCTGAGAAGTCTGACTTCAACTTTATCTGTAGTTGATTATTTTCGGTTTATAATATCTTGGCACAAGAGTTTCACATTTTTGATGGTCATCACAGCATTTTTTCTGTAAAGCTCTGTTTAGTCTTCCTTGTTTTTACATCCATTTATTTTTTTTCTCAGCCACATGAGGCATGCAGGATGTGTGTTATTGCTACTGATAGATGAGGAAACTGACTGGTTAAGGGACTTGTCCATGCCACATAGGTAGTGGGAACCTTTGCCCCATGAACATAGTCCATAGTCCTCTGTGCTTCCTTTTCAGCCAGCAATGCCTTCTTAGCCTAGAGGAGGAACCTTTTGGGAAGTTTTTACTGGCGTAACATCTTCCCTCTTCTGTGGTAGTCCTTCAGCCCCGTGCCTGGAATGGAGGAAGGCTCAGGGAGTGTCTGGGGCTGGTTGCATTGGTGAGCTTCTTTTGCATCCTGAGCTGCATACTTATCATCTTCCGCAAATGCTAGGCTGCTTGATTGATATGTGACATCGTGGCTGAATTTATGTGGCACCTGGTGGCTTTTCACACTCCCCCCACGCCTCTCCAGGGACTGGGATGGGACAGATGGCCACAGACAGAGGATTCTCAGTTCTGCATCCTCCCTGCAAATTGCATTTGGGGAAAAGTTAAGTTTGTGCAATAACACCATTTCAGTAAAATGGTTTCATAGCGCTGGGAAGTTAACACTCTCTGGGTAAATCACACTTTAGCAGAACTCATTTGGGAACAGAGTTTAATTTCACTGTAGCTGGCTGTGATTCCCACCCACTAACCCTCCCACCCCTCTAATAAATCTAGGCAGATAAGGTGAATGCAACACTAAGCCAGGCTATTTCTGGACCCAGGATAGAATTACATTATATTAATCATCATCCTTCTCACCACCAACACTTTTAGTTCCTTCTCCCCTGAGTATAGCCACCTGTCCTTAAAAATCTTAAAGATGGAAAAGAGCTTGATAATTCAATCTCCTTGATATATATCTGAAGAGATTGAGGCCCAGAGAGGCTGGGCAACTTACTTGGTGTCATACTGCTAGTTAAGACCTGAATCTAGATCTCAAATCCCCTGACTTCTCTCTAATGTGGGGCTCCTGTTTTCTGCCCTGCCCAACTGCTTGCCCTTGGCTTCTGTCTTTATGACTAGGGGAGAGTCTGTGATACGTTCAGTTTAAAATACACGAGGATAAATAGTTATTCATTGTTAAAGGTCCCAGCACAAGGGGAATTAATATCCTATTAGCTCCCATAATTTCCCTTGGTATATCTTCGGTAAGGGTCATTAAAGTCTTGACAGATTTCTCTACAGTCGCATGTAGCCCAGGGTTCACCCTGTGTAGGTTTGACCACTAGGATTGAATTTTTAGGGGGAAAAAGAAAGAGGGAAAGATTGTAAGTGTATTTGGATGAAGAAAAAAGATTATTTTTAATTTTTCTCATAACAGGTAATCTAAATAACACACTTATATCTTTTGGCTCCTTGGCCCTAAAAATCAGATTTTAATGATTCAGATATGGTGGAAAAATGTATAAACCAAAGGCAGGTATCCAGATTGTGCTGAAGATTATGAAAATGTAACGGTAGGTCCAGGTCTGGAGCTTGGAAAAGACAATATTCCTCATTTGTCATAGAAGCTTCAGTTTCATGTGTCCTCTTGCTAATGGACTTGGAGAGTCTGGGAGCTCAGTAACTGGTGTGCCATGGACTGGACTCTGGTCCTTCCCCATCTGAGTGGATGTTGCCTTAATCTAAGTGGGAACTTCTGAGAGGAACACACATGCCTGGTCAGCCAGAGGGGCTGAGACCTGCACTAGGATGGTGTATGTAGCAGGCAGCCCAATTGTAACCCAAATGAACGTAATGATATTCCTCTGCACCATACCTCACATGCAGTAGTAGGTGGTCAGTATTTATCAATTACTTGATTTTTAAAAATATATCTTCCTTCTTCTTCCTTGACTACAAAGATCTCAAGTCTCTTCTAATTAAAGGGAGAAAGAGGAGATAATTATGCCCTGCTCCTCTTCCAATACCATGGCACCTCCCCGGTAGATACAGGCTCTGTTCTGACTCTTAGTGGGTGTCCTTGCTGTGTTTTGTAGGTGTGGTCCCTAGTGGCAGACAGCTGAGGCTGGAATCTTGGCTCCACCCCTTACCAGCTGTGTGCATTGGGCTAGTTATTTAACCTCTCTGATACCATGTTTCTTTATTGGTAAATATGAGAGTGATAATAATACTTATATAACGTTGTTTTGAGGGTTAAATACAAGGTTCTTAGCATGGCATCTAAACCACAACAAGTACTCAATAAATGTCCACTACTGTTTACATTTTGTTTGGGGTTTCTCCTTCCTGTTTATTGCCAATGTCTGGGCTGAAGTCAGATCTTGACCATGAAACTTTGCCTGGTCTCTCTGTGGAAAGGCTCCAGTGGTGCTGTGCATGAGCTATTCAGGTGGCAAATCAATGGGGTGATGGTGACAATCTTTGTACATATGTTTTCTGTCTTACCACCTAAATTGTGAGTTTCTTGAGATCAGGAGTTAGTCTTGATGCCCTATCTCTAGCCCAGGCCTGGCATGTAGTAGGTGTTCAGTAAATGTGGAATGAATGACATTCAGTGGTAGTTTAACAGAGCTCATGTGGGACAGAAGCTTTGTTCAGTTGGGTTTTCACCAATATCAAATGCAATGTTGTGTGCATTGAGTTTCTCAATAACTATTATTGAATCACCTGTCTCTTTGTCTTATGGGGTTGAATAATTAAGCAAGGCTTAGATGGGACCAAGTGATGTGGTTCCTGCCCATCTCTGTTGTAGGTATAATGTTCAGTGCGGTGCCTGGTATGAAGGAAGTTGGGAGTATTATCTGATCAACTAGAGTCTGGTTACTAGACTCTATGTCATGGGTAGGGACATCATAAATATTCTAGTGGTCTGGGGGCCTGAAAGAGTTAAAGCTCCTCTCAGAATAGCCCAGGCAGCTCCTAGGAAGTAGCTTTAAGGCAGGATGTGGCAAGCCATTGGGTAAATGAGAACTGTTCTCCTTTGGAAGAAAAGGAAGTAGGTGGGGAGAAGTGAAGAGCTTTGTGGACAAATCTTTTTATCTCCTGCTGTAAGAACTGCTTTTTTAAATGCCAGGCAGACCCTGCAGAATTTTGACCTAAAGTGGCCAAGATCCAAAGAACACTAATAATGCTGATTTTGCAATTGTCTTAGTTTCCCCTACAGCCAATAACTTAAGTTTAATCTGAAGTGAAGTAGTCTTAGTAGACTTTTTTCTAATGTTGCTCATTGGTGTATTCCATTCTTTAATGCCCTTTGAGGAATCACAGGGAATGTGAAGTTTCATCCAAAATCATACTCTTTTCTAACCAAGAATAAGTTAGAAGAATGGTATGGTTTTTAGAAAAGTATCTCTTCAAAGTGTTGACCTATTTATCCACTTCAAAACATATTCCCACCCATTCTCCATCTCTTGTGATAAAGGACAAGAGCTTGCTTCCATTAAATGGAGGTGAGAGATCTTGTTCAGGGTCAGATGGCCAGTTAGTGGCAGAACTGATGGCGAACCCTCGACCTCTTGACTTCAAGTCCAGGGTTGTTTCACAATCTTGGTACCTTTTGTTAAGAGAACTGTTTATGCATGTAGGCAAATTATTGTTGGAGGGTACAGTTTTACAAATAAAAATAGTCCTTAAGGATCCAGTAATACATATATGAAATGAAATAGAACTGAATTTAGCGAGCTTCAGTGTCACTGGAAAAGCAATCATCATTTATAAACTTATTGCATAGATAGCAATAATGTAAATCAGCAATAATATAAATAATTAATTATCAGAGTAATAACATAAATTGGCTCCAGAACTATGGGTTGATACATGATAAACTGGTGTAAATAGTGGGCTGGATTTGGCTTTACTGTCAGAGGCTTCTTTCAGTTTATCCTTGGGCCAGGTAATGAAAGGTTAGGCATCTAAAGGAGAAGTTCCCTGCAGAGGCTTCTTTCAGTTTATCCTTGGGCCAGGTAATGAAAGGTTAGGCATCTAAAGGAGAAGTTCCCTGCTGGAGTCAGTGGTTTTTAGACTTCCTATTCCCCCACTGCTCTTTGCCCCAAAGAGGACAGTATCTCCTGCATCTGCACAGCTTGACTCCATGGAAGTTCCAAACTAGAATTTTTGCATTTCTCCAAATGTCCACTTCACAAGAGCATATTATGGGTGATTAGGCCCTAAAATGGCATACTAACATTGCATCCTGGTCAAAGTGTGATATCTTGCATGCATTTTAGGTGTTTAAATATTGAAAGACGTATTCTTAAATCATTTTTTAGAAGCTAAGATGTCAGGCTGCTCTTTGCCGACCCCTGGACGTCCTGAGGCATTCTAGGCTGGTGTGCTAGGACCATCTTGATCAAGGGTGTAAGCTTGACTGTTCTCTTCTTGGTGCTTGATGCTGCATTTTTCCCAGTGGAGCTGGAGCAAGCATTAAAAAAACAACGCTGTATGTGAGACTTAGGGCAGCCAACTTGTTCTAACCAGAGTGAAAAATTCATTGATATTTAAAGTTCTCTCACCTCTGTGTGTCCACCTATTCATAAAAATAGTAAAACAAATTACAAACTTAAGCAACTTGAAAGGAAAAGAATTTAACAAGCATAAAAGTCTATCATAGCAAATTCTTATCCATCTTTGTAGTGTGTGGATATTTCCACACACCTGCTTTCAGTAGGCATTTTTTCAGTGTTTATTGAATGCCTCACATTGGACTAGACTCAGGTTTGGGGGATACTTCCACCTAGTTGAGAATATGAGCATGTAATTGCAAGATGATGTGACAAACATCTAAACATACTGTGTTGTAGGGTCTAGGCTGTGGGAACCCCAGGGGTGAGTGACTGCCTCCACTTGGATGAGGGAAAGACTGTCATCCCCAAATTAGGATCTTGGTCTTGCTTAGGGTTCTTTGACTCTTCTCTTTTATCCTTTATACTTGCCTGTTCGATTTCTTCCGTATTTGTGGCTCCAGCCACCACTTAGACTTCTGAATGTGTGCTTCAGACCTCTGTTACATGCTTTTGGCTTATTTGGTCAACCATATACTGAGTAGCTCTGCTTGTAGAGCCTGCAAGGTACCTCCAACTCAGCTTGTCCAAATGTGGATTCATGATCCTCAAGTGCTCCATCCCCAGAGCTGTGTAGTCCTCATCTTTGTGATGCCCAGGCAGAAACCTGGAGTCACCCTGACTCCTTCTCCTTCCCTATAGCCAAGTGATGACCCAGTCTTACTAACTCTTAACTTCAGGCTCTTTCTTCTGCCCTCTTCTCTGTCCTTCCTGCTACTATGGTTTTCAAACTCTCGTCTTTTGCTTGCCCTGTTGCCTTCAACCTGATTGCCCTGCCTTGTTTCCCCCATCTCCAAGCTCTTTTCTGTATGGTTGCCAGACAGTTGGTTCCAAAATATAAAACTGATTGTGTCACTTTCTTATTACAGAATTTGCTATTGCAGAATAATTTGTGTATTGCAATTCTATTTTTGTAAAACAAAATTAGTATATATACATACTGGAAATACACTTAGAAGGAGCTTAGAAGAATATATATTCTATTATATATATACTGTTAACAGTTATCTGGAACATAGAGTTTTACTTTAGACCATACATTTCTGGACTGTTTGGATTTTTTGCAATAAGCACATATTACTTTTTTATGCCTGGTAAAATTATAGAAGACTGAACCCCCTCCCACACCACCCTACTCCCAAAAAGCCAATCTCCTTAGCATGGTGTGCTGTGTCTTTCATGATTTAGCCCCAGCTAACCTTCCAGTCTCATCTCGACTCTCTCCTGAATGTACCTACTCTCTGGCCACTTGGAACCACTTGTAACTAAAAGTGCCTTTATGCACATGCTGATGCCGAAGCCTGGACTGCCTTTCCCTTTTCATCTGCTGGGAGAATTGACTCATCCTTCAATGTAACTTGGACATTACACTTCCTGAGCTTCACTTTTCTATCCTCATTTCAGACAGAATTGGGGGACTTTTCTTTGAGTTTCCATAGCACCCAGTGCATGCCTGGCTTTCAGCATTTTGATTTACCCACCACTGTAGTTGTTGGTTTACTTGTCAGTACCCTTTTCTCTGTTTGGCTTGCACTGTGATCTCTCTCTCTCCTTTCTCTCCCCGTCTCTTAAACACACACCTACATAGGTGCACGCATTGAGCATGGCTTGAGGGCAGGACGATTGTCTTCCTCAGCTGCACTTCTTCTACCATACTTAGTACCTGTCACACTGGGTGCTGCATAATAAATCTTCATTGCATTTTCACAGCTGTAGGCATAAATGGGTGTAACCCAGATATCTACTCAAGTTCCCTATCCCATACTCTCTAGATAGGAGTAGCCTGGAGGTTAACTTTCTCATGATCACTTCTGCTTCTGTGGGACTCACTCATGTCTCCCTTTTTGTGGGTTTTCTCTTTTTTCTTCTCTGTGTTGAGCCAGATCTGGAATTCAGCCTTTTTCCCTTGGTTTCCACGAAACAACAGCAAGAACAAAAACTTATGCAAGGATACATGTGTGCATGGAAGATTGGACTGAAGGTCTGGGGTGGGGTGTATTTTATCACAGCAATAAAAACAACTTAAAAGCTAATGGTCTACAAAAGGGGAATGTGAAAGGAAATGAAATAAGCTTCAGTGGCAGAGAGATTCGAAAAGGAGCCGAGAGGTCACTCTGGTGGGCACTCTTATGCACACTTTAGACAACCCTTTTTAGGTTCTAAAGAATTGGGGTAGCTGGTGGTGGATACCTGAAACTATCAAACTACAACCCAGAACCCATGAATCTCGAAGACAGTTGTATAAAAATGTAGCTTATGAGGGGTGACAAGGGGATTGGGAAAGCCATAAGGACCACACTCCACTTTGTCTAGTTTATGGATGGATGAGTGGAAAAATAGGGGAAGGAAACAAACAGACAAAGGTAGCCAGTGTTGTTTTTTACTTCAATTGCTCTTTTTCACTCTAATTATTATTCTTGTTATTTTTGTGTGTGTGCTAATGAAGGTGTCAGGGATTGATTTGGGTGATGAATGTACCACTATGTAATGGTACTGTAAACAATCAAAAGTACGATTTGTTTTGTATGACTGTGTGGTATGTGAATATATCTCAATAAAATGAAGATTAAAAAAAAAAAAAAAAAAAGCTAATGGTCTAATAGCTAACAGGTAGAAACAACCCAAGTGTCCATCAACAGAAGCATGGGTAAACAAAATATAATACCTACACACAATGGAATATTATTCGGCTGTACAAAGAAATTCTGAGACATGTTGCAACATGGAAGAACCTTGAAAACATGCTCAGTGAAATAAACAAGACACATGAAGGCAAATGTTACATGATGTCACTAATAAGAGATGTCTAGAAATAGCAAATTCACAGAGACAAAATAGATTAGTGGTTATCAGGAGATGGGGGGGAGGGAAAGAAGGAATATATGGTGGGGAACAAACAAAAACAAACATTGGAAGAAATTGGATATCAGTCTTATTTCTATTGAAAAACAACAACAACAAAAAGCTAATGGTCTTAGGAATCCCTGGTCTTCAAAGACCTTTGCCATCCTATCATGGTGCATTCTTTCTTTCCTCTTCTGCTTCCTGCTTCTCAGCTACTAGCCAAACAGCTCTTCCCATTTCATTCTACAGCGTATTTCAGCTTTCTAGTCACACCCCCCCCCCCCCCCCCACATACAGCATGTGTTTTAGGTCTGCTTCTGCGTATCCCAAGGCTCAGGAGCAGACCCTTCTAAATTATGAATGAGTTTTTGAGCCCTCTAATAGCCTCTGCTACAAGAACGGGAGGTTAGCAGAAAGACTTATTTCCCCACCCTCCCTCTTCTTTCAGAAGACAGCATTGTCTATTTGGTTTTCTATCTGGTGGATTTTGACCCTTCTAAGCCAATTGATACTAATTTGAGAACCTGAGTAGGAGTTCCTTGCCCCTGGTTTAAGATGTTGAGTGCCTGAGTGAGCATTGAGAGAATGATCAAGGGGGTGGAATTTTTCCCTGAGGTGATACATGCTCATAGTGGGGGTGGGGGATGGGGGTAATTGACCCTTCCTGTGTGTGTACTTGGGCAAGGAGAGGCGCCCAGCTCTAACAAAAGTGCTGTTCATGTTTATAAGGGAGGAAACAGGTCTGAAGAATTGAAGATTTCTCAATATGGACCAGAATTGGAGATGCATTTTGAGTGCTGTGATTCTTCTCTTCCATCTCCCTGCTCTCAGCTATGCTTCTGGACACTGGCTCTTGACCTTTTGCCCTGGGGACTTGACTGTCTTTGTGGTTCTGGGTTACAGGGTCTGAGATTGCAGTCACATCGGGTCCTGTATCTTCTCCCTTATTGAAGAGAAACCTGCACCTCTATGAACCACAGAACAGCATGGGCCATTATTGCACAGGGCGTTTCTATAACGTCTTTCTCTACATAGGTTCTCAAGAATAGGGAAATGGGTGGGGTCAAATACATAATCTTTCTAAGGCCATAGTCAACCAGCTTGTCCTTTCACTAAGAGCTGACCAAGCCCATTTAGTGACCACCACCAGGCCTAGTGTTCCCTTTGTTTTTCTCATGGTGTCCACATATTTATTGGATTTTCCGTCTGTGGTGCTCTTGGTACTTTCTTTGTTTTAACACTCTCTGCCTCCTCTTCTCTATCCTTGATACCCACATTAGTACCCCAGTTCTCTTCTGCCCGCCAGAACCTTTACTGCTTACTGCTTTTCCAGTGCACTTTACCCGGGCAGTGTCCTTATTCTTTCTCTCCCATCCCAATCAAAATGCCTTGGATGAATTCTAAAGGGAGTTCCTTTCCAAGTAGATTTAATTTGTTGTACTTCAAGGAATCTTTACATTTTAGCAGAACACAATTCTTTACCTCAAAGAAATGAACCACTAATGGGGAAATACCTGATGTTAGGGACAACCGTGGGGGATTTGTTTGAAGGGCAAGAACTCTTTAGCATGGTGTGGTATAAAAGAGCAGCCTTTGGAGTTGAAACGCTAGCCTTGTGTAAGTTACTTAACTGCTCCTGGTCTCCATTTCTATCTGTAAAATGGGAACAACATTTTACCCGTTTTTTAATGTTGTAAGGATTAAATGAATTAATGGATGTACCATGCCTAGTATTTAGGAAGCTCATCTCTTCACTTGTATCTAAATTTTCAGACTTTTATGTGCCTCTTCTGCCCATCAAGTAAAGATGGTATTCCTTTTTGTCCATTGTCTTCTGCCCTTTGTTTCCTTCTAAACTTGATCACTTTACCTTTCTGTACTTCTACGGAAGACTGCTCTTTTAGGAATAAATTCATGTATGACTAAATGAAGCAAATTTTGTCCACTGGGGCAGAAAGAGCCATAGACTGTCAATTCTTTCAAGCAACAATATGTCACCCCTTCTCTGATTAAGGATGATATTCAATATTTCAGAAGAGTCTATGTACATGGGTGGTCCCGTCACTCCAGAGGTGCTTCTGTGTTTGTGTGTGTGTGTGATTTCATCATGACTGCAGAAACATATTGTGGGAAGGTAATTTATATGATTTGAGAAGACTTTTTGATTCCAAGAGTTAAGTTGATTTTTTTAAAAGTATAGGAATACGTGAGTTTTATTCATCTCTTTGTTTATTTTCATCTCCCTTTAATCAAACCTATTCTTTTATTTTATGTTTTTTGTTTTTTGTTTTTTTTTTTTGGCTTGGAAGCTACCCGATTTAAAGTCAAATTAGAGATAAATACCTAATTCTCATTATTTTTCCTTTTAAACTTTATTTCTCCAACACTTACTCATTGCTTGTAGTATGCTTAATCCCACTTCTGTACCATTGTCCACAGAGTAGTTCCTACTAGAATGCCCTTTATCCTTTTTTCCTATCAAAATTTTATGTATCCTTCTAGACTAATTCAGATTACTCCAGCCATTCCTGGTCTATAGAGCCATCCATGTCCTAGGCCTTTTGTCTTTTTTGGGGTGCGATGAAACCAATTAAAGTCAGTAAAGGCAGTATTTAATTACATTGTACCTTTCCTCCCAGATTGCTTATTTGTTGTATGAACAGTGTGAAAATGCAGGAATTTTAAAAACTGTCTTCTATCCCATTACCCCATCACAGCAACCGATTTCATTCATCCATGTTTCCTTCTAATCCCTGTTCACCTGTGTTCATTTTTTTCTCTCATAGTTAATACAGTTTTATATTCTGAAATTTTCACCTAAGAGTGTTTAATCAAGTGTCAAAATTTCTGAAACCTAAAAGTTTGTGTGAAATTGGGCAAGTTACCCTCTCTGAGATCCCATTTTTCTATGTTTAAAATCAAGGGTTTAGACTGAATGACTTCTAAGGTAATAAATCATAAAAATATTTTATGCTTGTGGAATATTTTACAGTTTTTAAGCATTTTTACAGATATTCTTTACAATAACTGTAAGAGGTGGAGTGGAATATGATATTCCTATTTTAAAGATAAGGAATCTGAGGTAGGGTACAGGAAATTCTTTCTCAGAGTCACTTTGTGCTGTCACGGCAGCGCCTGGGTGCCTGCGGACCCTGGTCGTTTGACTCCCTGTCTGAGTTTTCCCCTGGCAGAATGTTCTTGCTGTCTGCCTAGTGGGATTCTAGGTGTCAGTATAGTCAGAAATGGGTGAGAACTTCCATCTAATCTGAGTATCTCAGGTGTTTTCACCTAAATTTATTTTGCTTAATTTTTTGGAGGTACTTTGGCTAGGTATACAATTCTGGGTTGACTTTTTTTTTTTTTTTTTTTTTTTTTTTTTAGTGCTTAAAGATGTCACTCCGTTATCTTTTAGCTTATATTGTATTGTTTCTGATGAGAAGTCTGCTGTAATTCTTATCTTTTTTCCTTTGTATTTAATGTTTCTTTTTTCCTCTGGCTGCCTTTAACATTTTCTCTTTATCTTTGGTTTTCAGGAGTTTGACTGTAATGTGTCTATATGTGGGTTCATTGATTCTTCCTCAGTTCTGTCCAGTCTGCTGTTAAGTCTGTTTACCTCAGCTCTCATGTTTTAAAAATTTCTAGCATTTCTATTGATTCTATTTTAGTTTCCATCTCTGCTGAAATTCCTTATTTATTCATTCATGTTGTCTACTTTTAACATACTAGTCATAGTTATTTTAAAGCCCCTGTCTGATATTTCCAACATATAGGCATTGCTGATTATGGTTCTGATGATTGCTTTATCTCTTAACAATTTTGTTTTCCCCCATCTTGATTTTTTGTGTTGTGTAATTTTTTATTGAATGTTGGACATTGTGTAAAGAAGAACAGAGACCGAGGTAAATTGTCCTTATGTTCAGAAATGGGCAGTCTTCTGCCATGCTGTTAATTTGTGTCAGTTTGGCTTCAGTGGCTCTCTCAGCTCCTCCAGGGGCTTTTCTCTGTACACTCTTATGGGTGTTTCTGTGTCTGAGCCCTCTCATTTTTTTTGTTTGTTTTCCTGCCTTTTATACTCTCATAAAGGACTCCCGTAAAAGATTAAGACCCACCTTGAATTGGGTGGTTCACATCTCAATCGAAACAACTTAATCGAAAGGTCCCACTTATAAAAGGTCTGCATCCACACAACTGGTTTAAAAGAACATGGCCTTTTCTGGGGTACATGACAGCCTCAGACCACTAGAATTTTATTGCCTAGTTAGTTGGGCAACTCTCCCTAGAGTGACCTGCAGGATTGAGGAGTGGGTGAGTGTAGAACCCCCTCCCCAGCATGTTGTCTGGAGCTGGCTCTGGTTGATGCATCTGCACTCTTTAGCACAAATGGGCTAGTGCAGGGGGCATCATGGAAGCTGGCACTCTGCCTTCCTCGTTGAGGTCCATTTTCCTTTCCCCTCTTACTATTCTTTGTACCTCCTCTCCCCCTTCCCCCATCCGCAGCTGTCCATGGTTTGAGTGTTTAGAGAACCCCGATGCTAGTTCTTCTCTCTGTTCTCATGTTTCTCTCTGCCTGTTGAACCTCCTCAGTCCTTCAGCTGGAAGACACCAATATCCTTATTCCATACCTCCTCAGCTTGCTGTCATGTCAACAGGATGGGATCTTAGCTATATCTAGACAACTTCCCTCTTCTGCCTCTCCTCTCCACCCCCATACACTTTCTTGTGGTGTGGAAATTGAGGATCAGAAAGGAAGATAACTTGGGTATTGGTGGAGGGTGTGGACCAAGGAGTTGCAGCCTTAGTTTCTGGGTACTTTTTCCTTAGCTTGGGTCTTTCTGCTTCTCCTTTCCTTTTCTTTCCCCACTTCCTTTTCCATTTCCTGCCCCAGTAGGATTCCTACTTGATACATGCCACAGGGCAGAGAGAATGTGACAATTCCCCTGGTTCTCTGGTAAGAACATCTACCTGCTCTGGGACCCTCCCTCTCCTCCCAGCGCTGTGATTGGTTGTCACCCTCTACCTTTCCCTGTGTGCACCCTTCACAGAGGCACCCATTCAGGCAGAGAGAACTCAGATTGGTGACAGCTGGCTGGTGTTTGGCATGCATTAGCTCCCACTTCTGTTTAGTGTGTGGCAGTTGAAGATGCCATTCCTTTGTCTGGATATTACCCCCTTCCCCCCACTTGAGCCATTCCTTAGGTGAGCTTCTAAGTGCAGTGTCTATAAGAGTTGAAGGGGACAGTATGGGGCCTTGAAAGGAGCTCTTTCTTAGAAGTTGGGAGACCTGCCACCAATTCTCTGTATGATCTTGTCCTCTCTGAGCCTCAGTTTCCTCACCTGATAAATGGGGTTGGATCAGGTGGTTTTTAAGGTCCCTTGTGCTATATTTTGTACTGCTTCTTGATTTAATCCACTGTACCACAAATGAAAGATTCCAGTGTGGCAGTGTAATTGGGCTTAGCAAATGGGTGAAAAGAGAGAGGAGATATTCTTGTCCATTGGAGCTTCCTTTCCCCACCCATTTCAGTTTGCATCTCTGGTGTTTTCAGGACTCAAATGA
Organism: Choloepus didactylus; assembly: GCF_015220235.1. NCBI lineage: Eukaryota > Metazoa > Chordata > Mammalia > Pilosa > Megalonychidae > Choloepus > Choloepus didactylus. Next base: position 112,375,929 of record NC_051310.1, on the reverse strand, counting down.
CAACCCTTGTTTTTCTCTGCATTCCCATTTCAAGCCTATAATCTTTGTGTATCTTGATGAACTTGCATTTACTCCAAGATAGCCATGGAGCAGTATTCACATTATGGTGTGCTGTTTTCTCTCTGCTGTGGTAAACATGATGAGAGTCAGAGCTGGTCACCGCCGTTCCCCAGAGAAGGGTGTGCGTGTGTGTCAGAGATTTATTGTGTCAGGGCCCCAGTTTCTTTTTTTCATTCCCCAGTCTCTGAGTTGCTGATTTCAATTAAAACTGTAGATCGTGAAAGAAGCACATTCTTGACCTCCAAGTTTTGAAGATTTGTAGTTTAATTGAAAGGGTGAGGGTCCCTCTCTGCTTTAATTCTTACTCCTTTGCTTGAAACATTTCACCTTGGGAGGGCAGAGGTGAGCTTTGCTGAACATAATCGACTCCCTGTAAGAGGAAGCAGAAGCAATGCTGAATATTATTACATTATTGATTTTCTTTTTAAATGAATACTGAAAGCCATTTTGATGCCAGGATCTCCCTTTCACCTTCAGACAAAATCTTTGCTCTTTCATTCTTTGAAACATATTTTTAGAATTTTTGGAGAGTTTTAAGAATTATTAAATTAAAAGGGTGATAATTTCAGGATCCTACTATCGCTGTTTTGGTTCCTCCTTGTCTTCCAGCCCTCCCAACCCCAAAATTAGTGTAGACATTTGTAGAAATTCCATTTCTTCACATTAGTTTTCTATTTTGATCCTCACCTAGATGAAGTAAGCAAGGGTTTGTCACTTCCATTTTACTGAGATGTGGAGTGGTTGAGTGACTTTTCAACATGGTCACATGCCTGGTTAGTCACCAAGAATCCAGGACCGCTGAGTACTGTTGACTTGTTAATTTGGCAACATGGTTTCACCCCCAGTTTTTCCCCTTACACACCTGTCATTAGGGACAGCTCACCACCAGAGTCTACAGTCTTTGCTAGATACCAAGCCTCTCTCTAGCTCACACATCTGGGCTTTCTACCTTCGGAAAGCAGAGACCAAGAGCCAGCTCCTTAGCTGGTGGGATGGGTGGTTAGAGGATGGAGCATAGGCAGGAGTAATGAATGTCAGGTAGAAAAGAGAGGAAGGTGGCACAAAGCCCAGATTTAGTTTTTCTTCCCCAAAGTGGGAGAATAACTTCTTTCCACTGATAGCCAGGAAAATGAGCAGTCAGCCTTGTTCAAATGGATGGGCTTTCTGATGGCCAGTGTTACTTCCAAAGCTATATTAATCTGTCCCAATAGATCCATCATCAGATTGGTGTATCGGAGAGACAGAAACGTATCTGGGGGGCCCAGGGCTCCCTCATGTAGGCTTCATTCTCTGAAATCTTGGTGATTTGAAAATTGGTGAAATCAGCCATGTGTCCTCTTCAGCCCCATGCACTGTGTTATTTGCAAGGTAGTGTTGGATCTCTCCATACACTGGGGTGGCATTAGGTCTCCATCTCTTTGCCTTTTTGAGCTTTGGAATAAAGGGAGTGAATGAAGAGTGGAAGATTATGCCTACTGAAATAGTGTGTGTGTATGTGTGGGGGGCACCAATGTTCTAATGTGTAGTGATGTCCTGTTTATCACTCGTGTAAATCTAAGTCATCTGTTTGGATTAGGGACTGAAATCAAACAAAACACTATGGAAGCTCTACACCACCCTCCCCTTAACCGACTGACAGGATTAATGAACACTTTTCCATTACTCAGTAAAACACACTGAGTAATGCCCACGACATGCTTATTGCACGACTGGTAGGTTGCTCTCTGCCATACTCCCACTCGCTTCAGCTCCCACTGGCTGAAATATGTATTTACCGGGAGCCAGTTTGTTCACAAGCCCATTTATGCTGCTTTTAGCTGTTTTTGTGTTTAATATCAGATAAACTGATGAAATATAATTGTAAATGAAGAGGTTTTTCTTTTTTCTTTTCTTTGCCTTTGAGCACTAACGTGAAAGCTGTGGAAAGACTCAGTAAATCCAAATCACTAAAAAACATTGCTGTCAGATTAGATGAACATTAAGATTGAGGGGAAATCATAAAATTTTGAAGTTTTACTTTGAGATTATTCTGCACATGTCTACATTTTACACTAAAGAATCAGGAATTGGAAATCATAGATAATATGTTATGTTCTGCTTCATGTAAGAAAGATGATATAGAGTTCTTACCAGTGGACCCTTACTCAAAGAAAAGACCTTGCCCTACATTTACATTGAAAGAAAGTGAACCCACATATATATACACACACACACATATATATATGTTACACAAAAATAAGATACTTTAGGTGTATTATTTTTTTGAGTTCTTGTTCTGACTCTTTCAGTTAGCCTGGTTGCTGGACTTGATCACATTCGAAATGAGGGTTTCTACTGTTGTGATTCAGTTTGGAGCCTGTTTTGATGATTTGGTTTGGTTTCAGTTTAGTGGTTTTAGAAAATAGATTTTATTTTGTTTATGGGGTAAACGTAATAAAGCCAACTTTAGTTGGGCTTTTGAAATGGGTTTTAAAGCAAATGCAGGTAGTTCGTTTTGGGTTTTAGTAGCTTCTTTGGTTCCTTTTGTGGACTTGCAGCATTTTCAGAGAGATCTAATTCCTTCATTTTACAAATGAGGAAACCGAGGCCCTGGGCAGTGAATCATGTGAGGTGTCTGGAATGGAGGGAGCAGAACCATAGTGGATGGAACCCTCACCTCTTACCTCCTCCTTCACTCTTCTCTCTATCTGACCTAAAAGCAGGAGCTCTCCCTGGGTTGATTTCTCTGGCAAAGGTTTGAACTCTGTTTCCCCTTTTGGCACAGGACCAACCTGGAGGCCTTGCAGAAGAAGCTGGAGGAGCTGGAGCTTGATGAACAGCAGCGGAAGCGCCTTGAGGCCTTTCTTACCCAGAAGCAGAAGGTTGGGGAACTGAAGGATGATGACTTTGAGAAGATCAGTGAGCTGGGTGCTGGCAACGGCGGGGTGGTATTCAAGGTCTCCCACAAGCCATCCGGCCTGGTCATGGCCAGAAAGGTAAGGCTACTTAAAAAAAAATAAATAAATAAATCAAATTTGCCTTAACAGATAAACAGTCCTGGGGACAAGAAAGTAGATTGGCTTTTCACTCAATACCTTTTGGTGCTGATGATTTCTGAAATGGTGTTATCTATCAGATTATGAATAAACACACTATTGACTATGTTAGTGTATTTGTTCCCATCTCCAGTCTGGAAAATAACAGCAGGTGACCCTTCTTTAGCTGTCTGTGTACTGTGGAAAGAATGCCAGGGAGTTTGTCGTGTGCAGGAGAAGCTACTTTCATCCACCAAGCCCCAAGGACACACAGAACACTGACTCTGCTTTAGCTCTGCTAGTTGTTCTCTTCATCTCCCTCCAGTATAAGGTCCTAATTCCTCACCACGGCATGTGGTTTTTGAGTGGACTTCCCTTTTCCACCACCTTGGTTCTCCTGTTTCTGAACACAGCCTCCCTGTTCCAGGGAACTGGAGGCACTGTGGGCACTGTTTGAAAAGACAGAGGGAGCAGCATAAGCCTATCTTCAGTGTCTTTCTCTTGCCTAGCCTTCACTAACTGCTCCAGCCCTCCCTCATGACCACTGCCTTCATGTCCACTGACACACATTATCTCCGCTTAGAAGTACACCCCTATTAGGTAACCATTTTATGAGTTTTTCACTTGTTTCTCCAGCTGGAACAAAAGACATTAGGGGGAACTTATGGTAGCACCCGAGTCCTTGGCTAAATCGCAACCACAACAGGCTCTTGAGGTCTCTTGGGCAGCTTAGTTCAGCATACCCCCCACTTCCTCATTCCCTTCTACCCCAGCAGTCCTTGAGTATAGACTAAGTCCTCAAGACCAGTTTCTCCTTGTCTCTTAGGTCTATGAGTCCTTTTGGAGGAAGGCTTCCAGTCAGCTTTGTTTTTGGGAGAGGTGAACCCCCTGTTGTTCAGTCTTGGCTCCCAAGAACAGAGGCACAGCCAGCCATCCCCTGGTGACAGCTCTTCCAGTGCCAACACCTACGTTGGTACATTGGCACTCATTGCTTTGGTTGGCCAGAAACTTGTTCGTTAAAACTTGCCTTCTCCCTGCCTTTAAGAGCTTAAGCATGTAAGAAAGATTCCATCCATCCATCCTTGTATTTATAAAGCTTCTCTGCCTCCTACCTTTCTTTCCTCAGCTAATTCACCTGGAGATCAAACCTGCAATCCGGAACCAGATCATAAGAGAGCTGCAGGTTCTGCATGAGTGCAACTCCCCGTACATCGTGGGCTTCTATGGTGCATTTTACAGTGATGGTGAGATCAGCATCTGCATGGAGCACATGGTATGTGGTGATCTGTCAGCCTCTGGAGCAAGGGCCTGGGAGGTGGGTAGATCTGGCCTCCTTTTTGGTCTTGGTGGGGGGTGACCATTTGCCTCCTTGCTGTTCCCTGGATCCACAATTCTGTCTTGAGCATCTGGGAAGCCTGACTGTAGGACTCGAAGGATCCAAAAGAAGACAGGCCTTCTTTCTACATCCCTGACTGTCTTCAGAGAGTGGTGGCAGTAATCATGTATCCCTGGTGAATACACTCTCAAAGTGAAAGAGCATTTATGGAATCTGACAGATATTTGTTCACATCTCTATCTCTACAAAAACCCAAGTGGACACCTTGTCTTGTTTGCCACTGTGTCTCCAAAGCCCAGAGTGTCCCTGCACATAGTGGGTGTTCAATAAATATTTGTTGGCTGACTGCTGCTTTCTTGTTGTGACCTTGGGCAACTTTCTTTATCTTTTTGATTATCAGTTTCCTCATCTATAAAATGGCCATTATTATACCTGCCTCACTGTTGTGAGGATTAATTAAAATAACACACTGCCTGATGCATAATATGTGTTTTGCAAACATAAGCTTTTGTTTTATGCTAACTGAGGGTGACAATTCAGAGATGAGGGCTGACTTGATTGAGTCTGCATACTTTGTGGCTGCTGTACACGCAGTCCAGCATTGTATCCCTCAGCTCCTTCTCCATCCTGACTTTTTCCTGACTCTAGACCTGCCCTAACATCTGGCAAAAGAGCCCCAGTGTCTCGTCATAATGAGCTCCAGGAAAACCCTCCCAGGAGCTTTTTCTCTTGTTGGTGCCCCATTAACTTCAATTTCTCTTCATTTTAATGATCAAGAAGTGCTGTATACTTTTTTTGTTTTTTTTTTTTATACACACTCTTTCCAGGCATCTGCCAATATTTGTGGGTGCCATATGAAATGTAGATCCCGAGAGTGTGTTCTATATGTCTCAAGGTTATTGAGAAAGCTCTCGTTCCCCCTTGCTTCAGTGAGAACAAAGCAGTCTCCATGGGAAGTGTGTGCGCACTTCTGGCTTGGTCTTAGCCCCAGCTTGGGGTGCTGATTATTTTCCACTTAGGTCTTGGCCTCCCTTCAAGGTGCTGTTCCTTTGGGTTTCTCATGCTGTTTGTGCTGATGAAGGTTGAGTTTCCAGCTCTAGTCCAAAAGTTTTGGATGAAGACAAGTAAATGGCAGTCGAGATCCTAGAAATCTAGAAGAGGAATGGGATGGAGGTGATGGTGATAAACCAGTGACAGGAAAGGCTAGAATAGCCTTTCTTAGATCTTCCACAAATGGTGGAAGGTGATTGTGGTGACATGACTAGACATAACAGCAAATTACTTTTGCATCTTACCATTACTTGCCAAGTCCTTTTTACATTTATGTGAGTTGTTAATACATCAACCCTGTCATGTAAGGAACCCTCCCATCCCCCATATGAGATAGAAAGAGTAAAGTCCTGAGAAGTTTAGTAATTAGTCCAAGTCACACAGCCAGGAAGTGTCAGAGCTGTACTCTAACCAGATTTGCTTTCTTTAAATTTCATCCTCTCCACTGTACTATGCAAGTCATACACTGTCTTAGGATTTTCTCATCTATGCAGAGAAATGTCTGGACCAGATCTTCTCTAGGGGCCCCCTCCCTGTGCCAGCATCCTGTGTTTCTATGGATTAGTGCTTGGAGCCAGTTAGAGTTTACATCAACAGTAATCAATCAACATGGATTCAGTTTTGCAAACACTTTATTTTTAGTTCCTGTTACCTGTAAGATGCCATGTGACCTGCCGAGGGGATGCAGACATCAAGAGCAGCATCTTTGCCCTCCAGAGCTGTTCATAGGCTGGAGTGCTATGTTCTAGGGCCTTCCGCATTGTGAGCCCAAATCCCATGGGGAGGCCCTCTCGCCATTAGGAAGTCAAGTGAGGTGTGTCAGTTGTGACAAAAGGGCTTCTGAACACCAGCCATGTATGTGTCACTTCATGCCTTCCCTCTTCTGACCCATCAGAAACTCTTTCCTGAGTTATCGCCAAGTTCTGTATCACCCAGAATTTTCCCTTTAATAAAGGAACCAGGAGGCCATTTGAGGGTGGTTGAACTCTAGGGTGCTTGCTTCAGAGGTTAGAATTAGGCCCCAAGCATTGATAGGTGGCTGCCTGTTCATTTATCAGACCCTTTACCAACCTATATGACTTCATGATGTGTGAAATAGGGCAGTCTTTATATTTGTCTTAAATTTATCTGTTTTGAGATGCTTAGGCTTCCTCATTCTGGAATCCTTATTTATTCATACACTCTGGTTCATAGATATTGACTGCACCCTTTGTACCCTTTGTGTTGCCAACTTCCTCAACCTTCCTCTCTAGGAGGAGAAGATTGAAAAAGGACAAAAAAGGGGTCATTTCCCTTTTCTGGCCCATTTCCAATATCTGGAGGTCAGCTTTCTTTCTGTTTTTTTTTTTTTTTCTCATGGATTTGATTCTCTGGGAATAGTTTTCCCATACAAGTCTCCAAGCAGGACATTTCTCTGGAAATACCTGAGGAACCCTGGAAAAACATCTGTCAGAGGCTGGAAGGGTTAAAAAAAACTCTTGAGGGCCAAGCACAGCATCTGATACCTAAAAGGTGATATGTGTCAAATGAGGTGACCAGGATGGTGGTGGGGGGAAGGCTTAGTGGGAGACTGATAGGCCTTGGAGTCAGCAATAGGTCCTTCTATCCTCAGGTATACATAGGTCCTGCGAGCAGCTGGAATGGTCTCTTAATACTAGTTGAGAGGGTCAGAGCTGCCAGAGGGTCTAGATGGGACCCTATAGGGAAGCAGAGCTGTGCCATGAAGTCTAAGCAGACAGGAGGGCCAGCCCAAGTGGCTTTCTGCCCCAGCCTCAGACAGTCTCACCTCTTCCTGGTCCCTGAGCAGACCCACCTGCAGGAAACTCCTGCACCATTGCTCCTGACTGAAACAATGTTGGTTGCCATGGCTCTTCGAGGCTTTCTGCTTTGCTTTAGATTCAGCATTTTAAAGGTGTCATGTAGAGCTCTGTTTAATAGCCACGTTCCAACTTGTGAGGTTCTTTGGTCCTTCTGTGTCACAGTCTTTGCATGATGTTCTGTGTCATTAACATTTTTTTCCAACACTTCATTATGAAAATTTTCAAACATACAGAAAGTTGAAGAAATTGCACAATGTACATCCATGAAAACCTACCACCTATCTTTTACAATGGAAATTTTGCTATTTTTGCTTTACCACATATTGTCCACTGCTCAAATCATTTTTTTGGATGTATTTGAACGTAAATTTGTGTCATTAACATTTGTTGAACCACTTCTAAAGCACTTGGCCTGGGACTGAATTTTCTATAAATAAGCTGTGTTTGTACTACCTGTCTGAATTTTGAGACCCAGTGTGGAACAGGAATGCTCTTATCTTTCAGGGAAGCAAATTCCTGCTCAGGTGGTAACTGAGCAACCAGAGAACTGAGGACTCAGAGTTGATAGTTTTCATGCAGGAGCAAAAGCTTTTGAGCTATTATCTTCATAAAGCAGTCGTCTCCATAGAAAACCTTCACAAAAGCACCAGTGACTTAGTTAATAATTGGCTTCTAAAAATAAGCACATTTCATCAGCTTTAGTCAGTGAACGCAAGTCCTTGGCAACAGTGATGTAGAATTAAGGGTAGTAAGGTTAGTTGCGGGCAACTTTGGGTAATCCTGACTGTGGGTCATGCCCCTTAAATCTTGCTAATTCCATTGTTCACACTGTAAGTGTAATTCTGTTGATAGCTTAGGAGGAGGTTAGAGGGAAGAGAGCCAAGGTTTCTCCTTTTAATACAAATATTTATCTTACGACCTCCAGGGAAAGTATAAAGCAGGATAGTTAGCTTGGCTGCCCTCTGTACTTAGGCTGCTGTTTGGGTTGGTTGAGAGGTGTTGCTATTCATTGCTAAATTGGAGGGGAGAATCTGAGAGCCACAGAATTAACTTTCCTACCTCGTTTGAACCCAGTTATTATAGAGTTTCTTTGCTATTTTGTTTTGAATATATAGTCCTCCCTGAAGATTAGGCAAAATCATTCAAACAAAGGAGCTGAAAATGCATTCAATTGGAAGCAAAGTAGAAATGGCTTGGGCACTGTACAAGAGGGGGCCCCTCTTTATATCAGTATAGGAAACTGAAAGGTGCTATGGCCTTTCTCTAGGAGTCTGCTAACTTGCAGAAGGTTACCTGGACTTAGATGTTCTGCTTAGGTCCCAAGGGACCTGTGGCCTTGTGACGGTAGCCAGGACAATAGGATCAATTGCCGAAGCCTCAGACTGGGTCACAATCTGGGTAAGGATTCTTGGAAAATAAGTGTCTTTACCGGGGAATTATGTTTGGTTATAGATTCATGGCCACATGTGGATCTCTGTGTGGAGATTATCGACAGGGCATTTGAAATTTTAGGTTGAGTTTTGCTCCTAGGCTGACTGACCTACCATTATGTATTTTGTATTAGGGAGTTTATTATAATCAGAGGTCAGATGTGTTCAGGGATGTTAATGGGCTGCGTGAAACTCTCCTGCATTTGAGAATCCATACCTCCACCACTTCTTTCTTTTAGCATCAATGATTCAGAGTTAACTGTAATAGGTATCAATTGGTCCAAACCATTCTTTATATAAGCATAGAATTTTTAAGTTGATAGTCCATTTTTAGCATTGTTTTGGGTAATATTTCCTGCTAGGTGTGTATCCCTGAATGAGTCTTGCTTATTTTCTTACCTCCTCTACAAAGAAAGCAGTTAGTGCCTTTGCATTAGATAGGTGCTCGTTAAGTATCTGTTAATTGATTTGTAGATTAAGACTCTGCTTTCATAAATGAGTTCACTAATTAAAAAGATAAAACTTATATTAATTGTAGAAATTTATAAACAATAGAAAAGCACAAAGAAGAAAGTGTCATGTACAACAATCTGATGATATTACCACCTAGACTGGAGGTGACCAGTGTTAACATGTTTGATCTGGTTTAGTGTGAGTAAATACATTTTTATTTTATATAAAAATGGGATTATGCTCTGCTCTTGTTTTGCATATCATGCTGTCTTGTAATTGTTCTCTAGCCCCACATTTGATGGCCTCCTCATACAGGCTGAGTGATTTTGGAGGGAGGATGTCTGTGGAACTTCTCTCTGCTTATCCAGGTCTTGCCCCCCTGTGGGGCACATCTTCCATGCCACATTGAGAGCCCTTCCCTTAACTGCTTTGTCCAGGAATCACCCTCTTCTGAGCAACTGTTGCCTTGCCTGTTCTCTGCCTTGCTTCAGAGGAGGATTTAGGGTGCCTTGCCTCTTTACGAATATGTTCTTTCTGCATCTTACAGCTTTTTCCATCCTTAGTTCATTACACATTGCTTTATCTTATACACAGGTGTCTGATAAGTGTTAACTGATAATGGTAACTGAAAATCACTTTGAGTGTGCAGGAATTATCTCACTTTGGAGGGTGATTTTAAGTTGCATTCTTTCCTGTTCTCTCCCTCTCCACTGCCTCTGCCCAGGGCCTGGCTCATGTCATCTTCCCCTTGTTCTCCTCACTGATCTCCCTGCCTCCGAAATCTTGGCCTGATTCTCTTAACTGTATGGTTCTGGTCTTAAAACACTCGGGTTGGATTTATTTGCTTCTGTCTCCATAAAGTCAAGTCCCAGTTTCTTGCTAGAGTTCCATGATCTGGCCGCAGCTGGCCACTTCCAGCCTTATTCCTCACTGTATATCTCTTCATGCATCCACGGTGAAGTGAGCCACTTGCCATCCCAGGGGTATTATGCAATTTAATGCTTCTCAGCTTTAGATCTTATTGGAATACCCTATTCTTTTCTACCCTTGCTCTTCTACTTTTCCTAGGTATAGAAATCATAGTTCTTCAACGTTCAGCTCAAGTGCCAGCTTCTAAGTGAAGACAGAATTATTTCTCCTTTCTTCTGCATGTCAGCAGCACTTTCTTCATACGTTTATTTTGTTTTGTTATATTTTATTAAGAATTATATATTTTCTCTACTAGTTTGTAAATATATTTAGGATAGGAAATAGGTCTTTCAGTCTTTTGCATATCTTTATCCCCATATAGTGTAGTACAGTTTATGGCATATTGTAGGATTTGTGGAATCAATTATTGCTTTTTATGACCTTTTTTTTGGATTTTATTAATTGTGATTCATTGGAGTAATACCAAATGCAAGTTGTGACTTCAATAATGGTGATAATAATGGCTAACATTTGTTGAACACTTACTATGTGCTAGATATTGTTTTAAGTGCATTATGTGTATTAATGTGTTTAATCTTTGTAATGGCCTTTATAATTATTATATCTCCGTGTCACAAGTTGAGTAGAATTTTGAAAGTTTGGCTCCAGAGCCTGTACTCCTAAACACTAGTGCTGAATTAGTAATATGTTTAATGATTATTCATAGGATTTGAGTTACCAGTTAAGTGACACTTTCTACAATGTTTTTCAATCGTGGTATATTTGATGTCTGGAACAAACCAAAAAGTTTAACAGTTGAAAGAACAGTTAGAAACATTGTCACTAAATGGGTTGGTATTCTTATTCTTAGGACGGCGGTTCCTTAGATCAAGTCCTGAAGAAAGCTGGAAGAATTCCTGAACAAATTTTAGGAAAAGTTAGCATTGCTGTGAGTATGTTGTGAAGGTTTTTTCCAGGTCCCCTCATTGGTCAGTAAATAAGTAGGTAGAAAATGGACAAGAGAGGAAGGTAGGAAGTCAGTAAAAGGAAATTTTATAAGAAAAATGGAGTTTTCTTACTAGAATTTTCCCTGCTTAGGTACCATACTCTTTATCATTGGAACTAGAAAAGTGACTTTTTCTCTACATTAAATCTGTGTCTTGCAAAATAGTACAAGGTGTCCAAGAAAACTTCCATTTGTAGAACGCTGAAAAGCAGATTGCAGGTTTAGAAAAATGAAGATTCAAGCAAAGGTTTTTTGTTTTTTTTTTAAGTTGTTTAAACTTGCAATAATTAAATTTACTTAAAAGTAATACTCTAATTCATAATGGATAATGACATAAATATAGAAACTAAAACTATATAACTCTTAGAAAAGAACATAGAGAAATATATCTTCAGAACCTTGTATTAGTCAGTGGATTCTTAGACTTTACACCAAAGCATGAGCAACAAAAGAAAAAAATAGATAAATTGGACTTCAGCAAATATAAAACTGTTGTATATCAAAGAACATTATCGGGAAGGTGAAAAGACAATCTACAGAATGGGAAGAAATATATGGAAACCATATATCTGATAAAGGTTTAAAATCCAAAATATATAAAGAACATCTACAACTCAGCAACAAAAAGACAAACTACACAATTATAAAATGGACAGAGGCACTGATGTTCATAGCGGCATTATTCACAATTGCCAAAAGATAGAGGCAACTCAAGTGTCCATCAACCAATAAATGGATAAACAAAACTTGTTCAACAAAATTATTCATCAGCTATAAAAAGGAAGTTGTGATAATGCAACAACAAGGATCAACTTTGAAGACATCATATTGACTTAAATAAGCCATACACAAAAGGACAGATATTATATGATTTCACTTATATGAAATACCTAGAATAGGCAAATTCAGAGAGACAGAACATAATAGAGTACAGATTGCTGCTGAGGAAGCTGAGGGGAAGGAGGAATCAATGCTTAATGGGTACAGAGTCTGTGGGTTATGGAAATGGTTTGATAATGCATGGTGGTGATGGTATCACAACAGTGTGAATGTGATCGATACCAGCTGAATTGTATATATAAAAGTGGTTAAAATGGGAACTTTTATGTTGTATGTATATTACCACAAATTTTTTTTTAAAGTAATACTCCATATGCCATGTAAAAATACGGTTGCTTGATATGGCAGGCTAAAAAAAATGAAACGAAGGAATACAAAATAAGGGAGGAAGACAAATTTGTGATGTTAGATGAAATATGTTCTAGATATTTTAAAGTAGGGAGATTGGTTTCTAAATATAACTATTCAGTTTTCTATCTTTTTGCATTCTTTTTCCTCTAGGTAATAAAGGGACTGACATATCTGAGGGAGAAGCACAAGATTATGCATAGAGGTAAGAAATTACCTGCTAGTTGTTATGTTTTGAATTTTAGCTGAAATACAGAGGTTATTGCATCCTCTTTTGTTTTGGCCTAAAGCCTATTACGAGTCTTGACTATTTCATTTGGGGTGACTGGAGCAGCAAGTCTTACCCTCCTTTTGGTCTGTGACTCATCTATTACCTGAGGCCATGACAGGCATAGTCATCCAGAAAGCCGAGGCGAGAGATTCAACAAGAACTTACTTACCCAACTCCCGATGTCACTGTCTACATTGGCAGGACTAGGTTATGCATAGTCCTAAAGCCATGACTAGCCTGGCTGGATGTATGTCCGGCGCTTCTCCGCCCCGCCTCGAGTCCTCGGTCGGCCGGCGATGGGGACCAGAGAGATAAGGGGAGAGAGGGTGCGGACAACATCTTACCCGGAGCACTTGTGATCACTCAGGACTCGCGGTGGTAAAGCAGATAAACTTTTAATGGGACTAGGCAATCATCATCTTTACAGGTTCCACCCGGGGCGAGACACCTCGGGGGAGAACAACCTCGATGCGGCCGTCAGGTACGGCTCCTTGTGGGCTGTCTCCCCGAGCTTTGCCCGGGAACTTTCTTATAAACCTTGCGTGTATCCAATGGGCTAACGCCACGCACACAAGCATGATTGGTGAATACAGCGGGTGGTTACATACATCAGAAGCCGGAAGCAGGATGTGGGCGCCATCTTGGCACCACTCGATGGGCGGGGGGAACTCAAGGGCAGGCTGCAGCTTGTCTACTAGGCCAAATCCGGAAGGTGGCTGCTCACATCTCCCCCTTTTTTGTTTTTTATGCCCCAGTGTCTCCAGTGATGAATGTGCTCCCGTGGACCAAGATGGCCCACAACGTATTTTTTGGTGCTTTGGGGAGTCTGGACTAGGTCCCGGCCATACCAAGGTGGGACCTCTGGCACCGACCAGAATGCTCACTTCATATAGAGACCGGAGAACCCGTGAGCCGGAAACCACGTGGCCCTCCTTGCAGTACTCAGTCTCGCAACTGGGGGACAGGAGGATTAGGAGAAGGTAGCCAGTGCCGAGGGCGTCACTAGGAGCCTCTGTGCAAACGCCAAGGGTCCCGTCTGGCCACAACTAGGACTCTGCGTAAGAGGTCCACCTGAGACAAAAATTAGGGCCACTGGTACCGAATGTTTATATACGAGATTTTTTCATATACTTAGCTGCGAACCTTACCCCCGAATGCCCAGCTTCGAGTGGTTGGGATGGGTGCTGGGCAGAGGGACTATAGTTATCAGGAGGGTTACAGGCAGAGGACATGGCCATCATGGCGGTAACACGTAATTGCTGTTGTCTTTGAAACAAACGCTCCAGCAAACTCTTAACAATGATCAAACCTACTAATAACCCCACAGCAAGAAGAACCCAGTTGGTCAGATTAGGCCAAGAGAACCAGGAGGGAAAAAAGGTCAATATTCCTGGCCCTCTTCCCGGTCTGCTGGGGAGTGGTCGACACCGTCGACATCATTTGACTGCTCATCACGCGAGTTGAGGACTGGATCCAACAGGTCACGTTGGGGGTTTAACGACCCGTCAGGCTGCAGTTCTTTGGTGTTCTCAGGCGACTGCACGGTTCTCACCAATCTCTCCGGTACCCACACTGGTTGGCGTCCTGGTTCCTGGGGAAAGACACAAACAGAGCCTCTGGCCCAGCTGAGCACTGGGTCAGGACCTTTCCATTGCCCCGACAGAACATCCCTCCAACGGACCAGGCCTCTATGCGGAGGACCTGGGGTGGTATGTTGTAGGGCAGGCGTCATGGTTGATGCGTTTTCATTTAAATAATTGTATGTAAATAGGGCGGCAGACAATTGGGCCCTGGGGGACAGACCATGACCTATTCCCTCCTTTTGCTTTTGCAATAGTTCTTCCTATGCGCTCTCTCGATGACACCCTGCCCCTGAGGGTTGTATGGGATGCCGTGTTTTAGGTTAACTTCCATAACATCACAAAACTTTTGAAAAGCTTTGCTAACGTAAGCCGGGCCGTTGTCTGTCTTAAAGCAAATTTTGAGGCATCCTCAGGGTGAAGTGGGATAGAAAAGAAGCAATCTCTAATGTCTATGACAACAACAGGCCACCGCTCCGGCAGAGTTGAGAGAAGGGGCAACCCCATCTGGACAGGTCCTAGAGGCTCCATGCAACTATTTATGGCCCTCAAATCATGTAAAAGCCTCCACGCACCTGATTTCTTTTTGATGACGAAGATAGGGGTGTTCCAGGGTGACGTGGAAGGGACGATGTGCCCCCTCTCCAACTGATCTGACACCAAAGCATGCAATGCTGAAAGTTTTTCCTGAGGTAAGGGCCACTGAGGTACCCAGACTGGAGCCTTAACTTTCCATGTTAACTTTATAGGTGTAGGCGGGTATGCACCCTCAGTGGCCCCTAGGAAAAACCCAGGCCTTGTCTACCGGGGTTAGAGTCAGCCTGAATGGGCTTCACGCGCCCTTGCAAGGAGGCTCCCAGCCCCCTGCCCGGGACATATCCCATTCTATTCAGCAACTGTTTAGAAGTTGGAGAGTAACCAGTGGTTAAAGTCACGTCCATTTGAGCTAGAATATCTCTTCCCCATAACGAAACAGGCAGGGCCAGCACATAAGGCTGAAAACTGCCTTGATGCCCTTCCTCATCCTCCCAATGGAGAGTAATGGCGCTCACCATGGGCGCTGAGATTTGGCCGATCCCTCTGATGGTGTCTTCCGCTTGGTTCGTTGGCCAAGCGGGGGGCCAATCTTGCTGTCTTATAATCGACCTATCGGCTCCAGTATCTAACAGACCTAGGAAGGCTCGGCCTTGTACTTTAAGAGTCAGCATGGGTCGAGACTCTAGGGACATCTGAAGACCCTCAAAAACTTCTCCGGAGGACCCAAATCTTTTATTCCCCCTCTGTCCTGGCTTGCTTGGAAAGACTGAATGCAGGCTGGGCAAGAGCAGAAGCTGTGCCAACCTATCGCCCTCTGCAATGACCAGAGTGCCCTGCAGAGACTGCACCATAACCTGGACATTACCCGTGAAATCTGAGTCTACAACACCTGGCACAATTGTTAATCCTCTTAACGCTATGGATGCTCTCCCTAATATAAGCCCCACGGTTCCTACTGGAAGGGGCCCCCTGAAAGAGGTCCCCACCAATTGGACTCCCATAGCTGGGGTTAGCACGAGCCCGGAGGTGGCACGGAGGTCCAATCCTGCTGATCCGGGAGATGCGCGGGTCTGGATGGGGGCCGCATCGTCCGTTGGTGTGTTTGGGGGCCCACCGCAAGGGTGGACCCCCCCTGCCCGTTTTTTGAATCTTGCTCAGGACGACCAGAAAGGCGTACTCCTTGCGCATTGAAGACTGACTTACAGTCCTCGGCGCGGTGAGGCCCCTTGTGGCAGCGGCCACACAGCCTAGTGACTGCACGTGGCCCGCGGAGGTGCTGAACGGCAGGCGGTTGATCTTTATTGGGGCAGTCTCTCTTAAAATGCCCAGACTGGCCACAGCCATAGCATCTTTTTGGCTTTACCTCTAAAGCTCTGGGGTCCTTTGTGTTTACTTGTAAGGAGCTGGCTAACATAGCAGCCAGCCCCGCATTAGTTAACGGGCTGCCAGCGTCCCTGCAAAGCCGAACCCACTCTGTCAAGCTCTTTCCCTTATTCTGTGCCAGGATAACCTTGCACTCCTTATTGCATTGCTCAAAAATCATCTGCTTAACCACAGTTTCTGCAACCATTGGATCTGAGAAAATCCTCTCAGCCGCAGTCTGCATTTTCGCTACAAAATCTACAAAAGGTTCTGTGGGACCCTGGTGTATGCCGCTAAGCGAAGCCTGCGCCTCTCCTTCCCCTGTCAATTTTTTCCAAGCCCCTATGAAACAGCGAAAAATTTGGGCATAAACCTCCTGGGGGTATCCTGTCTGATTCTGGGCGTGAGCACCTTTCCCTAAAAGCATATCCGCATTCCACCCGCCGTGCCTTGCCACAGCGTTTCTTGCGGCTTGTTCCTCAGCTAACTCCTCAAACCACGCCTTCCAATCGATAAACCTGCCAGGAGGCAAGCAAGAGCGAGCCAGCTGAAGGATATCTGCAGGTGTATGATTTAGGGCGGAGAGGTTTTCAACCATATTCAGGGTGTAAGGGGCGTTAGGGCCGTACTGATGGACGGCTTGCCTCAGCTCCTTCAAGAGCTTGTAATCATAGGGTTCATGATTACGAGCTTGCTGATTGATAATGACTGGGAACATCTCGGAGGCTGGTTCGGGTTCATTGAGCAGCGGTCGGTAGCCGCCAAGAACGCCAAAAGGTCTGAATGTGGTAAAAGGGCTCCACCTCCAAAAATGCCTCCTATTGGGTGAAGGGTGCGGAGGGTCCACGTAGTCGGGTGGGGATTCTGGGCATTGCGCGGGAAGGTTAGGGTATGTACTCGGCATGTCCGCCAGAGGGAGCCCTCTATAAGGGCCCTTTACGGAACCGCTGAAACCATCCACCGGATGCAAGTGCATCCTCTGAGGCGCAGCAGCCGTTGCTGGTGGGGCGGAGGGCCGCGTGGGTGAGACAGGAGGCCCCTCTAGGTCAATCAGCGGAGGCGCTTCCGGCCCTTCATCTGCCTCACTTTCAGATTCTGAGTCAGAATTATCAGAACTAGCACTCGACTCCGGCGGCTTGCCCTTATGGGAGCCCTCCGCAGATGAAACAGACTGAGCCTCTTGGAGTGCATGTCGCGCCTGCAACAAGGCGGTAGGCGTAGTTAGGCCTGTGGCTGATTCTAACTCAAGTACTGCACGAACAGTCTCCCATATAAGGACTAGAATCGGGTCCAAACAGACACCCGTTCAAAAAATCGCTGGAGAGAGCTTCTCTTAACTGAGATACCCCACTGTTTCAAAAGGGTCTTTAAGGGGGTTAGTAGGGGTGAACTCCCGGACTGCCCCATGCTTGCAGCCGGCACTGTCTTGTAATCACTCGGAGAGCTCTTCCGAGTCCCCGGGGCTACCTGAACGCCCACGGGCCCTAGTCCTCGTATGGAAAGGGGGTGCTTACCTTCTCGCGGTGATCAGTCGCGGAGGTCAAACCACGGATCCCGGGAGCACGTCTCCGTCGGGGTGAGGGGAACGCAAATGAGGTTGCGGGTTCGAAGTTCCCCGTACGGGCCACCACTTGTCCGGCGCTTCTCCGCCCCGCCTCGAGTCCTCGGTCGGCCGGCGATGGGGACCAGAGAGATAAGGGGAGAGAGGGTGCGGACAACGTCTTACCCGGAGCACTTGTGATCACTCAGGACTCGCGGTGGTAAAGCAGATAAACTTTTAATGGGACTAGGCAATCATCATCTTTACAGGTTCCACCCGGGGCGAGACACCTCGGGGGAGAACAACCTCGATGCGGCCGTCAGGTACGGCTCCTTGTGGGCTGTCTCCCCGAGCTTTGCCCGGGAACTTTCTTATAAACCTTGCGTGTATCCAATGGGCTAACGCCACGCACACAAGCATGATTGGTGAATACAGCGGGTGGTTACATACATCAGAAGCCGGAAGCAGGATGTGGGCGCCATCTTGGCACCACTCGATGGGCGGGGGGAACTCAAGGGCAGGCTGCAGCTTGTCTACTAGGCCAAATCCGGAAGGTGGCTGCTCACAGATGTAGGTTTTGTAAAAAAAAACTCTGGCTGCTGCTGCCGCCTTTTTTTTTTAATGCAATTTTATTGAGATATATTCACACGTCATAAAATATATCCAAAGTATCCAATCAGTAGCTCACAGTATCATCACATAATGGATAATTTTAGAACATTTCCACTATAATCAGTTTTAGAACATTTTCATTACTCAAAAAAAAGAAAAAAGAAAACTCAAAACATCCCATATTCTTTATTGCCTACTATTATTGACCCCTAGTGTTGGTTGTGGTACATTTGTTACTGGTGATGGAAGAATGTTGAGATATTTCTGTTAATTATAGTTCATAGTTAGCAATAGGTACATTTTTTCCCATAAACCACTCTATTATTAACACCTTGTAATAGTGTACATTTGTTCTAGTTGATGAAAGAACTTTTTAATATTTGTACTGTTAATCACAGTCATCATCCACTACAATATTCACTGTGTTACACATTCCCATTTTAACCTCTAGCCTTCTTTCTGGTGACATACATGACTCTTAACTTCCCCTTTCAACGACATTCACCCACAGTTCAACACTGTTAATTATATTCACAATAATGTGCTACCATCATCTCTATCCCTTCCCAATCATTTAAGTTCTACCTAGTTAGAAATTCTGCACATATTAAGCGTCCGCTCTCCGTTCTCTAGCCTCATTCTATCTCCTCGTAACCTATATTCTAGATTTTATGTCTATGATTTTGCATATTATAATTAGTTCATATTAGTGAGACCATGGAATATTTGTCCTATTGTTTCTGACTTATTTCACTCAGTGTAATGTCCTCAGTGTTCATCCATGTTGTTGCGTGCTTCATTCAGGTCTTCATTCCTTCTTACTTCTGAATAATATTCCATCATATGTATTTAACACATTTTATTTATCCATTCATCTGTTGATGGACGCTTGGGTTGTTTCCATCTTTTGGCAATTGTGAATAATGCCACTATGAAGATTGCTGTGCAAGTGTCTGTGTCCCTGCTTTCAGATCTTCTGGATATGTACCAAGTAGCAAGACTTTTAATAAAAGTACACATATGACCATATCACTCTTAGGTATTTATCCAAGATAAATGAAAACATGTCCATACAACTGAAATATCCTTCAACAGGCAAAAGGATAAGCAAATTGTAGTTTATCCATAAAATAGAACATTATCACCAATAGAAACAAACAGCCTCCTGATGTACAATTTGGATGAATCTCAAAAACATGAGGAGTGATAGAAGCCAGAAACGAGTACAAACTGATTCCATTTATATAAAATTGTAGAGAAAACAACTACTAATCTATAGAGACAAAAAGTAGATCAGTGGTTGGTTGCCTGAGAACAAAGGGGCATGAGGTAAATTTTGGGTGTGATAGAAGTACTACATCCTGCTTGTGGTGATGAATACATGGGTATATGCATTTATCAAAACTAAACTATACACTAAGTGATTGCATTTTGTTTTTATTTTAATTTATAATAAGTTATACTGCAATAAAGTTATTTACAAAAAAAAAAAACAAAAACAAAAACAAATGAAGAAACCAGAAGATAGAAAATTTAAAAACGCAGTGCTGCAGACTGTGTTCTCAATCAGCAGTTTTGCTCGCAGTTATGGGTGAAGAGAGGGGACCGGGTAGAAGTTGAGTGGATTGTAGAATTGACTGGCCGGCATATCAGCCATCATATATTAGAGGGTATAAACGTTAAAGGACAGTTCTGATTAAGTAGGTCTAGAGTGGAACCCAGGAGTCTGAAAATTTTTAAATGAGCAGTTTTTTTTCTTTTTTTTTCTTTTTGAAGCAGTTTCTGATACTGTAGTCCATAGCTACACTTTAAGAAACACTGCGCTGGGGAGTGAGTGAGTGAGTACCTAGCTAGGTGGCTTTCTGGGGAGAAAAAGAGTAGTAGCAGGTCCTCCTTAATGGGCTACTATGGAAGGAAAAGCAATAGCAAATGAAGCGTGAAGGGGAATGTATTACAAATGTTCCTCCTTCTGTCTGAGGCAGACTTGTATGTTGGAATTTCCATAGCTAGCTTATAGCTTATGCTTATGGCTTGGTTCTTTGCATCTATCCATTCAAACCTGGGCCACCAGAGAGCATTATGAGGACTAGAGATTTTATAGACAAAAAGAAGAAAAGATGCAAAGAGAGCTGATGATTCAAAAGTAAAACTAGGGTTCCACTTTTGAAGTTTTTATGAGTTGTTAGTACCAAACTTGATGTCTCACCATAAACAACTAAAACATGGAGAAAATTTACAAAATAGCAGTTATCAGATTCTGGACTATAGGCAGTGTGGAAGTGTGATCTATAAGAGAAGGGAAATTAATGTGGGGGGCCCTATGATTGTCCTGGCTTTCTGCCTGAAAGCACTTTCTGGACCAGGTCTCAGGAAAGGGGAAAAGCCAGGCAGAGCCATAAGGATCACACTGAATTGAAAAGGCAGAGATCAGAGCCCCAGGAGACATAAGGCAACTGAAATTTGCCGGGCAGATTACCAAAGAAGGGTTAAAAGAGCTCCAGGTGCCTGCACATTGGTCCCCTTGAATCTGTTGGTGAATGCTAATCTGCACATGTGTAGGATGAAAATCTACCAGGCTCAGCAGAGAACTGCCAAAGTACTATAAGCTGAAAAATTCTCAGTTTACACAAGACAGAGAGAAGTATAACTTCCAGTTATAGATTGCAGAGCCATCATTGAGTATCTGGGAGACTCAAAAAAAAATCCCACTAGGTAAAACCTTAATGGTAGGATTAACCTAGACTTAGAGAAAAGGCTTCTTTAAACCTATACAGCAAAACCTAAAAAACAAGACTCTAAAGGCTCAAGGTGAACCACAAGTTAATTAACAGTTTGCAAAAACAAATTTTAACCCTTATCAAAGGAAAACAACAGAATCTAGACATTCACATTATTGATGCACAGCATCTAATAAAAAATTACTAGTTGTGCAAAGAGGTAGAAAAATGTGACCCATAAGTAGAAGAACAATTGTTCAAAAGGAAGAGACCCTGAAATGAAAGAGATGATGGGATTAGCAGAAAATGACTTTAAAACAGCTATTATAAATGTGCTCAAGGATTTAAAGGAAAACATGAATATAAACAGCAGAGAAATGGAAGATATACAAAGAAGCAACCCTGGAACTTCTAGGAATGAAAACTTCACTATCTGAAATGAAAAATTTCTTTTCTTGTGGATATTAATCACAAGAACAGTTAGCTTGAAACGTTGCCATAGAAACTATCAAAACTGAAGCACAAAGTAAAAAGACAAAACAAAAATCACCAAAAACCAGAAACTCAAGAGACCTGTGGGGCAAGATCAGGTATTCTAATATACATTGTAAGTGGAGTCCCAGGAAAGGGTGGGGAGCAAGCAAAATGTTTGGAAAATTGGTTAAGTATTTTCAGAATTTGAAAACTTACAAATCTGTAGCTTCAAGAAGTTCAACGAATCCCAACCAGGATAAGTGCAAAGAAAACTACGTCAGGGCACACCACAATCAAATTTCTCATACTAGCATACTTAGGGATAAATGTGGCAAAAGATGTCTAAGACCTAAATACTAAAAACTGTAACATTGCTGAGAGAAATTGAAGAAGACCGAAATAAATGGAAGTACTACATTAATGGATCAGGAGACTAGATGTTAAGGTATCAGTTTCCCCCACATTGATGTTGTAGATTCAATGCCACCCTGTTGCAAATTCTGGAAAATTTGTCTATAAAATTGACAAGTTGAATATAAATTCATAGGGAAATGCAAAGGACCTAAAATAGCCAAAACAGCTTTGAAAGAGAAAAACAAAATTGGTGAACATAGACTAACTGATTTCAAGATTTATTACAAAGCTACACAAATCAGTAGAGTGTGGTGTTGGCATAAAGATAAACATTTAGATTAATATAACAAAGATTTCAAAAATAGACCCATATCGTGATAGTGTGATTGTGAAAACCTTGTGGCTCGCACCCCCTTTATCTAGTGTATGGATGGATGAGTAGAAAAATGGGGACAAAAACTGAATGAAAAATAGGGTGGGATGGGGGGGATGATTTGGATGTTCTTTTATACTTTTATTTTTTTATTATTATTCTTTCTGGTATAAGGAAAATGTTCAAAAATAGATTGGGGTGATGAATGCATGACTATGTGATGGTACTATGAGCAGTTGCTTGTACACCATGGATGATTGTATGGTATGTGAATATATTTCAATAAAACTGAATTTGTTTTAAAAAAAAAATAGATCCATACCTATATGGTCTATTGATATTTGACAAAGGTTCTAAGGCAGTTCAATACAGGAAGGATTGTCTTTTCAACAAATGGTGCAATAACAATTGATTGTCCATGTGCACAAAAACAAACCTCAACTCTTACCTCACTCTGTATACAGAAGTTTACTCTCAATGGATTGTGTCTAAATATGGAAGCTAAAACCATAAAACTTCTAGAAGAAAACAGGAGACTGTCTCCTGTGCTTTGGCAAAGAGTTTTTGAATTAAATAAAAACACAACAAACTATTAAGGAAAAATCAACAAATTGAACTTCACCTAAATAAAAAAATACTTGATTTTCTAAAGAAACAATGACAAAAAATAAAAAGGCAAGCCACAAACTAAGAAAAATACTGGCAACACATGTGTATGTGTGTGTATATGTATATATAACAAATACTTATGATTTAAGACCACTTGTAATTTAATAGTAATAAGACAAACAACCTTATTAAAAAATGGGCAAAAGATTTGAACAGACACAGTATCAAAGAAGATATGTGAGTGGCAAATAAACACATGAAAAGATATTCAACATTATTAGGCATTAGGGAAATGTAACTTAAAACCACAATGAGATACATTTATACACTCATTAGGAGACCTAAAATTTGAAAGACCAGCCAAACCACATCTTGGCGAGGATATAGAGCAACTGGAACTCTCAGACATTACTGGTGGGAATGTAGAATTGTGTTGGAAAACAGTTTATTAGTTTCCTAAAACGTTAAGTATGCACCTACAATACACTTAACCTAGAAAATGGAAAGCATGTGTTCACTCAGAGTCTTGAACATGAATGTTCATAGTAGTTTTATTTGTAATAGCCAAACACTAGAAACAAGCCAAATCCATTCAACAGTTGAACAGATAAACAAATGGTGGTATACCCATACAGTGAGACACTACTTAGCAATAAAGAGATATAAACCACTGATGTATACAAAAAATATGAATAAATGTTAAAAGAAATGATGCTGCTGATGATTGAATAAAACCAAAACAAAAAGCACATCCTCTATGATTTCATTTATATAAAACTCTAAAAATTGAAAACTAATCTAATGACAAAGTGCAGTTTAGTGGTTGCCTGGGATTTGAGGTAGGAAGAGATTACAAAGGGGCATGAAGAAACTTTTGGGGGGAGATGGATATATTTTTATCTTGATTATGGTAATGTTTTCAAAAGTGTGTCTGTGTATATATATATTTGTTAAATATATATAGGTATATATATGTTAGAACTTATCAGGTATTACCATTTAAATATATGGAATGTATTGTATGAGAATTATATACCAATGAAGCTATAAAAAAATCAAGAAATTTGATTTGATAGAGATTTTTAAAAGCTGCAAGGAAAAAGGGACACATTATATAAAGGGAAACAAAGACAAGAATTTTCACAGACTTCTTATTAGAAATTTTGCAAATCAGATAACAGTGGAGGGAATTTTGGGAAGATAGCAGAGTAGGAAGCTCTAGGAATCAGTCCCTTCACCAGAACAACTATTATACAGGCAGGAAATGTCTGAATCAACTATTTTGAAACTCCAGAGTCCAGTAGAACACTGTAATGTATCCAGAAAAGAGCAGGAGGAAAAGGATGGTAAATTACGGTAAATACCGGTAAATTGCTCTCTCCACGCCCCAGTTTAGTAACCCACCTCCCACTCTTGCAGCAGGCAACAGTGGGGTCTGGCCTCTGGTATAGCTTGCTGTTGCCAAAAAGGGACATAAAAATCTGTTTCTGGAGGCGGGGCAAGATGGCAGACTGGTGAGCTGTATGTTTTAGTTACTCCTCCAGGAAAGTAGGTAAAAAGCCAGGAACTGCGTGGACTGGACACCACAGAGCAATCTGTCTTTGGGCATACTTCATACAACACTCATGAAAACGTGGAACTGCTGAGATCAGCGAAATCTGTAAGTTTTTGCGGCCAGGGGACCCGCGCCCCTCCCTGCCAGGCTCAGTCCCGGGGGAGGAGGGGCTGTCAGCTACAGGAAGGAGAAGGGAGAATTGCAGTGGCTGCTCTTATCGGAAACTCATTCTACTGATTCAAACTCCAACCATAGATAGACTGAGACCAGACACCAGAGACTCTGAGAGCAGCCAGCCCAGCAGAGAGGAGACAGGCATAGAAAAAAAACAACACGAAAAACTCCAAAATAAAAGCAGAGGATTTTTGGAGTTCTGGTGAACACAGAAAGGGGAAGGGCGGAGATCAGGCCTTGAGGCGCATATGCAAATCCCGAAGCAAGGCTGATCTCTCTGCCCTGTGCACCTTTCCTTAATGGCCCTGGTTGCTTTGTCTATTAGCATTTCAATAACCCATTAGATCTCTGAGGAGGGCCGTTTTTTTTTTTTTTTTTTTTTTTTTTTTTTAAATCCTTTTTGCTTTTTCTAAAACAATTACTCTAAGAAGCTCAATACAGAAAGCTTCAAAGAATTGAAATTTGGGCACGTCAAGCCAAGAGCAGAACTAAGAGAGCTCTGAGACAAAAGGCAATAATCCAGTGGCTGAGAAAATTCACTAAACAACACAACTTCCCAAGAAAAGGGGGGTGTCTGCTCACAGCGACCATCCTGGTGGACAGGAAACACTCCTGCCCATCGCCAGCCCCATAGCCCAGAGCTGCCCCAGACAACCCAGTGTGACGGAAGTGCTTCAAATAACAGGCACACACCACAAAACTGGGCGTGGACATTAGCCTTCCCTGCAACCTCAGCTGAATGTCCCAGAGCTGGGAAGGGGGAGCAGTGTGAATTAACAGAGCCCCATTCAGCCATCATTTGAGCAGACTGGGAGCCTCCCAACACAGCCCAGCAGCCCAGAACTGCCCTGGGGGGACGGCACTCACCTGTGACATAGCACAGTCATCCCTCAACAGAGGACCCGGGGTGCACAGCCTGGAAGAGGGGCCCACTTGCAAGTCTCAGGAGCCATACGCCAATACCAAAGACTTGTGGGTCAGTGGCAGAGACAAACTGTGGCAGGACTGAACTGAAGGATTAGACTATTGCAGTAGCTTTAAAAACTCTAGGATCATCAGGGAGATTTGATTGTTAGGGCCACCCCCCCTCCCCGACTGCCCAGAAACACGCCCCACATACAGGGCAGGCAACACCAACTACACACGCAAGCTTGGGACACCAATTGGGCCCCACAAGACTCACTCCCCCACTCACCAAAAAGGCTAAGCAGGGGAGATCTGGCTTGTGGAGAACAGGTGGCTCGTGGACGCCACCTGCTGGTTAGTTAGAGAAAGTGTACTCCACGAAGCTGTAGATCTGATAAATTAGAGATAAGGACTTCAACTGGTCTACAAACCCTAAAAGAACCCTATCAAGGTCAGCAAATGCCACGAGGCCAAAAACAACAGAAAATTATAAAGCATATGAAAAAACCAGACGATATGGATAACCCAAGCCCAAGCACCCAAATCAAAAGACCAGAAGAGACACACCTAGAGCAGCTACTCAAAGAACTAAAGATGAACAATGAGACCATAGTACGGGATATGAAGGAAATCAAGAAGACCCTAGAAGAGCATAAAGAAGACATTGCAAGACTAAATAAAAAAATGGATGATCTTATGGAAATTAAAGAAACTGTTGACCAAATTAAAAAGATTCTGGACACTCATAGTACAAGACTAGAGGAAGTTGAACAACGAATCAGTGACCTGGAAGATGACAGAATGGAAAATGAAAGCATAAAAGAAAGAATGGGGAAAAAAATTGAAAAACTCGAAATGGACCTCAGGGATATGATAGATAATATGAAACGTCCGAATATAAGACTCATTGGTGTCCCAGAAGGGGAAGAAAAGGGTAAAGGTCTAGGAAGAGTATTCAAAGAAATTGTTGGGGAAAACTTCCCAAATCTTCTAAACAACATAAATACACAAATCATAAATGCTCAGCGAACTCCAAATAGAATAAATCCAAAAAAACCCACTCCGAGACATATACTGATCACACTGTCAAACATAGAAGAGAAGGAGCAAGTTCTGAAAGCAGCAAGAGAAAAGCAATTCACCACATACAAAGGAAACAGCATAAGACTAAGTAGTGACTACTCAGCAGCCACCATGGAGGCGAGAAGGCAGTGGCACGATATATTTAAAATTCTGAGTGAGAGGAATTTCCAGCCAAGAATACTTTATCCAGCAAAGCTCTCCTTCAAATTTGAGGGAGAGCTTAAATTTTTCACAGACAAACAAATGCTGAGAGAATTTGCTAACAAGAGACCTGCCCTACTGGAGATACTAAAGGCAGCCCTACAGACAGAGAAACAAAGACAGGACAGAGAGACTTGGAGAAAGGTTCAGTACTAAAGAGATTCGGTATGGGTACAATAAAGGATATTAATAGAGAGAGGGAAAAATATGGCAAACATAATCCAAAGGATAAGATGGCCGATTCAAGAAATGCCTTCACGGTTTTAACGTTGAATGTAAATGGATTAAACTCCCCAATTAAAAGATATAGATTCGCAGAATGGATCAAAAAAAATGAACCATCAATATGTTGCATACAAGAGACTCATCTTAGACACAGGGACACAAAGAAACTGAAAGTGAAAGGATGGAAAAAAATATTTCATGCAAGCTACAGCCAAAAGAAAGCAGGTGTAGCAATATTAATCTCAGATAAAATAGACTTCAAATGCAGGGATGTTTTGAGAGACAAAGAAGGCCACTACATACTAATAAAAGGGGCAATTCAGCAAGAAGAAATAACAATCGTAAATGTCTATGCACCCAATCAAGGTGCCACAAAATACATGAAAGAAACATTGGCAAAACTAAAGGAAGCAATTGATGTTTCCATAATAATTGTGGGAGACTTCAACACATCACTCTCTCCTATAGATAGATCAACCAGACAGAAGACCAATAAGGAAATTGAAAACCTAAACAATCTGATAAATGAATTAGATTTAACAGACATCTACAGGACATTACATCCCAAATCACCAGGATACACATACTTTTCTAGTGCTCACGGAACTTTCTCCAGAATAGATCATATGCTGGGACATAAAACAAGCCTCAATAAATTTAAAAAGATTGAAATTATTCAAAGCACATTCTCTGACCACAATGGAATACAATTAGAAGTCAATAACCATCAGAGACTTAGAAAATTCACAAATACCTGGAGGTTAAACAACACACTCCTAAACAATCAGTGGGTTAAAGAAGAAATAGCAAGAGAAATTGCTAAATATATAGAGACGAATGAAAATGAGAACACAACATACCAAAACCTATGGGATGCAGCAAAAGCAGTGCTAAGGGGGAAATTTATAGCACTAAACGCATATATTAAAAAGGAAGAAAGAGCCAAAATCAAAGAATTAATGGATCAACTGAAGAAGCTAGAAAATGAACAGCAAACCAATCCTAAACCAAGTACAAGAAAAGAAATAACAAGGATTAAAGCAGAAATAAATGACATAGAGAACAAAAAAACAATAGAAAGGATAAATATCACCAAAAGTTGGTTCTTTGAGAAGATCAACAAGATTGACAAGCCCCTAGCTAGACTGACAAAATCAAAAAGAGAGAAGACCCATATAAACAAAATAATGAATGAAAAAGGTGACATAACTGCAGATCCTGAAGAAATTAAAAAAATTATAAGAGGATATTATGAACAACTGTATGGCAACAAACTGGATAATGTAGAAGAAATGGACAATTTCCTGGAAACATATGAACAACCTAGACTGACCAGAGAAGAAATAGAAGACCTCAACCAACCCATCACAAGCAAAGAGATCCAATCAGTCATCAAAAATCTTCCCACAAATAAATGCCCAGGGCCAGATGGCTTCACAGGGGAATTCTACCAAACTTTCCAGAAAGAACTGACACCAATCTTACTCAAACTCTTTCAAAACATTGAAGAAAATGGAACACTACCTAACTCATTTTATGAAGCTAACATCAATCTAATACCAAAACCAGGCAAAGATGCTACAAAAAAGGAAAACTACCGGCCAATCTCCCTAATGAATATAGATGCAAAAATCCTCAACAAAATACTTGCAAATCGAATCCAAAGACACATTAAAAAAATCATACACCATGACCAAGTGGGGTTCATTCCAGGCATGCAAGGATGGTTCAACATAAGAAAAACAATCAATGTATTACAACACATTAAAAACTCGAAAGGGAAAAATCAATTGATCATCTCAATAGATGCTGAAAAAGCATTTGACAAAATCCAACATCCCTTTTTGATAAAAACACTTCAAAAGGTAGGAATTGAAGGAAACTTCCTCAACATGATAAAGAGCATATATGAAAAACCCACAGCCAGCATAGTACTCAATGGTGAGAGACTGAAAGCCTTCCCTCTAAGATCAGGAACAAGACAAGGATGCCCGCTGTCACCACTGTTATTCAACATTGTGCTGGAAGTGCTAGCCAGGGCAATCCGGCAAGACAAAGAAATAAAAGGCATCCAAATTGGAAAAGAAGAAGTAAAACTGTCATTGTTTGCAGATGATATGATCTTATATCTAGAAAACCCTGAGAAATCAACGATACACCTACTAGAGCTAATAAATTTAGCAAAGTAGCGGGATACAAGATTAATGCACATAAGTCAGTAATGTTTCTATATGCTAGAAATGAACAAACTGAAGAGACACTCAAGAAAAAGATACCATTTTCAATAGCAACTAAAAAAATCAAGTACCTAGGAATAAACTTAACCAAAGATGTAAAAGACCTATACAAAGAAAACTACATAACTCTACTAAAAGAAATAGAAGGGGACCTTAAAAGATGGAAAAATATTCCATGTTCATGGATAGGAAGGCTAAATGTCATTAAGATGTCAGTTCTACCCAAACTCATCTACAGATTCAATGCAATCCCAATCAAAATTCCAACAACCTACTTTGCAGACTTGGAAAAGCTAGTTATCAAATTTATTTGGAAAGGGAAGATGCCTCGAATTGCTAAAGACACTCTAAAAAAGAAAAACGAAGTGGGAGGACTTACACTCCCTGACTTTGAAGCTTATTATAAAGCCACAGTTGCCAAAACAGCATGGTACTGGCACAAAGATAGACATATAGATCAATGGAATCGAATTGAGAATTCAGAGATAGACCCTCAGATCTATGGCCGACTGATCTTTGATAAGGCCCCCAAAGTCACCGAACTGAGCCATAATGGTCTTTTCAACAAATGGGGCTGGGAGAGTTGGATATCCATATCCAAAAGAATGAAAGAGGACCCCTACCTCACCCCCTACACAAAAATTAACTCAAAATGGACGAAAGATCTCAATATAAAAGAAAGTACCATAAAACTCCTAGAAGATAATGTAGGAAAACATCTTCAAGACCTTGTATTAGGAGGCCACTTCCTAGACTTTACACCCAAAGCACAAGCAACAAAAGAGAAAATAGATAAATGGGAACTCCTCAAGCTTAGAAGTTTCTGCACCTCAAAGGAATTTCTCAAAAAGGTAAAGAGGCAGCCAACTCAATGGGAAAAAATTTTTGGAAACCATGTATCTGACAAAAGACTGATATCTTGCATATACAAAGAAATCCTACAACTCAATGACAATAGTACAGACAGCCCAATTATAAAATGGGCAAAAGATATGAAAAGACAGTTCTCTGAAGAGGAAATACAAATGGCCAAGAAACACATGAAAAAATGTTCAGCTTCACTAGCTATTAGAGAGATGCAAATTAAGACCACAATGAGATACCATCTAACACCGGTTAGAATGGCTGCCATTAAACAAACAGGAAACTACAAATGCTGGAGGGGATGTGGAGAAATTGGAACTCTTATTCATTGTTGGTGGGACTGTATAATGGTTCAGCCACTCTGGAAGTCAGTCTGGCAGTTCCTTAGAAAACTAGATATAGAGCTACCATTCGATCCAGCGATTGCACTTCTCGGTATATACCCGGAAGATCGGAAAGCAGTGACACGAACAGATATCTGCACGCCAATGTTCATAGCAGCATTATTCACAATTGCCAAGAGATGGAAACAACCCAAATGTCCTTCAACAGATGAGTGGATAAATAAAATGTGGTATATACACACGATGGAATACTACACGGCAGTAAGAAGGAACGATCTGGTGAAACATATGACAACATGGATGAACCTTGAAGACATAATGCTGAGCGAAATAAGCCAGGCACAAAAAGAGAAATATTATATGCTACCACTAATGTGAACTTTGAAAAATGTAAAACAAATGGTTTATAATGTAGAATGTAGGGGAACTAGCAGTAGAGAGCAATTAAGGAAGGGGGAACAATAATCCAAGAAGAACAGATAAGCTATTTAACGTTCTGGGGGTACCCAGAAATGACTATGGTCTGTTAATTTCTGATGGATGTAGTAGGAACAAGTTCACTGAAATGTTGCTATATTATGTAACTTTCTTGGGGTAAAGTAGGAACATGTTGGAAGTTAAGCAGTTATCTTAGGTTAGTTGTCTTTTTCTTACTCCCTTGCTATGGTCTCTTTGAAATGTTCTTTTATTGTATGTTTGTTTTCTTTTTAACTTTTTTTTTCATACAGTTGATTTGAAAAAAGAAGGGAAAGTTAAAAAAAAAAAAAAGAAAAAAGACAAACAAGGAAAAAAAAAAAAAAGATGTAGTGCCCCCTTGAGGAGCCTGTGGAGAATGCAGGGGTATTCGCCTACCCCACCTCCATGGTTGCTAACATGACCACAGACATAGGGGACTGGTGGTTTGATGGGTTGAGCCCTCTACCATAAGTTTTACCCTTGGGAAGACGGTTGCTGCAAAGGAGAGGCTAGGCCTCCCTGTATTTGTGCCTAAGAGTCTCCTCCTGAATGCCTCTTTGTTGCTCAGATGTGGCCCTCTCTCTCTGGCTAAGCCAACTTGAAAGGTGAAATCACTGCCCTCCCCCCTACGTGGGATCAGACACCCAGGGAAGTGAATCTCCCTGGCAACGTGGAATATGACTCCCGGGGAGGAATGTAGACCCGGCATCGTGGGATGGAGAACATCTTCTTGACCAAAAGGGGGATGTGAAAGGAAATGAAATAAGCTTCAGTGGCAGAGAGATTCCAAAACGAGCCGAGAGATCACTCTGGTGGGCACTCTTACGCACACTTTAGACAACCTTTTTTAGGTTCTAAAGAATTGGGGTAGCTGGTGGTGGATACCTGAAACTATTAAACTACAACCCAGAACCCATGAATCTCGAAGACAGTTGTATAAAAATGTAGCTTATGAGGGGTGACAGTGGGATTGGGAATGCCATAAGGACCAAACTCCACTTTGTCTAGTTTATGGATGGATGTGTAGAAAAGTAGGGGAAGCAAACAAACAGACAAAGGTACCTAGTGTTCTTTTTTACTTCAATTGCTCTTTTTCACTCTAATTATTATTCTTGTTATTTTTGTGTGTGTGCTAATGAAGGTGTCAGGGATTGATTTAGGTGATGAATGTACAACTATGTAATGGTACTGTGAACAATCGAAAGTACAATTTGTTTTGTATGACTGCGTGGTATGTGAATATATCTCAATAAAATGATGATTAAAAAAAAAAAAAAAAAATCTGTTTCTTCAGGATCCAGGCAGGGGAGGGGGCACACAGGCCAACTGCTGTTCACTGCTTTTTATTAGCTGCTTCAGATTGCTGGGGGCCCAGCTCTGAGGGCAGCTGTTGTCCCAGCCCTCTCCAGATAAAGACGGTGGAGGAGATTTAAAGACAGTATGCTCCCTCAGAGCTGCAGAGGACAGTTGAAGGACTGCATTTTTTGGGCAGGGGATAAGTCAAGAAAGCATAGCTTTGGGAAGCTAAAGAAGAAGCTCTTGGTGCCCTTCCTGGCCCCTCCCTCACCCCTTCTCCAGGACGGTTTGGAGCTGGCCAGTGTACCCTTTGTGGTTCCCTGGCCTTATTCCTGCTGAGAAAGTCTGACTTGGGAAACTCTTCTCTGGCATGCATCCCTCTTCCAGAATTTGCCGTCTAGGCTAAATCATCTTGAGATAAAGAAAGCTGTGTAAGAAGCAGTTGAGGCACACAGCCTGGGGAAACGACTTGCCTGCTTTAAGTCCTGTAGTAGAATGCCTTGGAAAGGGAGGACTGTTTCCTGGGAAGTAGAGGGGCATTCATACTACTACTGTCAACAGGGGAACTCCTAAGGCCACTAGCAAGCACAAGCCCTGGACAAGACACAAAGCCAGAAAAGACAGAGAGGACCCAGTACTTTACATTTGCCTCAGGCTGACCTTCCTGACAGAATCCCGGAACTCTGATGGAGAGCACCAGCCAATGGAAAGCCAATTTGAAAAAGACAGTAAAAGGTGTTTTTTGCTTAGATTTGCTTGGTTTTATTAGCTCCTGTCATTCAAGAAAATCTCTGTCATATCAACAGCTGGTTACAAACTCAAGAAAGAGACATTTCAGGGAATAAATCCCAGAGTTAACATTTTAAAATATTAAAATGTACAGTGGTCAAGAAAAGATTACAAGACAAAGAAAGAAACAGAAAATGGTGGCCCTTCCAAAGGAATAGGATAAAAATCCAAAAAACATCAACCAAAGAGACCAGACTGTGAACGTACCACACGAAGGCTTAAAAAAATAATCTTCATCATCTCAAGGAGATTACGGAAAATATAAAGTACTAAAGGATATCAGGAAAATGATGAGTGAACAATATGAGACTCTCAATAAAGGGATAGAAATTTGAATAAAGAACCAAACAGAAGACCACAATAACTGATATGAAAAATTCCCAGGAGAGTTTCAACAGAAGATTGGAACTGGCAGAAGAAAGAATCAGCAAACTCAAAAGACAAGAGAATTGAAATGAGTCAGGCTGAGAAGCAGAAAGAAAAAAGAATTATAGAAAAGTGAAAATAGCCTATGAGACCTGTGGGACATACCATCAAGTGTACCAATATATACATTATGGGAGTCCCAGAAAGATAAGAGAGAAAGGGGCAGAAGGAATATTCAAAGAAATAATGACAGAAAACTTCTCAAACTTAGCAAAAGACATGCATATGCACATCCAAAAAGCCCAGAGAACACCAAACAGGATAAAATTGAACAAAAATACACCCCATCACATACTGATCAAATTGTTGAATGCAAAGGACAAGGAGAGAGTTCTGAAAGCTAGAAGACAAAAATGTGTTATGTACAAGGGGGTTCCAATCAGATTGAGTGCCGATTTCTCGTCAGAAACCATGGAGACAAAAAGGCAATGGGTTGAAATACTTAAAGTGTTGAAAGAAAACAGTTGTCAGCCAAGAATTTTATATCTGGCGAGCCTTTCTTTCAAAAATGAGAGAGAGATTAAGACAATCCCAGATAAACAAAAGCTGAGGCAGTTCATCATCACATGATCTGCCATACAAGTAATGTTAAAGGGAGTTGTTCAGATTGAAAGGAAAGAACACTAGACAGTGGTTCAGAGCAGCATAAAAAAATAAACGACTCCAGTAAAGGTA